>NC_134148.1:13097651-13400681 GCF_033958435.1 Carettochelys insculpta
TGTACACCTCTGGCATGGCCTGTCCGTCGCTTGGTGTCAGAGTAACACTCTGAAAGCAGAGAATCTGAAAAGGCTGAGATGTCCCACAGCTAAATCAAAAGACAAAAATCGATTAAAAAGGAAACAAGCTAATACGTGATTTGTGAGCTCTTCAGCACTAAGTCTTCTGGACTTCAGTGGAACAGAAACAGGAACTGTAGTTGAGGAGCCAGGTGATGTGCTGGTCCATTGCTTCTCACTAAGGGATCTTCAGATAGAAAGAAACTGGCCAAAGACTGGTGTAGCCTGTTTCTGAGTGATCTCTTCTCCCCAAGGTGACCAGGTCTTAGGAAGTTTAGAAGTCAGGCTTCCACCTTGTGGCTTCTGAGCCCAAGAGGCAAAGCCTTTGTGGTGCTATCCTTGATATTTTTGTGAACTAACTTATTCAAACTTGCAATGCCTCCCTCTGAGGCCTCGCACCAGGAAAGCCGGATATGAGGCCTCCATCAGAGCTGTGCAACTTTGTCCAGTCAGGTTGCAATAAGGTAAAGCTTAGCCAAAGTCAATTTTGGGAAAATCCTTTTCAAATCACCAACTTGCTAAATACACAGTATTTTATATACCACAGAGTCTGTAAGAGTGACAATCCACCCACCCTGCTGAACAACAGTATAAAATAGTGGACTTGTGAGACAACTTTTGAGGAAAGTAGCATTGTCCTATCTAGATGGAAAAGTCTTGAGATGACTTTGCGTAACCAGTTTGTCAAAGGTTCCACATGAAAATCCCATTAAAATAGCTCAAATCTAAGAACTAAATAACCAATAACTCAAAACTAAGAATATAATATACATTCAGGCTGTTTAGTGGCACGCTAATAAACAGCCCAAAATATGCTAATGAGGCATGTATGTAAATTCCCCGTGCCTCATTAGCATAAGCTCACGTGAGTTGGAGTCCAGAAGACCATCTTCCAGACTCCATACCACGTGACCTTATGCTAATGAGGCACCGGGAATTTACTTACATGCCTCATCAGCGTATTTCGGGCTGTTTATTAGCATGCCGCTTTCGGAGGAAGTAGCATGTGTAGAAACAGCAAGACAGTGCTGCATCTTTCCTGTTGAAATCATAAACTGACCTCCATGAGTTGTGGTAGCTATATTGGCAAGACAAGCTCTCCCACCACAGTAACACTGTCCACACTAGTGCTTATGTCAGTGTAATTTATGTCGCTTGAGGGGTGCTTTATTCACGCCCCCAACCCACACAGATTATATCATAAACCATAGTGTAGGCATAGCTAGAATGTCACAGATCAATACAAGATGGAACAGATTATTAAGCCAACATGGTTAATGCATGTTGCAAGAGACAAATTAAATTGAAGTGGTCAGTTAATACCTTTGGACAAAGGAGATCAAGTATGTTTCAAATTGTTGTAATGAGGCATAAAATCTGTCTCTCTATTGAGACTGTGGCTTTCAGTTTCTAGAAAAGTTATGAATTTAAGCTCCAGGGTCCATCTCTTGACGGTGTTGTCCAGGTGGAGATGGAGAAGTCAGTATAGAATGATAATTTTGTGATCGTCATTCTCTTTCTTTTTTTTTCCCGTGTGAGTTTGTTTGAGAGCGCAGTGATCATCTGCTTTATAATTAATGGTTATTACAGAAAGTGAACAGGTTTTTTTTAAAGTGCTTGGAGGGAATAAGTGTGTGTCAGTGACACTAGCAATGAATTTAACATTCTGTGCTGCTGATTATGCCCAAAAATTATTATTACTAATTTACATTGTAGTCACATCTAAAATGTGCCAGCCATCTTCCAACCCCAGAAGAAGATATGAACCCTACTTCAGAGTTTAAAAACTAAGGCCACAGTCCTGCAAGTTATTCCATGCCAGCAAACACTTGTGCCTGAATGGTTTGTGTCTTTGGGGCTCTGCATGGATGCATAGATAACCATGCATGGCACAACTTGCAGGTGAGGGGATCAGGCACTTGGTTTTATAAAATATTGTGAATTCGATTTTGTTTCTGGATCTTATACAAATTTCCATTTCTATAGTCTTTTGAGAAGATAACTAGGAGCTTTTTTCTTGTTTTTTATTAGTAGAAAAATTTAGATTGATTTTAAAAAATTACATGGAAATATATTTCTATCCATTGAAGTTCATGCAAAAAATAAAATATTCCAAGCTCACATATAAAATGTCAAATTCTCTGTTGGTCACAATACTGCAACTGCAATAAAATTAGAGAGAGTGCTCCTTTGGCTTCTGAAGACTTTTGGTAGCATCTATGCAAACACTGCACAGAGATCATTTGAAGCCATGTATGTATAGCTTGAGGAACAGAACAAAGGGTCTTGTGCTTCTTTTGAAAAGGCCTCTGTCACTGCAGCTAAAAGAGCAGTAGCATTTCCTGAAGTTGAGGCTCCATAACAGGTTCCACTGTAACTCCCTATCTTCATTGGTTCATGACTTTCTGAAAAGTTTGCCTTTCACACTTGAGCTTTCCATGTTTGATTTTTGCCAAAATGTGATAGTTTCTGGGTTTTTTCCCCCAGAAAGTTTGAGTCAAAGTGACTAAATGTGTTTGAGTAAGAGCTGATAAGGGGGTGGATATTCTTAATGTGGCCATTTTGTAAAAAAAAAAATAGTAAAAATAATAACAAAAATTCTTTATAAATAAATACTTAATTTTTTAACATTTTTAGCATGGAGCTGATTTGTATTAGGGAACTAGCCCTCACTGACAAACAGTGACAGGGTATTCTGGTGAAACATGTTTTGATTTGATTGCCTTAAGAGCCTTCAGAACTTGTATGCTGTGCTTGAGCAGTGGATACTGTAGGCAATTTCTCACTGTGACTCCAGTCCTCCAACAAGCTCCATGCAGAGGAAATCCTCTAAGGATGGGTCTACACTTGCCACTGAAGATCGAGCACTTAGGTTCAATCTTCTGGGATGCCATTTCACACACGTGTGAAACGGCGCATTCCGGGGTCCATGGTGACTCCAGAACTCCTTGAGAGCCACAAGGGGTAAGGAATGCTGACAGGGAGGAGTTCTTCTGTCGGCACTGAGGACGGGTGAATATCGATGGCTACAAAATCGATTTTTGATAAGCAACTGGCATACCTAAAATTGCATAGCAGCCATCAGCAGTCAAGGTTAAGTGTAGACCCAGCCTAAGATTGCTTAGAATCCTGCTGAAATCAATCTGTCTGACTGCAGTGCTCTGTCTGTATTGAATTGTTTGCAGGATTGGGGACCTAAGTGCATCATGTATGCAACTAAGGGAAATTGCACATGTACGTGGGAGTGTCTGATTTAGCTGCACCATGAAAAATGAGGTGCAGGTGGATTCAGAGAGCCAAGACATCTTCAAACCTTGTGTATCGTTGCATGGTATACGGCTGCTTTGCAAAGAGCTCCTTGGACCTGCTCCACATTTTGTGAAGGTCTCCATAGCTGAAGCAACCTCTTTTGAACTTGGAGGGAGGAATTAAGTTTGCAGGACAGAAGAATTTGGAGGAAGGATCAGGCAGGCGGTGTCTATGCACAGGGCTGGAATGCAATATCATTGTAAGTAGTTCTCTTAATAAAGAGAGTGGTCTAGATGGTACTTGGGCTGCTGTGAGGGGAGAGGACTGGACTTGATGACCCCTCAAGGTCCCTTCCAGTTCTAGTGTTCTAGGATTCTGTGAAAACCAAAATATGTCACATTCCAATCAGACTCATCCCACACACAACACGGAAGTGTTGATCCAATATCCAAACGTCTAACTTTAACCACACAAGTATTCCTATTGAAACCATCCAGGGGACTACTCACATGCTTAAAGTTAAGTGTGTGCTTAAGTGCTTTATTGTATCAGGGTATAAAATATCTTTACATTTGACTGGCAATACTGTGTTTTAATCTTTTTGAATTGTACCATCCATCTTTGCAATAAGTTGGGCTTCGGAATAGGAAGCCGTGGCTTTAAAGTAGACTTTGGCACTTTATCCTCTTTAAATCTATATTCTCTATTGAAGTAAATAAACCAACACAGTAAAGAGAGCTGATAGCTACTCCATCTGTATTATGGCACACAATGATGGCTGGAAGTTAAAGATTTGATATATAGATCTATTTTTTTTATTGCCAGCCCCTGCCCCTGAAGAAAGTATTAAAATTTCCAGATGAGTAACCAAACAATAAATAGATGAGACAGTTGCTGTGAATATGATTTTTTTGCATAGTAATGAGATATGGCTAGATAGTGCAGTTTGCAGTCCAGTTTGTCTACATTATCATCTTGATTGGTCAAATGCACAAGAACGACACACCAGTCAAGTCACATCGAGTGTTCTATTTTAAATTGATTCAGTGTGGGAGTTCCATTATTTTCCCAGTATTAAAGCAATTCTGAATTTTTGCACCCCATGGGCATTGCTTGAACCCCAAGACTGTGTTCAGCCCAGCAAAGGTTAGCATCATGTTCATTTGTGGGACCTTTCAGCCAATGTCTTCACCTGTGATGGAGCGGTTCTTTCTGATGCAGAATGCTTACACAAGCTCTGTGTGTAGATGTGGCTACTGTGCTGAGAACCTCCAAACTCACTGTGCCCAATACCAGAGGTTGTCATGGGGAGGTGGGGATTTTCTTTTGCATACATAATTAGAGGAAACCTTAATCCTAGCTACTCTAGTCTGTATAGGCAAGTACTAGTCAATTCTCCTTGGCCCTGACACAGCTTTGAATGTGGCTTATTTCATGTGCTGCAAATCATAGAATCATAGGGCTGGAAGGGACCTCAAGAGGTCATCAAGTCCAGCCCCCTGCTTCAAGCAGAATCAACCCATTGATTTTGTTGGGAATAGGACTGTGCATTCTTAGTACTAGAAGTGCCAAAGACATCCCTGGAGCAGCTTCTGATTTCCCCATCACTAGCATCATTGCTAGAACACACTGTTGCATGTCCACAACATGACCCACAGCTCTTTCTCCTTGATTAGAGAGCTAATTTTCACTACAAAAAACCCTTATTGTAACTTACCCCAATAACCACTTCCGTTTGATAGACATTCTCCTGCTTTAATTCTGTATTTAGGATAAACTTTTTCTGGTTTTTACTCAATTTTTTTTTCTTTAATGATCACGGAGAAATGTGTGCACAGTGAGCCATCATCAGGAAAGGCATGTAAACCTGGGCCAGACAGGCTTGTTTCCCCAGGACCTCAAAGCTCCAACTCTCTTGTAGGTGACGTCTCAGGTAGTCAGTAAGCTTGTGACAGCTATGGGTCCTGGGTGTAGCCCTGCATTTTTTCAATTGACATAGACTGCTGGGGTTTACTCCGTTTCTCTTAGCTGCATCTATGAACCCTCCTTTTGGTTGCAGTGGGAGTTTTGGCGTGCCAGGAGTGTAAGGTCAGGCCATCATCAGGGCTTGATTTTTCAGAGGTGGTCTGCAGCAGACATGCCTGTTGAGGTCAATGGGAGGAATGTGGGGGTTCAATCTTCTAACTAAAATCCAGCCTTCATTTCTTCTCTGTGATTTCTTCTTTATGTGTCTGAGGTGAGAATTTTGCCCTTCCAAAATCAGTAAGCCCAGCATGTTCTCGGATCGGTCCTCCAATAATTACATAGATTAAATAGATCATGACTGCCCAGCTAACCCAAGCTGTACAAGTATGAAAACTGGCATTACATTAAAGAAATTTACCTTATTCATACCACAGATTACTTTGTGGCTCTCTTAGTACATATATGGTTTCATTTACATTAGGAGATCTCCTAATGATTCCTGCCCATCAATTTCCACTGGGGTTTCTGCAACAGAGAAAAATGATGAATGGGGAAAATAGTTATAATACAAATAATAAAAACTGTAGCATTTGCTGTAGGTTGTATTACCTTCTTTCAAATAAAATGGGAAGAGTTGGGGGATGAAACTACATCATTGTCATGCCCAGAATACATAACTATTAAAAAACAATAGAACCTGATTCCACTCCCGCTTTTTTTTTACAGGAGTGAAATTTACTCCCAGGCCAAAAACCTACCCAACAAAGCCAGCGCCTCCCTGATGTTCCTTATGAACCTTCAAACAAAATAGTTCTGAAGACTCACATCGGGTGGGACGATGCAGCAAAGTTATTTTTGAAATAACAGTAATTGAAATAACAGCAAAATAACAGCAGTTATTTTGCAATGACAGTTCAGAATAGCTAGTCTCTCATCTACGCAACGCAACTGCTATTTTGAAATAATTTCAAAGTAGCCATTGCCTCATTTTGAAATTAGTAAACCTCATTCTGCAAGGAATAGCACCTATTTTGACAAAAGCCATAGTGTGTCCAATGGCTCTATTTTGAAATAGGCTCTACAGCTGTGTCCACACATGCCACCTCCTTTTGGAGGGCGCATGTTAATGAGGCAGTTTGGAAGATGCTAATGAGGCACTTACATGAATACGCAGCACCTCATTAGCATAATGGCAGTTGTGCGTGATGTGAAAGTGCCGCTTTCCGAAAGCACTCCACCTGTGTAGACAGGCCTTTCGAAAGGACCCCCTTGACTTCAAAAGCCCCTTCTTCCTAAAACTATTTGGTTTTAGGAAGAAGGGGCTTTTGAAGTCAGGGGGCCCTTTTGAAAGGGCCCTGTCTACATGGGTGGGGTGCATTCCAAAAACAGCACTTTCGAATCATGCATGGCTGCCATTATGCTAATAAGCTGCTGAATATTCATGTCAGTGCCTCATTAGCATCTTCTGAACTGCCTGATTAACTTGCCCCCTCCAAAAGGAAGGGGCCTGTGTAGACACAGCTTATGTGTGTAGATGCTGTATTTCGCAATAGCCAAGTGCTATTTTGAAATGCTTTCTTGTGTGTAGCAGTATTATTTCGAAATACGTTATTCCAGAATAGCTATTGCCAAATAAGGTTGCTGTGTAGACATTCCCCTAGGCCTTTTGTGGCCTCTGCACAAGGGGGCAAATTTTTCCCAGTGTATCAGAATGAAGCTCACAGATATACACAGAAAATACAGGTACAAAAGGGTTGCCTGTAACATAGTATTTTCTTCCTCAGCAAATTGTCATTATATCAGATTTGACCTCAGGAGCTAGATGTAATGCATTTGTACAACTCTGCCATCATTATATAAAGGGCCAGCTACGTATATTTTCAGGACTATAATATAGATAATGGATAATAAACTCTTGGTGAAGTCATCAGCCTAAGTGTACTGTAAATAGATGGCAGGTCTGACATTTTGTTACCGGAATTTTACTTCATTCATAGAATGACTTATAAAACAACTGCCACGTTCCCTTGTGCTCCGATAATTAAACAAGCTCTCCTATTTATTCCAATTTACATAGTGCATCTATAAAAAAATCTCTGCACATGCACAAAGAAAAGATACAAAATATCTGCAATAATAAATCTACACCTCAACCATAGCACAGAAAGAACTGTGCTTTTTTTCTAGTTTGCATCCTAGGCAACTTGCTTTCTTTTATAATCACCAGCCAAACTTTTATATCATATTTTCCATTTTCAAAGACAGGCAATTATGTTATCTAATTAATGCGAACAGCACTCTGGGAGGCCAGCCCCAACTTGGTGCTTTGTCTTTTTGATCAGGAGGACTCCTTCTAAGTCATGGGTTAGACATCTGAGTGTAAAGAAAAGGAGAAGGCAGTTCAAAGGTATTTTTCCCAGCTCCACCTTTGACCTTCTCTTATTCTGTGTTTGCACAAGAAGCCTTATTCTTATCTGAGGACCTTTAGGAACTACTGTAATGCTAATAACCCATCAATAATAATACACCTCTGGTATAGCATAGAACCTAGCTCTGGTAGTTTCCTAAGATGCTGGTGTATGGTGATGGAGTCAGTGTTGGGTGGTACTACTAGAGGATCACCCTGTGTTTACCTTCCTGCTGGTGAAGGTGTATTAGAGAAGCACAAGGCTATTCTAAAATAACTTCTGCAGAGCAGCTCCATGAGCATAGTACCCCCTCTTCCCTACTCATCACCCTACTTCCCTCCCCTGTTTTGGCTTCTCCACACTCCAGCTGCTGTGACTGGTAGCCACCTCTGGGTCAGAGAAGAGCTCCTGGCTGCATACATCTCTGAACACCAAAGGATCTTCTGTCTCTGAGTCCCACTCCCCAATTTCCTTTTCTTTGCTCAGTTCGCTCTCACCTGGCCACTGGACTGCTGAAGTATCCATGTGGTCTTCTCAATGGAAGTGGGATCACCATCCAGCATCACATCCAGCTCTTTGTTTGCCTCTCCTGGCTGGGGCAGGGCAGGGACTACGAACCCAGGTCCCCTACATTGCAGGTTCCAGCTTTGCTACATGCCCTGCCATTTTTTGCAGACATCATGTCTAGAAACATAAGTTAGTGGAAGAGAGGGGGAAGTAGGGAAATCTTGGATTTTGGATCATAGGTCTGTGTCAAGGGGGTGCCACATGGTAGACACCATTTGAGATTCTTCAGCCACACATCAAGGAATAAACAAAACCTGCTCATAATAAGGGTGTTATCCCAGGAGATGACTCTAGAAATTGTACATGACTCGAGTACATATATGAGCCTAAAAGGTATTGTGTAGCAGCTCATTTTGTTGGGTTATTTTTTCCAAATCCACAGAAGTACTAAAACCAGGCAGTCCAGCTTCAAATGTTTCTTATTTGCACTCAATTTAAACTTGATACTCAAGTATTTTTTCCTTCTTTTTCCCAAAGTTCGTAATTTAATGGAAGAGCACCAATAATAAGTACATAAGATGGCAGAACACAAACCCTAAAAGAAATAGCAGGACCTTCTGTCTCTCTTTTGTTTTCCTTTATGATATTTTGTTTTATTAATAAGGCTGGCTCTATATTCATGACAAAATAAAAAAGCTATTTCCACTGAAACATATGAGTGTTCATTAGACATCAAATAGAACATAAATATTCAGAACATTTGTGTCTTAGACACTTTGGAGTCAATTCCAAAGACTTTAGCTGAGGTTCTCTTGTTTATTTTCTTATTTTATATTGAACCATCTGAACAGGATTTCCCCCTACATGTTGCTTCGTGAAAAATCCACCTAGTTTTTCAAGCAGATCCAGTCATTTTAGCTGGGAGCTGCAACAGAGTCTGATCCTTTGTAAATCAAGCACAGAAGGGAACATACCACACATTGACCAGTGGGTTCCCTTGAATGTTAGTTATTAAGCTCACAGTCTTTCTCTCTTGTTTATCTGAATATTTTCAACCTTCCCAGGGCTGAATGGAGGACACTTTGTGTGACATGGATCTGATGTGAGGGAAAGAGAAAATTATTGACATGGGAATCTTAACCTACTATAAAATTCCTCTTGTGTGAATAACACTTCCTGTAACTTCAGTGTAACAGGATCTCCTCGAACCCCTCCTCACAGCTCTCCTCTGTCCTAGGTTCTGCACCTCATGACAAGCCAGCTGGGCAAATTGTTGTGTCAGTTGCTTCGCTTTCTCCAATGGATGCATTTAATATTGCAACACATGCGGTTCAACATCGATCAAGACAGGCTAGCCTCAGAGGGCGGCTTCTGCCTACACAGCAGGTCTCCCCAGCCAAATCTAGGCAGAGGCTTATGTGCTTTGATTAATGCTGAGCTCCCAGTGTGTTTGAACACTAACTGCACCCTTCAGAAAAGGCCAGAGCCTCTCCAGAGCCCCTTGTACGCTGCAGCTCTCCCACATACATGTTTTCAGCCTTTATCTTGCCAGCTAGGAGGCAACTAATGAAGTCACAAGCAGGCCTGTCAATGGGGAGAGGGGTGGTGGTGGTGGTTGGGCCCAAAAGGGGCATTTAAAGGGGTCCTGGAGCTCTGGCTATCACAACTACTACTTTGGCAGTGGCCAGAGCTCTGGGCCCCTTTAAAGTGTTGGCAGTGGTGCTCCACCTCTCTGCGCGGCTGTTAGGGACCAGCACCATGGTTCTAGTGGCATTAAGTACTGACTGCCCTAGTCCCGCCCCTTTCACCCTTAGCCTTGCCCCTTCCAGGGCAGGGAGTCAGGCCCCTCTCCCACCTTGTCCCAGCACCTGTGGTGGGCTCAGCCCAGCTTTCTTAAAGGGACACCTTACCCTGATTTCCCCATGGTGAACTGTTACGCTGCAAGCCAGGATGTGATACTGCAGTGCACCAGTTCGCTACACAGGAACATCCAGTGTGGACACCACCAAAGTGTGGTTTCCAAGACTTTGACTGTGCTGCAGCAGAGACCATAGGGATGGTGCGTTGTAGACGGTCTACCCAGAGTGCAGCACAATAACTCACGTAGACAAGGTCTCAGTTTCGTGAATCACTCTGACATAAGCCATTCAAATTATAAAAGTAGAGGACACCACCTTTGCGTAGGATTAAACTGGGCGACTTTCCTTCCAGTGAGGGAATTCAGCAATATGGGCAAAGCTGCAGTCCTTTGGCCTTTCAAAGCCAGCAGCAGCTGGGGACCAGAGACCAGCTGCTGGAGGAATATGGACTTGATTTTACACAAAAGCTGGGCCTCCCATCGAATGGGTTGGCATAAACCATGAGGAATCTTATAGGAGCTAAAACCATTTTTTTTTGTTGCCAGCTAGATCTTAAAGAGCTCTATCTAAATTTAGATAAAAAGAAAAACAGATGAAGAGCTTGAGATGCAAAAAGTTGGGGAAGACTACCTGAAAAATCATCACCTCCCTAACACCCCGCTCCCCCCACACAAAAAGCTATGAACACTCTGGGGATTTTTGGAGGAAGGAGGGAGAATTCCGTATTCAGCTCGAAGCCTGCAAAACAGCCTAGCACTTGTAAATAGGCCCGTCCCAACGAGATTGCATGTGCACTAAAAGAGGCGAGATGATTTGCTGCATCATTTTAGTATGTTTGATTGATCATTAACTAATGGACCTTTGACGGTGGCTTTGAATGAAATGATTTCATATGTAGTAAGCCCAAGATTTGGCATCAAAGTCACCCTTCACTTTGTATTACTTATGGTATAATCACATTGTAAGGCCGTAGCCAAGTTGCTAGCACTAATGAAAATTTACTCTGTGCTTCCTTATGAGAGATATTATTAATGTGCTATTATTGAAATAGTGAATCCAAAGCAGTTATGACAAAGAATGAGCCAGAGAAAGAAAACATTTTTTTAAATGCACCCAGTTTATTTGTTCCTAAGTGAGGCTTACAAAAATGGCTTAAAGGTAGCAATGGGATTGATAAACCTGCCCAGGCTCGTTTTGAATATGTGCTAAGCAAGTCCAAGGATTGGTAATAATAGGATGTTTAAAAGTATGGGTGTTTGTTTGAATTAAACTACTAAAAAATTTGAGGTGGACGGTAGCTCTTCTCATTAGCCTAACTCTGCTGCCTGAAACCAATGGGAGTTTTACAGTTACCTTAAATGACAGCACAGAATTAGAACAATGTTGAACAGTTCTGAAGCTGCAAGTTTTGGGCATACAGGCTGCATGTATGCTAGCCCCTTCCTTTTGGAAGGGGCATGGTAATGAGGAAGTTGCTAATGAGGTGCCTCATTAGCATAATGGCAGCTGCGAGCAATTCAAAAGTTCTGCTTTCGAATTGAGCGCAACCTGTGTAGATGGGGGCCCTTTGAAAGGACCCCCCAGATTTTGAAAGCCCCTTCTTCCTATTTGGTTTTAGGAAGAAGGGTTTTCAAAGTCCAGGAGGTCCTTTCAAAAGACCCCCATCTACATATGATTCAAAAGCTGCACTTTCAGATCACGTGGCCACTATTATGCTAATGAAGTGCTGAATATTCATGGAAACACCTCATGAGCATCTTCCCAACTCACTCATTACCATGCCCCTTCTAAAAGGAATGGGCTAGTGTAGATGTACCCACAAATTAAGGCCTTAATGCTGTTTCCACTAACAGCAAGAGAGACCATGTTAACAGGGAACAACAAGAAGTCCTGTGACACCTTGTAGATTAACAGATATTTTGGAGCGTGAGCTTTCATGGGAAAAGACCTGCTTCATCATGCATCTGATGAAGCAGGTCTTTGCCCACAAAAGCTTATGCTCCAAAATATCTGTTAGTCTATCAGGTGCCACAGGACTTCTTCTTGTTCTTGAAGATACAGACTAACACGGCTACCTCTCTGATACATGTTAACAGGGTTTGATGTCTTCTGTGGGTCAGACTTCAGCTGCAGTACTTTGAGAAGAACCTTTACCGTTATAACAAAACTGTGACAGTTGATTTCCATCATTGGGTGTAAACCATTAAACAAAGAATTTATCAAGTAAAATAAGAGGCTTCAGAAGCCAAGGATAAGTCTATCTATCATTTATTATACATAATCAAATATCTACAGCTATAATTGACAACTATGCATTAACAATAACATGGAGTCTTTCAAAGTACACGTAAGTAGACATTACCTTTGCATAAAGACCGGAATCACCTAAGGGAACTCAAAAGTCCAGGTAAATTTGAAAAACAAACAAGCAAAAAACAACAGGAATACATTTTAGGGCCACACTTTTCAAGCTGAGTTGCTTTGTGACTGAGTGTGACCCAGCTGGGGAAGACTGCACCCAGTGTAGGGTGAGTGCACCTGTCTCCATAAAAGGATAGGAACGTGAACATGCAATTCCCAATTTCATTCTTCCCAGTCCGTGTCTGTACATTCGCCTTTAGTTGTGAAGCAGTACAGACCAATGACCAGCGTGAGGAAATCCTCCCTTGTCTGCAGGCCTGTGCGCCCAATGGCCAGAGTCAGTAATCTCACCCTGATCCTCAGGGTTGTGAAGCCCCATAGCCGGAGTCAATAAGTCTGTCTCTTTTGGTGGGGCTGTGTGGCTCCCCGCTTAGTCAGGAAATGGGGTTCAGGGGCAGAATAATCCCCCAACAGGAGGGTCCAGGCCCTGCCTCTTCACTGGGCCCCAGCCCAGCGCCCTGTTAGTGTCTGTAGTTCAAGCCACTCAGTCAGTGGGGAAAAACTCTGACTGAAACACTCCAACTCCCAATTTCAGCTGATCAGTTCACCATTACATTCCCCTGGGCTGCTTTGTGCTGCTGTCCCTGCAACTGTGGCTTGGCAACTGTCTTACCTCCCGAGTCCCTGGATCACCCCTTCTTTGGTGCTTGTGAACCCTGTGAGGCCCCTGGGAGCCCCCTGCCTTTGGTCTGTGTTGCAGCATCTCCATCCCTGGGCTTCTGCGGAGACTACTCTGGAGCAGGTAGTGCACGTCCCCCCTCCCTGGCAGTCAGCCCCAACTGAACAGAGCTGCTCTTTTATACCATTGCACCTGGAGCATGCCCCATAAGGTGGAAGGGATATGGCTTCCATAGCCTTCCCCTGTGTGCTCTGTCAAACATACATCCCTTTAAGAGTGGACCATTCTGTCACTTTCCTTGCCCTCTGAGCTTTCTCGGGACTGTTCCTTACTTGCAACCCATAAGGCTGTAAGGATAAGCACCATTGCATTATTTGTGGGTTGGTTGCTTTCATGTGATGTACCCAGAGAAGAGCTGTGTGGTCAGTAACCAGCCAGAAAGTATTCCTTAAAGGGTAATATCAAAGAAAGACTTTTGCCCATTTCATAGCTAAGGCCTCTTTTTCAATGGTGGAATACTGGGTTTCTCCGGGGACCAGTTTTTGGCTTAAGGACAATATTAGGTGTTCTTCTCCAGCCTTCCCCTGGGAAAGTACCATTCTGCTCCCTATCTCAGAAGCATCTACCTGTAGGATGAAGGACTTCTGACAGTTGGGGTAGGCCAAGACAGGTTCTTGGATCAGCTGTTCCTTTAAGGCCTGAAAGGCTGATTCACATTCACTTGACCACTAGACTTTCTGTAGTTGGGACTGGCTTGTCAAAAGTCAGTCAAGGGGGCTGCCAAGGTTGCAAAGTCCAGCATAAACAACCAGTAATAGCTAGCAAGGCTGAAGAATTGCTGTATTTTTCTCTTTCTGAGTGCAAGACAGTCCTGTAATGCCTATTTTAGTTCTCTGGTCTGGACTGTATAACCGAGGTAGGCTACTTCCTTCTGCCCAAAATGACATTCTGCTCTGCTTCTTTTAAGGCATATAAAACCTCAGAGAAGTTTTGATGGTGGTTTTCTCAGCTGGTGCTATACACAATAATATCACCAATATACAGCACTGCATACTATCCATGTAGTTGCAATATCCTATTCACAAGTTGCTGAAAGGCGGCTTCTGCCCTGTGTACCCCAAATGGCATTGTCACAAATTGATATAAGCCAAAGGGGGTGAGGAATGGTGAATGCTGTCTTCAGTCATGAGGTGGGTGTCACAGGGATTTGCCAGTACCCTGTAGGGAGATCTAGAATAGATAAGAATTTGGCTACCCTCAACTTTTCCAGGACTTCATTGACAAATAGCATTGCATAGGCATTGAATTACGATATCTCATTTACTTTTCCAAAATCAGTGCCAAACTGGATGAACCCACTTGGTTTTGGGACTACGACGATAGGACTTTGCCATTCACTATGCAATTCTTCTATCATACCCATGTCTAACATAACATCCAGTTCCTTACAGACTGCATCCCACATCTTCTTGGGTAGGGACCAGCATGGGTTGTGTGCCCTGGTACAGTGGTGATATCATAACTCACAATGGCGGTTCGTTGGGGCTGGTCTGAGAACAGCTTTGGCTAAGAGGCTGCATCTACACTAGCAAGTTCTCTGGAAAGATTTTTTGAAAGAAGAGGGGTCTTTTGAAAGATCCAGTGGCATGTTTACACACTAAAAGCATTCTTTCAAAAGCAAATTGAAAGAATGTGGTGCTCCTTTCGAAATCGCTCTTCCTTTCCCATTTCAGGAAGCGCGCCCCCTTTCAAAAGCTTCTTTTGGAAGAAAATGTGTAGACGCTCCCCAGGCCCTTTTTTTTCAAAAGAGCAGACCTCATAGGGCCTGATTTTTTGATCCCTAATTTTTTGATTTTGAAAGAGCAGGGGCTATGTGAAAGCTCTCTTTGGAAAGAACAGATTGGTCTTTTGATCTGCTTTTTTGTGTACGGATGCACTTTTTCGAAAGAAGTTCTTTCAGAAGAGATCTTCCAGAAGAGCTCCTTTCAAAAGATCTCTGTAGTATAGACATAGCCAGAGTATAAGAGTTGTAGGAGTTGCTGTCTCTGGTTCTGGTTGAGCCCTTCTATTATTGCAGGCTGGTCTTCAAAGGGTTCATCTACCCAGGGGCCTAATTCAGGTTCAGAATAGTTTCCAGCTCCATATGTATTCTTCCTAGGAAACAAAGTGACAGATTAGTTTCCTTCCAATCTTCCTATTGGAAGTTTTGAGATTGCATGGTTTGCCCCTCCCCTTCCAGATAGGAGGCAGAGGACTTTGACTCCAAAGCTGCGTCTACACGTGCACGCTACTTCGAAGTAGCGGCACCAACTTCGACGTTAGGCGGCGAGACGTCGAAGTCGCTAACCTCATGAGGAGATAGGAATAGCGTCCTACTTCGATGTTCAACGTCGAAGTAGGGACTGTGTAGACGATCCGCGTCCCGCAACGTCGAAATTGCTGGGTCCTCCATGGCGGCCATCAGCTGGGGGGTTGAGAGATGCTCTCTCTCCAGCCCCTGCGGGGCTCTATGGTCACCGTGGGCAGCAGCCCTTAGCCCAGGGCTTCTGGCTGCTGCTGCGGCAGCTGGGGATCTGTGCTGCAGGCACAGGGTCTGCAACCAGTTGTCAGCTCTGTGTATCTTGTGTTGTTTAGTGCAACTGTGTCTGGGAGGGGCCCTTTAAGGGAGCGGCTGGCTGTTGAGTCCGCCCTGTGACCCTGTCTGCAGCTGTGCCTGGCATCCCTATTTCGATGTGTGCTACTTTGACGTGTAGACGTTCCCTCGCTGTGCCTATTTCGATGTTGGGCTGAGCAACGTCGAAGTTGAACATCGACGTTGCCGGCCCTGGAGGACGTGTAGACGTTATTCATCGAAATAGACTATTTCGATGTCGCAACATCGAAATAAGCTATTTCGATGTTGGCTGCACGTGTAGATGTAGCCCAAGAGTCCCAAAATCTCCAGAAAAATGCCACAAGCTTGGACACCACCATAGAACTGGGGGCTTTGCACATATTGGTAAGATCCTCTTGTCTCATGGTTGGCTGTGACCCAGGAACTTCTTGGTGCCAACTGGCAGAGTGCACAGAGAGTGGAGTGCACAGAATCTTACAGTGATCCCTCAGATGAGACACATTGATAACAGCTTACCAGAGAGTTAGATGAAGTTACTACAAGAGCCAGTAGGTGCTGGCTATTATAATCAGTGTCAAATATACGCACAGAGAATATTTAAAGAGTTGTGTCTCTACTGAAAATTATATTCTTAAGACACACTAGGAGATGCCATGTCTCAGAAAGGTTCCTTTCAGGCGTGGGGAAACAGACATATTTCTCTGTGCTGGGTCACTGTATGTTGTTTACCTCACAATGGTGGTGTGTTTTGTATTGAGTCTGGTTCTAATTAAAAGGTTGTTAAAAGAGAAAAGAGGGAGGTTATGGGAAGGGAAGCAGTCGTGGGAGAGAGATATCCTGTTTATGGAGAAGAACAAAGGACTGTCCAGATATGTCTAAGGCTACGTCTACACGTGCACGCTACATCGAAACAGCTTATTTCGATGTAGCGACATCAAAATAGTCTATTTCGATGAATAACATCTACATGTCCTCCAGGGCTGGCAACGTCGACGTTGGGCAGCACCACATCGAAATAGGCGCTGTAAGGGAACGTCTACACGCCAAAGTAGCACGCATCGAAATAAGGGTGCCAGGAACAACTGCAGACAGGGTCACAGGGCAGACTCAACAGCAAGCTGCTCCCTTAAAGGGCCCCTCCCAGACACAGTTGCACTAAACAACACAAGATCCACAGAGCCGACAACTGGTTGCAGACCCTGTGCATGCAGCATGGATCCCCAGCTGCCGCAGCAGCAGCCAGAAGCCCTGGGCTAAGGGCTGCTGCACACGGTGACCATAGAGCCCCGCAGGGGCTGGAGAGAGAACGTCTCTCAACCCCTCAGCTGATGGCCACCATGGCGGACCCTGCTATTTCGATGTTGCGGGACGCGGATCGTCTACACGTGCCCTACTTTGACGTTGAACGTCGAAGTAGGGCGTTATTCCCATCCCCTCATGGGGTTAGCGACTTCGACGTCTCGCCGCCTGATGTCGATTTCAACTTCGAAATAGTGCCCAACACATGTAGCCGTGACGGGCGCTATTTCGAAGTTGGCGTCGCTACTTCAAAGTAGCGTGCACATGTAGACGCGGCCTAAGGGTTCCAAGACAAACCCTGGATCTTTCATCAAGGAGGCAAGCTGACAGGTTGACTTGCCTGATGAATGGAAGATCACAGTCAAGCCTGTCTGCAAAATGCTGGGAGGACTTCAGCTGAGCTCTGTCAGACATGAAAGCATCTAGTTAGGTAAGTCTAGTTTCTAGGATGCATGTTCTGGTTTTATTGTATATGTAACCATGGTTTTGCAGTACTTCTACTCACTATCACTTGAATCTCTGTTGTGTTCCAGTCTCCTTATTTTAAGTCCCACTCCGGCATCTTCTAGTTTTGGGAAATCTGATCACACTCAGCAATGAGTGATCACCGTTATCATCATCAAACAGGTGGAAGAACAGTACATTAAGCAGAGCAATGAACTGAGCTGTGATTAGTGAGCTCAAGTGTACTGCTTCTTTGGATAGTACCAGAGAGGTAGACATGTCAGCCTGTATTCTAACAAAACAAACCAGCAGTCTTGTAGCACTTTAAAGACTAACAAAATAATTTATTAGGTGATGAGCTTTCCTGGGGCAGACCCACTTCCTATGATCAATCTGAATAAGACGGTTTGTCCCACAAAACCTCATCACCTGATAAATTATTTTGTTAGTCTTTAAAGTGCTACGGGATTGAGGGTTTGTTTTGCTGCTTTGAAAGCAGTGAATCTGTGAATACAGCAGGTGTCTGGTGGGATGAATAGGATGCTCCAGGCAGACACTGAGACAGCTGACCTGCAGAAAGCATGCAGGGCCTGTGCAGGCCCAGAGGGGAATGCTAGTGTTGGCTGTGGAGGTGATGAGCTGGCCTTTGGCAAGCACAGCTGGGTTTCCTCATGTTGAGGACAGGTAGTAGAGGTGCCTCCTATCTCTGCACATACCCAGAAGTGTCATACTTTCCCAGGGAGCCTTGGGGGGAGCTCCCAAAGCAGAAGAGGAAGCTGATGGACAAGGGACATGCTAGCATGTGGTGCTGTATCCCCAAAAGCTTGGAGTGGGAACAATGCCCCAGCTAGTGCTCATCCCATTCTGTTGACGCCCTCTGCCCTGCTACACTGCCTCCACAAGTACAAAGACCTGGTCTTGGAGCAGAGGAGCTGATATGAACAGAGGAATATCCACTGGCACTAACCCTGACTATTTCCGTGAGATCCTTGTTCCAGCTCTGCTTTCTACCTGCTGGGGGTGCGATGTGGGGGGGATGTTCTTGGTCTCACTCCATCTGATTCAGAAGAGGCTGAGCAAAGCTTAACCTGGGATTCCTTCATTGGCTTCTTCCTGATGCTGTCTTTTGATGATGGCTTGTACCCTCCCATGTGATTTCTGCTCTCAAGGTTTACTCTGTACTAGAGAAGGTTTGCTGCTCCAGCTATAGGCAAATTCTTCTCCTGAAGATGCAGCTTTTGACAATATAATTAATATCAGTTCCCCAAGCTATACCAGCAAAGCATTTTTGCATGTCTGTATAATTACACCTGCTTTTGCCAGGATAGAATGTTGCAATAACCCCATACACGCTGACCTAATTGCTCCACTGGCAAAAGTTTCGAGTGTAGATCAGACCTAAAATTGTCAGGTTTAATATCATTAATCCACCTCAACTGTAGGTGCTTGTCGCCACCTCTGCTGCCTGCTCTCTTTATGCCTGTTATTACTAAAATTGATTTTATTAGCTTCCAAAACTGTCCCACAATGCCCCTCCATTAGTCCTTTCTGGTCATCACTTTACCTCCACTGCTCTCCAGGTTAGCAGGAAGTAGGTGACAGGAAGCAGTGGTCATCAGCCCAGGAATTTTAATTTGATTTCCTTTCTTCTCTGGCCAGCATGGCAAGCAGACATCTGGAGCACACTTCTGCAGCACACCTAGTAGCCGTGAGGTCCCAGGATTGCAAAAGTGCCCCAGTATGGAGCCACCAGGAGATCTTGGACCTCGTTGCAGTGTGGGGGAAATAAGCTATCTTCTGTCAGCTCAAAGCCAGCAAAAGAAATGCCAATATTTATGTGAAGATATCACAAGGCGTGATTCGGAAAGGGTACACCAGGGACACTCAGCACTGCTGGATTAAAATCTAGGAGCTGAGGCAAAGATACCAAAAGTGCAAAGAAGCAAATGGTCTGTCTGGAGCCTCTCCCCAGAAATGCCAATCTTACAATGAGCTCCATGCTATTCTGGGGAGAGATGCAACCTCTTCCCCCAGAAGACGCATTGCCTCCTAAATAAACAGTGCTGCTCAGCAGGATCATGAAGCACAGTTTGATTTGCTGAACGAGGAAGAAGTGGATGACAGAGGGGTAGAGTTGAGTGCAGAAGCAGAACCTGCAAGCCAGGAGCTGTTTCTCAACTTGCAGCCCATCCTCTTATCTCAGAAGGAGGCTTTGGAGGCAAACTTGGATGCTGGAGAGGGTGCTTCTGGTGTGTATGTTTTTTTTTCTGCTGATAATAGTATGTGCAATCCTAGCAGGGAGGTTCCGTACCCATTTCCCTAAGGACAGCTTGTTAATATTTCTGGTGATGGAACGTTGATCCTGTTTGGACATAAAGCTGAAGGCCTTAGGCAGGCACTTTTGGAGTCTCCTCATGAGATTTTTGGGAAGACCTGACTTTTCCTGCTTCTGTGGTAAGACACCTTATATCAACATTGTACCCAGACAGAATGAGCAATCTTTCCTTATCCCTTTTTCTTATTCTGAGGAGGCTGATGTCTCATTTGGCAACATAGAAGGCATGAGAAGTTTTGTGAGTCACCAAAGAATTTTTGCCTGTGACCCACCCAGAGCAGAGCAAAACTCATGCAGCCTGACTAGCTTCTAAACCATGGAATGGCTTTAAAATCCAAACTCAGCTTTAAGAAACGCATGCTCCAGCCATTCCCCTTCCCCCAGGGTTGGCATCTGCTCAGACATGTGTCAGCCCCTGCACCAGCCTGTGGGCAATCAGACCCTCCCTGGTTCACATGCATGCCTGCAGTGACTTTTAATGACTGTTTAACTCCTGGAGATGTGTGCTTTTAAATAAGGCACCCCCTCCATTCTTGGGCTACACAGACAGCTGATTGATGATGTGGCAACATTTTTTCTTGTGAACCAAAGATAGCTTACCATTGTGTTGAAGGCAAACATCAGCTGCAGAGAAGCTTAAATTGTTGTGCTTAGAATCATACATTCTTCAGCCGTAAGAGTCCACAGAGTGACTTTGCGGTTGCAGTATGTTCTTCCATAGAGAGAGACAGGTATTTATGCTGCCAGTATGCTCATTGTTCCAGCTAAAGATAAAATAGAATTTAGCTATGCCAATTGTGTTCCTACTGACAATGCCCTTAATATTTCAACGTGTTTTCCTGGTTTTTGGTTTGGTTTGGTTTTTGCAGGAGGCAACCTTGCAAACAGAAGCAGAGGCCCCAGTTCCCCTGAAATAAGGTTGCCACAAATACAGAGCAGGATGAAGTCACGGGAAGAAATGATGGAAAATTATTTTGAAGCAGCAGCAAAGGAAAAAGTTGAGCTGAGACAGAGCAGGAAAAGCATCGTGGACAATCATGCAAAAATGAATGCTTCAGTCCTGTCAGTAATGACAAAGCAAACTGAGATAATAGAAGGAATGCTTAAAAAAAATCAAAGTCAATGAACTCTGCACCTCGTGTCCAACATATTCCCATTACAGGCCACCCTGGCCATACTAATTCTCCTCCCCTGGTCTGGGCCCTGTATCCCCCAGCCACTCTAGGTCCCATCATTTCAGACCTCTCTCAACACAATCAGTCCCCTCCCTTGCCTGGGGCTCTGCATCCCCTGAAGAATCTATCTCCCACCCCGCTTCCATGCCTCCTCTCTCCTCACATTCTGCCCCCTTCCTTTCAGTGTGGACCCTGAGTGGGAGTGGGGGAAGGTCACAGAGATCCTTGCATTTTACTCCCACAGAATCATGCACTAGCAGAAGGCCACCATTCAACAAACCATGACCTTACCATCCTTCTGTTTTCCTGTACCCACCACTCTGCCATTAGGACTCCCTAAATAAAAAATTGTAGGTTGGAAAAAGAAAGCTTCATTTATTAGTTAACATGCTTTGGCATTGGGTGGGTTGTCATGCGGTTGGAGGGGGTTTCATAAAAGGCAAGGCAACAGCATGCCTGCGTGTGCAGGGCAGATGCTAGTTAACACCCTTCATGCTCATTCATAAACCTGTTTTTTAAGGCATCCCTGATTTTCAGTGCCTCTTTCTGTGCTTTCGTGTTTGCCCGTGTGTTTCACTGCTGATCATTTCTGGCCAGGATCTCTGACTGTGCCCCCCACGCTGGCATGAAATTCTCCCCCTTTCCTCACAAATGTTATGAAGAATACAGGAGGCCCCACTGACAAAGGTAGTGTTTCCTTCACTGAGGTCCAGCAGGGTCAGAAGGACCCTGAACCTGTCTTTTAAATGGCCAAAGGCACATTCTACTCTCATTTTGCACCTGCTCAGCCTGTAGCTGAAAAGCTCCATACTGAAGTCCAGGATGCCTGCATAGGGCTTCAAAAGCAAAGAGAATGAAGGGTAAGCAGGGTCCCCAAAAATCACTATGGGCATTTCCATGACCTCAATGTTAATTTTCTGGTCTGGGAAGAAAGTTCCACTTTGGAGCCTTGTAAACAGACCAGAATTCCTAAAGCTTTGCACATCATGCACACTTCCCAGCCACCCATGTTGATATCAGTAAAACAACCTTTGTGATCCACTAGTGCCTGCAACACCATAGAGAAGTACCCATTGTAGTTAATGTACTCTGAGGTCTGGTGGTCTGGTGCCAGGTCGGGGATGTGCATTCCATCAATGGGCCACTGCAGTTAGGGAACCTCATGGCAGCACATCTGTCCACTATGTCCTGCACATTCCCAGAGTTTCACAGGAGAAGATTAGTGATTGCCTTGGCTACCCAGATTACAGCAGCCCCCACTGTAGATTTGCCCACTCCAAATTGATTTCCCACTGACCAGTAGCTGTCTGGTGTTGCAAACTTCCACAAAGCAATTGCCACATGCTCTCAAGTGTTGAAGCAGGTGTCATTTTGGTATTGTTGTGCTTCAGAGCTTGAGACAGCACTTCCCAAAGTTCCATGCAAGTGGACTTAGGCATGCAGAAGTTTTGCGTCCACTGCTGATCATCCCATGACCGCAAAATGATGCAGTGCCACCAATCTGAGCTGGTTTCTCATGACCAGATCCTGCACTCCACAGTGTACAGTGACTCCAGTGCTGCCAACAACTCAGCCAGGCTACACTCTAGATCTTCACAACCGTTAGTGCCCTGAGCATCAATGCATGGATAGCACATGGGCATTACGTTCAGAACATACTGTATCACAGCATGGGAAATCATCACAAAACACTGCACCAAACATTGAAGTGTCTCGGGCTCTATGTCATTCTTTTTAATGGCAAGTGGCAGTCAATGTAAAAGTGATGCAAAAATTCCCTTGTCCATGTCTTTTCAGTGGGAAGCAGGATGTGAAGAAAATGCATTCTGAGATGATGACATCAGAAATCCAGAACCACTTGCGACAACCTTTTTTCCAACAAGACACTGGCACACAATCCCAAAATGCAACAGGTCTGCAGGAATTGTGGGAAAGGTGCCCACAATGCACTGCTGCCACAGTCAAACTTAGGCAACCTGGTGGGGGGACACTAAATCAACTTTGTGTGCAGTTTTGGACACTCAAATTCAACTTTATAATGCTAGCGTTAAAAGGTCAACTTCAATAAATTCATTTTTATTCCCGAAGGTAGACATAAGACATTGGTTTCAGAAAAATACCAACCCCAATATTGCCTGCTCTTGAGATTTTTATTACAGGTCTTGCTGTAGCTGATGTTTTACTTACAGTTCCTGGAGATACATAAGGAATCTTAGGGTGATTTGTTAAGAGTAAGCTTCTAGGTTTCATGGTTGCAGGTTGCATGCTTGAAGGCCTGACCCAATTATGCACTAAAACAGGGCTGGGGAACCTTTTTCAAGTCAGGGGCCACTGCCCCATAGACAAATCAGTCAGGGGCACACAAGTGAGAAGAAAGAAATGTGGTCCCTGACTGTAGGGAAGCCAGGGCTATAGAGTCTGGGTAGTAGGGACATGTGATCTGGGGTGGAGTGGAGTGCATAAGAGGGAAGGGAAGCTGGGCAGGAGGAAGGTGTATGAGATGGATGGAGAGTGGGGTCTGGGTGGAAAGAAAGGTGCAGGAGGGCTTGGGGTGTGAGGTCTGGAGGGGAGAGGGCAGGGTGAGGTGACGGGCTGGGAGGGAGAGGTCAGGGTCAGGGTGTGGGTGGGGCATCGGGGGGAGAGAATGCAAAAAGGAGGTGGAAATGGAGGTCTGGACGGGAGGTGGTGCAGAAGCAGTTAAGGGACATGTGGTGTGGGCAACAGGGAGGCACTTACCTGCTCACCCCTGGATGCACATGGCTATGCGTCCCCTCCCTTCACTCCCAGGCACCACCCTCTGCTGCTCCAGCCTGTCAGAGCTGCTGGATGAAGCTTCCAGACAGCAAGCAGCAGTGGTGCCACCCCAAACTGCTTCTTGCCCACTTCCCAGACCCCCAGCAGAGCCCATGGTCTGGATCCAGCCTGGGCTTGCCTGAGCCAGCCCATGAGGTTCTGGGCTCTGCAACCCCAAACATGCTGTGGTCTGGATGTTATGGATAGGAGCCCCAGGACTTGAGGTCCAGATGTAGACAAGGCATGTGCTGGATCTGGTCCATGGGCTGGGGATTCTGCACTCCTGCACTAAAAGCGTAGAAACCAGACAGCAAAGAGCCTGATATACCATTTTTTAAAAAAAACCTAATTATTTGCAAGACAATCATAATATTGTTTGAGACCAGACTCGTGTTTGTTTTTAACATTTGTAGTTGGCAAGATTTGCACCTATGAACACATCTCATGAAAAGCTCATAATCCTAGTATTGCTTTTCTGCTTTCTCTCTCTTGGGGAGTACAGCCCTAAAATGTTGAGATTCATAGAACCACAGGATTGATTATGCCAAATAAGATCACTGGTTGACCAAGTCTGTTACCCTAAATTTCAGGGGTGGTGAATAAATGATGCTTTCAAGGAGGGTGACTACAGCAAAACTGCATCTCTGCAGTTACACAGTGTTCAGCATGAAAGAAAAATTCTCTTCCTACTGTGACGTCTGCAGGCCTGCACCCTGAAACAGTGGAGTACATTGCTTTTTAGATTAATTTGCCCCTGCAAATGTTTTAGTGCTTGAGTCCATTTGATAATCTCAATGGCGTACATGAGTTGAAACGAAAATGAGGGACTTGTTTGGAAGCTAAATGTGACAGTAATTGTTCAGAGGCGCTTCTTTGTCTCTTATTACCTGGGTTTCTGAACACAGAAGGAAGATACAGATGCATTTTGTGTGACAGTTGCTTTAGCATATCCTATGACTCTTGAGCTAATTGAAATATATGTTTGGTCTGTCTGAAAGAACATTTGAACATTCTGGAAAAGCTCCATAAATGAAAGCTTGGGGACAATGGGAATTTTCCATTTGGTTTCAGTGGGGCCAATGTTTTACCCCAGGACTCCATATCTATTGTATGGAACTTTCTGAAGTATGCCTCAATAAATATAGGCCAAGCTACCTCACTACTTTTAGAATAATCTCAGTCACAACATGTATTGAAACCATTTTATCATATTCAATTGGTTGCCCAACTGAGTCATGATACAAATGATGGCAGTGGACAAATCACGGTTTTTCCTTGATCTCATTCCTCATTATGGCATCTTTACACCTCCTCCTAAAGCATATGAGTACCTATCTCTGTCTAGGACAGCACAGTGGGCTAGATGGACTATTGCCCATGTGTGACAATTCTCAAGTGACTGTGTCATTCTCTGTAGTGGCTCACAACTGTGAGTGGCAACCATAGGGCAGAGATCCCAGCCTGGCTGCATGTTGTATCACTAGATTTCACCAACCCACAAGCCAGTGTGAACTCTGAACATACTACTGCAGTCTTACCAGGCAGTCACACACCATTCCCTTGGGCACTACAGTCTACCTTGCCAAGGGGGAGTTGGTGATAGATGGTTGCTTGACACCAAATATCACAACAATATGTTTATCTTACTCCCAAGGAAACAGTCACTTGCCCCAGGTCCATTGTAATCAGATTGCCCACCAAAGACAATGCTTGTAGTCAGTCCTAGAATAAACTACTTAGGGATATGTTAACTGAGAAAAGAAATGAGTTATTACAAAGTTAAAGGAGGCAAGCAGATGAACTCAAATGAGTTACAACCTATGGTTCCAAAATATGACAAAGTTAGACTACTCTTGCAGCTCTGAATATCTGGTAGAGCTAACCCAGCTTGACTCTGGAGACCTCTGGTTCTATTTCTATGCTTTGGCCCTGGGACACTCCAAACATCAAGAAATGGGAAATTTTCTTGTCAGCTATTTTTATTTCCTTCTTCCAGAATTCAAGCTGAAGGCACGAGCCCCTTTGCACATAGCCTCTTTGTGGAGGCCAGGGCAATTAACTATAGCTTTGTCTATACTAGACATAGAAGTTGGCCACAGCTATGCAATATTAGCTATGCCAGACGTGTAGCTAAAATCAACATATCTATGCTCAGCTAACTTGTCTTTCTTAACAGGTGAAGGTCAATAGGCGAGTTTCTCCCTTTAACCTTCCCCACTCTCCGGCTCTTGCAGGGAGTATAGGGGTTGACTTTGATCCCTGAGAGCTCAATTTCATGCATGCACAAAATCAAACCCCCGAAGAATGACCCTGAGTGGGTCATCTTCCATGGTAGTGTCTATTAGCTCTAAATCTTTGTATTGGAATGTCCCACAACATCCCAGTTAGTTTTGATATGCATTTTTGATGGGCAGATGATTCCTTATTACTTGGTTCCTAGTTTCAGAAGAAACATCATTTACAGTTACAAAGCAAAAGTTAACCGTTACCTTATAGATGGTAATAACTAAATTTATAAGTGAGATTAATGCAGGCAGCAATTTGCAAGCATTTCATAATGTTTCAACATATGGTTATAAGAGCCATACCTATCTTGACCAAACAAACATGCAGGTGAAACAGACTGGTTTCCAGCAATGAATTTGTCAGTGGGCAGCTGAGGCCTAAGTCTGGTCTGCCAGCATCACACCATGGTTTTTTTTAACTGGCAACCCCACATCTTCCATGAAACTTACAATAGGTGTCACCACTTTTGTCCAGTTAATTCCAGACAAATCATATCTCCTCCCCAGAGACTCCAGATATGGTTGAAAATGTGAGAAGGTGGGGAAGAGCCACGGCTTTGGCTCAAGCTTGGATCTGGTTATATTTATTTGGTTAAGGTATTTAAATGTACAAGCATTCACCAAGTGCCCATTCCAAGCTGTGAACACCTTTACATCCATAAAAATTCACATTCTGTGGTGCATACAGTTAGTTTTCATCAACAGAAATAAAAATAAAAAAAAATCCCCTCCCAAGAAGGCAGCACTATTCTGAAACCTCCTCTCTTGCTCCCTTCCCCTGTGGAAAAAAATACTAATCCAATAAGAAGTCCTACGGCACCTTACAGACTAACAGATATTTTGGAGCATAAGCTTTTGTAGGTAATGCCTTTACTGAGACCCCCTCTTTAAATCCTGCTCTGAAACCTCTTCCCCCTACTCATGCATCTGACGAAGCAGGGCTTTGCTCACTAAAGCTTATGCTCCAAAACACTTGTTAGTCTATAAGGTGCCACAGGGCTTCTTACTGTTTTCGAAGATACAGACTAACTCAGCTACTTCTCTGATATTAACCCAATAATTATTCAGGATTAGATACGTTGCTAGGACCAACATGCACAGGACATAATTTAGATGTCTTCTTGCTCTTCATCTTTGTGCTTACCTACATCAGTTCTGTGAGCAAGGCCCACCCCACCAATGCCTTCATGTGAGAGCACCCTTAGGCATCTTCTGAATAATGGCATGGACCAAAGGCAGCCTAACTCACAGGGACAGACCACAGGATCCATGTTTATGCATATCCCTGAGTTCCAACACTTTGCACAGGCGGCTGTGGCTGCCCTTCTCATATACAGGATGGGAAAACATTCACATCCCAAGTAGATGAGGGTGGCAGGGCGTTACATTATATGCTGGAGGAACTTCACAGGCCAGGAAAGGAAGAAATGTTGTGGGGGGAGACAAATTGCAAGTTATTATGAGATCTTGTGGACCTGACCAGCATTCAGAAGATATCAGCAGAAATATGGGGCAAAACACAGATAGATTTGCAGCTGTCTGGGCTACAGGAGCCATGGATAAATGGGGTTGGTATGCGACCATCACCACTCTGAAAAGTTTGCTTAATGTTCCCATGTGTCATGATCTCTTGCTACAGAATCCACAGTTGCGTGGTAGTGGGATGCTTCAGCTTTTCCTACTCCTGCACTGCAGACCCTTTTTTCATGACTGAATGGCCTGCTATGCAGTAAGTTGTATAAACCTCACTTTCCCATCTCATTTTGGAGGTTCTTGGGGGTTTTCTGCACCTTTTTTCTAAATAAAGAGCATCTTACCCAAAGTTTTGATGTTCATCTATTTTTTTAACCTGTAGGAAGCTCGTGATTCATATAATGTTAGCTGAAACTACAGTGGAAAGGTTGTTTAGAAGAATTGTACTACCATGCACTGCTTTGCCTCTGAGCTGCTATAAAGGACCAGGACAATACCTTGCTTAAAAGGGATCTTGGCCATTACCTTTGAAAAGTCGTGGAGATCAGGAGAGATCCCAGATGACTGGAAAACAGCAAATGTAGTGCCCATCTTTGAAAAAGGGAAGAAGGATGATCCAGGGAACTATAGGCCGGTCAATCTTACATCAGTCCCTGGAAAAATCATGGAGGGGCTCCTCAAGGAAGTCATTTTGAAGCACTTGGGGGAGGAGAAATTGATCAGGAATAGTTAGCATGGATTCAGGAAGGGCAAGTCATGCCTGACCAATCTGATTAGTTTCTACAATGAGATAACTGGCTCTGTGGATAGGGGAAAATCAATGGATGTGATTTATCTTGACTTTAGCAAAGGTTTGGATACAGTCTCCCACAATATTCTTGTCAGCCAGTTAAAGGAATGTGGATTGGATAAATGGATGGTACAATGGATAGAAAGCTGGCTAGAAGGTCGGGCCCAGCGGGTAGTGATCAACATCTCAATGTCGGGTTGGCAGTCGGTTGCTAGTGGAGTGCCCCAAGGTTCGGTTCTGGGTCCTGTTCTGTTCAACATATGTATCAATGACCTGGATGAGGAGTTGGATTGCACCCTCAGGAAGTTTGCAGATGACACTAAGCTAGCTATGCTGAAGGGTAGGGATAGGGTACAGAGTGACTTAGACAAATTGGAAGACTGGGCTGCAAGAAATCTGATGAGGTTCAGTAAAGACTAGTGCAGAGACCGGCACTTGGGCTGGAAGACTCCCAAGCATTGTTACAGGCTGGGGTCTGACTGGCTCGGTAGTAGTTCTGCAGAAAAGGACCTGGGAGTTGTAGTGGATGAGAAGCTGGACATGAGTCAACAGTGTGCCGTTGTAGCCAAGAAGGCTAATGGCACATTAGGTTGCATCAAGAGGAGCATTGCCAATAGATCCAGAGAAGTGATTATTCCTCTTCATTTGGCTTTGGTGAGGCTACATCTGGAGCACTGTGTCCAGCTCTGGGCCCCCAATTATAGCAAGGATGTGGATAAACTGGAGAGGGTCCAGCAGAGGGTGATCAAAATAATTAGGGGGCTGGAGCATATGACGTATGAAGAAAGGTTGGGGGAACTGGGACTGTTTAGTCTGCAGAAGAGAAGACTGAGGTGGGATTTGATAACAGCCTTCAATTTCCTGAAGGGAGGTTGCAAAGAGTCTGGAAAGAGGCTGTTCACAGTGGTCACGGGTGGCAGAACACAGAACAATGGTCTCAAGTTGCAGTTGGGAAAGTCCAGGTTGCACATTAGGAAAAACTTTTTCACTAGGAGGGTGGTGAAGCATTGGGATGGTCTACCCAGGGAAGTAGTGTAGTCTCCATCCCTGGAGGTGTTTAAGTCTCGCCTCAACAAAGCCCTGGCTGGGCTGATCTGATGGGTTTGGTCCTGCCTAGGGCAGGGGCTGGGCTTGATGGCTTTTTTAGGTCTCTTCCAGCTCTATTGTTCTATGATTCTATGATTCTATGGTCAGTTGAGCTGGTGTTGCTCCCAACTGCCAAGCATAATATGTTACATTCTAAATTTATTATCTTAATTAAAAATAAAGTGGCAAAAGGTGTGATCACACAATAGACATGAGGAATTTGCTGATGACATCACTGGGAGTGGGAGAAGGCCCCCACATTTGGGCCTGAACCTTTATTATTTATGCACCCCCCCAGCCAAAGGCCTGAATGCAAAACCCAGCCTTAAAGAAATGTCAATGCTTTTGATTGCATAGTTTCAAAAAAATCATGAAAGTTAACATTTGCCAATAGGACCAGTGTTGCTGATTTCTGTAGCTGTTTTAGATGGGGAGAGTAGACCAGCTTAGAGTTCTCCTGTGATGTAAAATTATTCTTGGCTGTAATGTCTCTCTAAGGAGCTGCTCTAATTAATGCAAAATACTCTAGTTACTACTTAATAAATACCAAGGCTCTTCTAAATGGCGCAAAATTAAGATCCTTTATTTAGCAGAGCCTATAGAGGAGGGCATGTGTTAACCTTTCAAACACTTGAGCTTTCTCTGGCAATGGCTTGTGTTATAGATGTGGTATGAGAGAAAGAGAACACCTGGCTTGGGTGTCAATATTTTGGCAAAACGGACTAGAATCCTGTTTGTGCTGTCTGGTTAGTAAAGCAAGCAGCAAAGGAAACGTTTCAGGAAATGAACAAGTTTCAGAAAAAACTGTGCTGCGAAAACAAGGAGCAGAATGCCTAGAAACAGATTTTAGACTGTGTGTGGTCTGAGTTTTACTCCACAGAAAACTGCAAGTGCCGCTTTTCTGTGCTCTCTTTTGTTAGCTAAATGTTTATTGCGTACCAGCTAAGGAAATCAAAAGGGGAGTGAAACATTGTTTAATAATATTATTACGGCCTTCATATTGGCCCTCTTGATGATGTTTATGGAGATGTGGCCTTTAGTTAGAAAATATCTAGTTAGAATGTAAAGAGCTCAAAACACATAGCTGTATCTTACAATGGTTGGAGATGAATTAAATCTTCTATCACAGTGTTTCTCAACCAGGGGACATGTACCCTTGGGTGTACACCCAGGTTTTCCAAGGGGCACATCAACTCATCTAGATATTTGCCTTGTTTTGTAACAGGCTACATAAAAAACACTAGTTAAAACTCAATTCACTCAGACAATGACTTGTTTCCACTTCTTCATATCCCTTATGTTGAAATGTAAGTACAATATTTCTGTTCCAATTCATTTATTTGGTGAAAATATGGTAGAAATTCAGCAAGTCCTCAGCAGTATCTTCTGTGATATTTTTGCATGTTTCTGTAAGTAAGCAGTTTTTAAGTGAGGTGTAACTCAGTGATATGCAAAACAAATCTCACTCCCGAAAAGGGTACAGTAATCTGTGAAGATTGAATGCCACTTGTTTCAAGACCTCAACTGGTGGTACATATACCCTTGGGGTAGATGAGGGAAGTCTGGGGGTAATTATAATTGTTTTAGAAAGGTGTATTTTATAAAAGAAGGTTGAGAAACACTGTTCTATCCGACTTTTAATGGTATCATACCTCTGGATATGAAACAGGAGAATACAGTTCAGGAAGCATCCAAACAATTTCAGGTATTTGGGTTTAACATTCCCTTGTTACATACACTGCAAACACAACTAACTCAATATAAATTGAGAAAATAGGACCAAAGACATCCAAACCTCCAGTCACACAAGCTGAGTGGTAATTTTATCTCTGGCACAAAATGCATCAGCAGCCCTTTAAATTCCAAACTGCACGGTTGCATTTTTCAACAGACTGTCTTGCAGGTGTGTGACAGTTTTGAACTGTAACGCTCGATTCCTGTCCGGCTTCGCTAGTGTGCTAAACAATGCAAATATTTTCTTTACAGATGCCTGCCAGGTCAGATATTCAGCATGTATCCTGTTGTGGGCGCACCTAAAACCCAGTGGCACTGGTGTAAATCAGGAGTAATGCAATGCTGGTGATAAATTACCCTCGTGTAGATGCACACGAAGTGAGATCACAGTTCTAGACTGGAATATTTGCTTGCATGAGGTAAGTCTCAGGCAGTTGATTCCCAAATCTGAAAGTTCTAACTCGGTGAATGAAAGGGCAGGGGGGTAATCAAGGTACAGCTGGTGTAGGGTGAGGGCCATCTGTATGCATGTGCTTGGGTACAATACACACACCCAGGACCTGAGAGAGCCGTCCTCCACCGAGCAACCCAGCAGGGCTGAGATCTGCAGCTCCACAGGATGAAACCTTGCCCAAGGTTTACCCGAAGCTGCAGTCTTTGTCTTAATCAGCTTTGCACCAGACTCTGCATCTCTTTAAAGGAGGAGGGGTATTCGGGTCTTTGCCCACCAAAGCTTATGCGCCAAAATATGTCAGTCTGTGAGGTGCCACAGGACTTCTTGCTGCTTTTGAAGATACAGACTAAACGGCTACCCCTCTGATAGCAAACTGTATGCTAGCTCGGTTTGGCAACCCTCAGCCTGGCTCCCAAACTGGGGAGGGGAGGCGGACAACTTGCAGCGTGGTGCAACCAGACCCCAAAAGGAGAGCGAGGGAGGAAGGTAAAAGGAATTGAAATTCCAGAGGAGTTTCAGCCCCGGTTTCCTAGTCCCCGAGTCAGCTATGTGTTTGTGAAAATTCAGCCTTTTTGTCTCCTAGGAAAAAAGGGCTAAATCTACATCGGTGGCCCAGTCTAGGTTTGCTATTCTTTGCATTTTCTATTCAAGTGAATGAGAGTGAATGAAGTGGCCTGGGACCCTTTATTTGATCTACTCAATTGCATAAAGTGACAGAATTCTAATATATTTGTTTAATGCTCTTCAATGGGGCTTTCACTCCCTAGCTTGCAAATGAAGCCCGGAGCTGCGAAGTTTTGTCCTTTTTCTTCCTCCTCCTTTTTTCTCCCTTTTCCCCCCCTTTTGGCAAAGGGACATATTTCATAACTCGGGCCGTGGTGCGAAGCGATCTCGAGAGGAGTTAAGACGAGAAAAGTGGGAAAGAAAGAAACAGATGTGAAGTTATTGTAAATTCCTATCGTGGGCTCTGGGGCTATTGTAAACCCCCTGCAGGCGGTCCAAAGCCTCTCTTTTTCATGCTGTAATTGAAACATATTAATTAGATAATTTGTTGTTAGTTTAAAAGAAACAAATACAGCCCCTCTCAGGCGTCACAGCCTGGAAGCCTTGTTGATGTGTGGGGGGGTGTTAAAAAGGGACAATTACATTAGGAGTTTAAGATAACTCTGCCCTGAAATTCACGACGATCTAAAGTCCCGTTGGATTTGCTAAGAAGCACTTTAAAAAAAAAGGTTTTGCTTGTAAATTTCCCTTAAAGGGATCGCCCGGAGCTTCTTTTCCCGCTACCTGGCAAGCGAGGAGACAATCGGAGGCCGCACTTAACAACTGTGGAAAGAAAAGAAGAATAAGCTGCAGAGGGATCTTGGCTCCTTTCCATAGGGTGACTCGGCCCCGTTGGGCTGGAGCCTGGTCTCAGAGCGGACAAAAATAAGAAATACACCGACTGGGGAAATTTTCCGAACGTCCGTGTTCAAAGCAAAAATCCGAGTGGCCAAGCACCGCTGGGCTTTTGGTGGGCTGCCTCACCAGCCTGGCGTTGGAATACCCTCCGCTCTGACACGCCTGCCTGCCCCTTCCACCAGGGGCCCCTTCGGGTAACATCTACCGGTGGCAAAAAAAAAAAAAAAAAAAAATCGCTAAGCGCCTGCGAGTAGCGTCTCCAAACAAGATTCCAGCTGGACTAACCCGGGGGGGTGGGGGGTGTTTCATTCCCCCCCCCTTGTTGTCTTGCGCTGTTTTATTTCAGATCTGAGTTTATTGACTTTGGACTTGAGCCACTGGAGATTTAGCAAGACAAAGCAGTAAATTCAAGCCATGCTCTGGATTGCTGCTTGGTGGCACACCTTTGAAATCAGCCTCTAAACCTTCACCCGGCAAAGAGCCGACAGAATGCCTCGTCGCTCTCCTATGGACGCTTAGATCATTAGCACTCGTGAGGGTCTGTTTCTGGTAGCCCCATAGGAAAGACAGCGCTGGATATTGACAAGGAAACCGCATGTGGGGAGATGTGATCATGTTAGCAGACCTAAAAACTGCACGGAGTCCATGGTTACAGTTTATTTAGACAGAGAAAAAATCATTTTAAAACATTTTTTTTCTCACGAGTCCTTCTCTAGTGGGGATTATACGGGAAACAGAATCCTTTCTAAAGGGTCATTTCTTTGCTGGTCGCGATGCCGACGGCTTTCTGTGTAGCTAGTTTCCAATAACCCTGCAAGTGCGACTAGGGTCAGTTCCAGCTTCTCGTTTGAGTACAGATTTCATCTCGGAGGCTGTTTTTGACCGTTGGGATATTTATTTCTGCATTGTTTGTTTGTTTGTTTTTGGAAAACACTGGTAGGAAAATGTGGGTCATCGTTTATTTAGGAAGGTTTGTCGACTTTTGTGTCCATTGATCGGGTGATAAGTTTTGAATGCTTCCTTTAGCAGATCGTGTTGATATAATCGTGGGTTGGACTTGATGAATGAGTTCAGTTGTCCCCCATCTGACAAGCTTTAGCAGCTTCATGCATTTTAATCAGCCCAATGATTCATGTATTTCCCACTTTTTTTCTCTGTGTGGGATCCGTTTTTTTCTTTAAGTCGAAACTGGATTAATTATACTCTAAATTAACCTTAAACTTCCCCCCCCCGTACCTTTTTATATGTATTTAAGGGAGATGAGCTCGCTTTCAAATGTCTACTTCTACAGATACAAACCCATAAAAATCTATCTTTTTATAATCTCTTACATTGTAATCTTGCATCCTGCGTGCACATAAGAACACGAGGTCGATTTTCTTTTTCAATAAATATTTAAGTATTTCACTGTCATGTAACTACATTATTTGAACAGTCTCACATCCGAAAGGCCAACACACTAATTTTACTAGATTATCTCATGAATTTGAATTCTGGATTCTCAATAATTTTGTAGATTCCTTGTAAAATCCTGATTTCAGTGACGTTTACTTTAATTTTCTTTGTATAAGATCAATTATTCGTTGACTTAGAGATAAGAAAGAAAACTGTAGGTTAGTTTGTAAGCTAGTTTTAAAATGATGTTTAGTTCAGGAAAGCAAAGTAGCTGACATAGCTAAAGTACTTGGAGGTTTAAGTCAAAGATAAATAGAATGCAATGTTTTCTATGAAGGTTTGGCAGTATTAGGAAGGCCTCTTGCATTATAAAATGCTAATGCTTCCAGTATTAAAACATGACATCTTTTAAAGATGTTTTGAAATCTGAATTGCAATCTAGTATTTCAAAGGTTATAGTTTATAATTATTGTTATTCAGGAAAAAAAAGTCTGTTCATGTTTCCTCTATGCCGCTGCCCGTGCGCGCACAAACACAAACACAGACACAAACACACACACACACACTGTTAGTATATGAGCATAATACACACTAATACAAGCATGTAGAAGTAGTACAATTGTACATATTCCATAGTTTATCTATACTAATGTAGTCTACGAACTGTAGCTTGATTTTCATTCGGTGGTGCCCATCGTATGCAGAAAGCTAGTGTATTTTACTGAACAATTACATTTACCCTTACAGTTCTCCTCCTCCTGTGAACAAATTCATCTAAAATTGAAACGCTCCCCCCCCCCGCCCCCGAATTCATAATCTTATTTCCTGGTACAAACTCTTCAAAAAGACGAATGCGCAAGTCAATCAGAATTTACATATTTTAATGAGAAAATAGTATTTGGACGACTAGGCTCATAATTTAACATAAACGCTTTCCCTTAAAACACGCATGCTGGGAGCGGGGTCGCCACCACTGGGAACGCCATGCTCGCTCTGCACCAGGGTGCTCCTTCGCGGCCCCCATGAACACGAGACACGTTTTGGTTTCGCCTGGACTGCAGCAGCTCACAGCAGCTCGGGTTCCAGCAAACCGCCTACAGCTACGGGAGGAAACTAGCGAACAAAAGTGCATGTTACACACGGCGGAGTCATTCCTATGCACAGACATTTACACGGCCCCGCTCCGCCCGCCGGCCGAGTCCCCGCAGCAAACGGGAGCCCTGTCCCTCATCCGACCCCGGGGCGGGGTGTTTCCCCGCGCTCACCCGAGCCGGGGCACCTCAGCTCCCTGCGGCTGCCCGCTGGGCAGCGGCTTTGCTCTTTATTTCGACTTTGAAAAAGTTTTGTTTTCTCCGGCCCGAAGTAAATAACGTTCCCGGGCTGGGCGGGCTGAGCGCAAATTCACCCCCCCCCCCCCCCCGCCGCCAACTGCACGGGAAACAGTCACGTGACCGCGGGGCCCGGCGTCGCGCGGCGGCCGGGAGTTGAGGGTTTACCTCAGAGCGGGCGGCTGTAAACAACCCGCGTGGCGGGTGGGAGGGAGCGGCCGCCCCGCCCCGCCCCTCCCTCGCGCGGTTTCCCGCCCTTTGGACGTCGCGCACCTCCTCGCCCACAAACCTGTCTGCCCCCCGCCCCCCCGCCCCCCGGAACAGGGCCGAAGCCAACGGGCCTCCGCAGCTCCCGGCCGGGCCCCGGGCGGCTCGGGGACCCGCCGCGCGCCGGGGCCGGCCCGTCGCGGGCTGCGAGCCCGCCTCTCAGCCCCCGCAGCGCCCGCCGGCCCCCTCCGCCGCAGCGGCGAGCGGGGCCGCCCGGGGCGGGTCAGTGCACGGGCACGGAGGGCGGCAGGGCGGCCGGGCTGGTGAGGGTCTCGCTGGGGGTGGCGGGGCTGCTCTGGCTGGCGGCCGTCTGCGACGAGGCGGGGCTGAGCGCCGCGGGCGAGTTCGTGAGCAGCGCGGGGAGCGCGGGCAGGGCCGGCACGGCCGCCGGGGCGGGCTTGATGGGCACCGGGATGGCGGGCAGCGTCTGGCCGGCGTGGCACAGCGGCTTGAGCGGGACGCCGTAGGCGCCGTAGTCGCCGCTGGCCACCGAGAGCGGGGCGGCCGCGTCCAGCACGCCGGAGCCGTAGACGTGGGGCCAGGCGGGCGCCAGCTGGCCGGGCAGCGGGTAGGCGGCCGGCCCGGGCGGCACGGCGGGGAAGGCCAGGCCGCCCGGCACCTTGTACTCGCGGGCGATGATGTTCTCGATGGCGAAGGGGTGCTTGAAGCCCGAGGGCTGCGAGACGCCCAGGCCGTAGGCGGCCATGGGGGGCAGGTGCGGGGCGCCGGCCGCCAGCGCGCTGAGGCGCAGCTTGGCCGCCTGCTGCTGCTGCTGCTGCAGGTAGTGCGCCGCCTCGGCCGGCTTGCTGGGCGCCAGCGGGTCGGCCTTGAGCACCTTGAAGCGCTTGCGGCGCCGCAGGAAGCTGCCGTTCTCGAACATGTCGCCGCAGCTGGGGTGCAGCGCCCAGAAGCTGCCCTTGCCCGGCTGGTCGGGCCGGCGCGGGATCTTGATGAAGCAGTCGTTGAAGGAGAGGTTGTGGCGCAGCGAGTTCTGCCAGCGCTGCGTGTGCTCGCGGTAGTAGGGGAAGCGCTCCATGATGAACTTGTAGATCTCGCTCAGCGGCAGCATCTTCTCGGCCGAGCTCTGGATGGCCATGGCCGTCAGCGAGATGTACGAGTAGGGCGGCTTCTGGTCGCTGTACGTGTTCCGGCCCGGCCGAGGCATGGTGGCTGCGAGCCGCCGAGATCTGCGGAGGGGCGAGCGGGGTAAGGCGGGGGCGGGGGCGGGGGCGGGCGGGCCGCGCTGTGAAGCCGGCTCGGGTGCTGGGGCGGGGGGCGGCGGGCGTGGGAAGCGCGGAGAGGAGACAGCGGAGTTGGCCCCCGCTGCCCCCCACGCCGGGGTAAAGGCGCCCAAAGCCCGCCGGACCCGGGGCAAAGGCAGCTCCTCTCCGGGGCTAGCCCCGCTCGGGTGCTGCAGCGGCTGCTCCGCCGGCTGGCGCCGCCCCCCAAGCGAAGGGTCTGCCCCCCCCCGCCCCGAGCAGGGCAAAGGAAGGGTCTGTACACCCCCCCCCCCCGAGCGGGGCAAGGGAAGGGTCTGTACACCCCCCCCCCGAGCGGGGCAAGGGAAGGGTCTGTACACCCCCCCCCCAGAGCGGGGCAAGGGAAGGGTCTGTACACCCCCCCCCCCAGAGCGGGGCAAGGGAAGGGTCTGTACACCCCCCCCCGAGCGGGGCAAGGGAAGGGTCTGTACACCCCCCCCCCCAGAGCGGGGCAAGGGAAGGGTCTGCCCCCCCCGCCCCGAGCGGGGCAAGCGAAGGGTCTGTACCCCCCCAGCAGGGCAAGGGAAGGGTCTGTACACCCCCTCCCCGAGCGGGGCAAGGGAAGGGTCTGTACCCCCCGAGCAGGGCAAGGGAAGGGTCTGTACCCCCCCAGCAGGGCAAGGGAAGGGTCTGCCCCCCCTGAGCGGGGCAAGGGAAGGGTCTGCCCCCCCCGCCCCGAGCAGGGCAAGCGAATGGTCTGTCCCCCCCCCGAGCGGGGCAAGGAAGGGACTGTGCCCCCCCCCCCAGCAGAGCAAGCGAAGGGTCTGCCCCCCCCGCCCAGAGCAGGGCAAGCGAAGGGTCTGCCCCCCCCGGGCGGGGCAAGGGAAGGGGCTGGAAGGGTCCCTGCCCGCCAGCGGTGCCCACCTTAAAGTTGCTGGAAGTTGGCGGTCCGCATCCGGCTGCAGCTGGAGTCTGCGCTCCCTGCCCGCGCCCCGCCCGGTTCTCACGCTCCCTGGCCGGCCGCTGCGCTCGAGCCCCGGGGAGGCAGGGGGCCGGCTGGGCGGCGGGAGCCCCCTCGCTCCGCTCCCTTGGCCTGGGAGGGCGGAATCCGGGCTGGGGTCCGCTCCCTCCGGAGCGGGGGCTCGCTGGCTTCGCGGCAGCCGAGGGAGAGCAGCTAAGTGCAGGGCTCCATGTCCTTCCTCGAACCATCTGATAGTTTTATGCGGTGACAGGCGCAGAAAAGACCCCCGCGGAGGCGCTTCATTAATGTGCCACTTCTTCGCTATCATATGACAATCGCCTGGGGAGGGGGGGAGGGGGAGGGGGCCGCGGCCGGCGAGGCGTAGTCGGGTTTGGTTTCCACCTCCTTCCATGGCCCCCTTGGGCCAATGGGAATCAGTTCCCTCGGAAGAGCCGGCGAGCCGCCGGGCTGGAAGGGCGGTGGCACCCCGGGAGGCGGCGCGGGCGGAGGTATGCACGGAGCATTCCGGGGCGCTGGGGCTGCAGCTCGCCCTGGCCCCGGGACCCGCGGAGCAGGGGGTGTTTGGCGTGCAAACGGCTGGGCTGCGGCGTTCCGCATTGTAGTCGGGCTGGGCCGGCTCGGGGCGGGGCGGGGCAGGGCTGACCCCTCTGGCTCTGCGCCAGAGCCACCCGAGCCCAGCCCGGTTTCCAAAGGGCAGACCCCAGAGCCGGCCCAGTGTGCACTTCTCGGCCCCCGCCCCTTAGAAAGCACCGTTTGGCGCCCAGCGAAGTTGCGGGGAGCTGGAGAAGAAAACACCCAGGTTATCTGGGAGTCTCACTGCCTCGGCCTTGGCTGGCAGACCTGGGGCGATCCGACTGGATCCCAGGCGGTGCCAGGAGCAGCTGGGGCCGTGAGAACAATGTTTAATCACGGTCCCTGCTCCAGCCGGGCTCTCCCGCGGATGAATGAACGCGGTTCTCCTTCGGAATCGGATTACTGACTCCAGCCGCCGCAACGCGCTAAATAGTGTTTCGTGCCCAGCCCAGCACAGCCCCACGTGCTCTGTGCTGGAAACGTCCCTTCGGAGGAGGCTGGCGGCGGGCTGGATGGAGTCCGTGTGTTTGTGTTTGTGTTTGTGTTTGTGTGCGCGCCCGGTTGTTCCTCCACGTGTGTGTGTGTGTGTGTGCGCGCGCGGTGAGAGTCACACCCCACGCGGCGTTCCAGGCAGGGCCCGATCCTGGAAACTTTAACCGGGTGTGCAAGTTGCACTGCGGCCCTCGGGAGAGGTGGGCCCGATCCTGCGGCATTCAGGGATGCCCGGGCGCCTGTCCTGTTGCGGAGGTTGGATCTAACGCGTGCCCCTTCAGAGCCGTGATAAGAGATGGACACAGGAGGTGCCAGCCAGGGGCTGTGTGCGGAAGTTTCTGTGCGGTGTGGCCACCCCCCCCCCCCACCTTAAGGCTCTCGGAGCTGGTCAATAACTCACCAAAACGTAACTTAAACACGGGGAGTTTAGGAGATTAAACACAGTCATTCGGAGCGGGCTGGCTGGCGAGCCGCAGCGCGCCCGCTTGAGATGCAAGCGCACGTTTTCCAATATTAACAGAAGTACTTGACGGAAGGAAAAAATGTCACCTTCTTAATTCAGCCCGAGGGAGGGAGAGAGGGAGGCGGGGGCGGCTGCCGCTGTCAGTCTGTCTGCGCGCCGCGAGGTGCGGCGAGATGCGCCCGAGACCTGGGGGGTGGGGGTGGGGGTGGGGGGCTGGCGGCCGAGCCAGCCTCCCGCAGCTCTCGCAGCTGCTGGACGCTCGGGTCAGGCTCCCCCGGCCGCACGCCCCCGCTGCTGTGCTCGGCTTCCCCCCGCCTCCCGGGCCAGTGCAGAACGGGTGTGCACAGGGTGGCTGCACTCGGGGCGGTGCCTGGAGTGTGATATGCCCCTAAACGAACTATAAAGAGGGGTGTCAGCACCTCGGGCTCCGAGACACTGTCCGGAGTTCCTATCACTCAGCTCTGACCCCCTCGGGTTTCATGAGCAAGCGGAGCCCTTCAGTGGGCGCCTTACCTCGTGCTGGGCTGGGCTGGGCTGGGGTCGGGGCGGGGGGTAGCTTTGAAGCGCCCAACTTTCTCCCCGCAGGAGGAGAGGTGCCGCTGAGTGCCCGCTCAGCTCCGGGAGAGGAGCCCAAACTCCGCCTCTCGCCCGGTGGGACAACCCGGGGGGATTGCGGGCTCTGCCCCCCGCCCCCGTTTCTAAATCAAGTTCTCCTTCCAAACCAGGCGGCAGCGGTGCCCTCGCGGGCGCCGTCAGCAGCTCCGAGCGAATTAAAACCTTTGATGGGGGGCGGGGGGGGAGCATGACTGCCCCCCCCTCCCCCAAACTTAGCACGATCCGGCAAGATGGACTTCGGCTGCCACGTGTTGCTCCGAGTCGAAAAGCTGCAGGCTTCGGCGTGGCCGGATTGTTCCAGCGCTCGCCCAGGCGTGGGGCCCGAGGGGGGCGAGCGATCTCCCGGCTGAATACAGACGCTTTTGGCCCCACTGCGGCCTCAAACGCCCGCCGCGGAAGATTCCCCCTCCCCCCTGCTCCCCGGAAGGATTTCAGGGTGATTTGCAGGGTGCGCCTTTGGCTCGTTAAAACCAACACTGGGAGAGGCGGGAGGAGGGGCCCGAGGCCCATTGTGGGGGAAACCAAAACAAGCAGCCGCTCTGCCGGAGCCCGGGTCAGCCCCGGAGCGTGGGGGGTGGCGGTTGGGAAAAGGGTAGAAAACACCCAGAAAGCGAACGGCCCCGATGCGCGGCCCCCCGGGACGTCTCCTGCGGGCCAGCGCCTTCCTTTGCGCGCGGCCAGGCGGCCCACCCCGGACCCGCTTGCCGCAGGGCAGGGTGGCAGGAGCCGCCTTTCCCACAAGCCGGACCACACACGGGTCCCGAGGTGGTAATAATTTATGCTAATTTCCCCCCCATAAATCCACAATTCGCCTCAGCGGCGAGCGGGGCCGCGGAGAGCGGAAAAGGCGCCGGGCAAGTGACAAATACAATATTGGTTTTGAAGCCGCCTGTTTGCGGGCAGGTGTGCGGCTTGCAGAGGGGGGCGGCGGGGGAGGGGGGATTTTCCTGGAAGGGGGGAAGATCCAGCGAGAGAGACGCTCACGCCACCTCGTGCATATTGGCAAAGGGGGTGGGGGTGGGGAGAGGCACTGGCTTCCCAGGCTTTCCCGGGTTGCTGAGCACAAGCCCAGGCTCTGAACAAGCTTCCCCCGTTTGCAGCGCCCGGCCCAGCCTGGCCCCAGGCTAAGCCCCGCGCACTTTTTGGAAAGTCCTTCCAGACTGAGCATTGTATTGATTAGGTAATGGGCGTTCGGGGGTGAGACCCCTGGGTCCCGGGTCTCGCCTGGTCTTCCGACGGAAACGATTCCCCTGGGTCGTTCCCTAATCCATACAGCGGTTAGTCTGGAAGGTGCTGCAGGACCGCTCGCTTGGTCCCGGGCTGCTGCAGACTCAGCCCCCTGCCCCCGCGGCTGGTGTAAAGTTGTGTCTCTGCTGGCTGGGGGCGGCGCCTGGAGTTCAGACCGGTTCGCCGCTTGTTTTGACTGCGGCTTCTGAGTTTACCAAACCGATCTCGCTGCCCCGGGAGCTGGGGCACGGCCCCCGACCAGGCCCGCCGCTTGCGGGTGTGGGGGGGACGCCTTCGCTTTCCTGCGGGAGGGTTTTGCTCCCGGCTTCTTGGGCACTCCGCGGCCTCCCTTGCCTGCCACCGGCGAGTGCAAAATTGGTCGTGTGAACGCGCGAGAACCTGCCTTGGCCCGCACCAGATAACGGGCCAGACTAAACCGGGCCGCGCCCGCGGGGCGCGCCTTTGCTCCCTTCCACGCGTGTTTTAACCCGCTGAACGGTGCTCCGCGTGTACTGGCTTGAATAACGCCCCCACCCCCGGGCTCCCCTGTTCAGTGTGAGCACAGCCACCTGTTCCTCCGCCACTCGCTCCGGCGAGCAAGAGCCGCAGGGACCGAGCTCAGCAGACCAACAATACACGAAGCTGAATGATGGGCCCGATCCTGCAGAGACACCCTCCCCCCCGCCCAAGGAGGGGCCCAATCCTGCAGCCCCCGCACCCTTCCCGCTCCTCGGACTGCAGCGGCAGCGGGATCTGGCCCTGCTCGTGCGGGGAGCGAAGGGCCTGTTGCGTCCTTGCCGAGCTCCCTCCCGGCTTGCACGCTGGAGCTGCGGACAATGGTTTCTGCTCGGCCTCCGGGCGTTTTGTTTGTTCGCTTTGGAGGGGGTTTGTGTGTGGCCCTGGCATGGTACCTGCCAGCCCGGCGCTGGGCAGGGGGACGTCCCGAGAGCCAAGCGGCCACCTGCACCCAGGGCTCGTCCGCTGGCTTCAGCCCCTCAGCAGGGGAGGAAAGAGCCGCCCGTGGACCTGGGAATTACAGCCGCCGGCAGGGCTGGGGCAGCGGCCAGACACCTTCGGCGGGCTTGCCTGGAGCCGCACCCCGCACACAGCCCGAAGGAGCCTCCCAGGAGTGCGCGGGGCTTCCCACTACTGCAGTGGCACCGCGGGGTGGGGGGTCCCGATCCCACCCACGTGCAGGGCCCGATCCTGCCGCCAGTGAGCGCAACTCCCCGTGGAGGGCGGCGTGAAAATGACCGGCTGCCTGGGGCGGGGGGGTGGGGGGCGAGCTGGAGCTAACCTCTGCCGAGGCAGCCTGCGGGAGGGGCTACCCCAGCGCTGTCAGGCGGCCAGCACCGCACACGGGGACTCGCGGGGTGCGGTGCACCCCGCGGTGCCAGGCGTGGAAGTAGTTTTAATACGGGGGGGGAGGGGCAGAGGTGGTCGCGTTGCTGCTTCCCGCCTGCTTCGCTAAAAGCCACTCGGCTACTGCGAACCCGAGTTCGGGTTTAAACCTTCTTGCTCTGACCCCCCCCCCCCCCACCGCCCCCGGTGCCTAGGCGGTATTGAGAGCGGGGAGGCCGGGCAAACTCTCCCCCGTTTTGCACCAATGCAGCCTTCTCCTCCCCGCCCCCGCCCCGCTGCTTCTTTATATCCACAGCGCAGGAAATATTGCAAACGCTACCTTGGTCCCGAGGGGATTAAGTCGCTTTTCTCCCAGCCCCTAACTCGGGTGTTAAGGCAGCAGCAGATCAACTGTATAATGTGTGCACTGTTTGGTCATTTGTACAAGCCGAACAAAGGTTGAGCTAAGCCAAATTGCATTGCACTTGTGAACCGGGTCCCAATTTGAAGTATCTTTTACAGCGGGGGGAATGAGAACAATTTCGTGTATGTCTAAAAGGGACTAACAAAGCCACTTTCTCGAGCATCTCAAAGGGAAGTAGTGAGGCGTGACATTCCCAGGGTGAGGAGGGACAAAGGCAGGGTCAGGGGGATGAAAAAGAGAATCAAACAGCCACTTTCACATGTCTGCCCTCAACTGCTGCACCTCTCCATAATAGGAAACAAATGTTGTAAAAAAGGGGATTGCTCCCATTCATTGAAAATAGCAAATGATAGCTAAACAACATTGTCAAAACTGAATCAACTTCTGCGCGGTACCACCCAGAAAAAGGCATTGTGTTTGGGTTAATAGCTGGGTGGAGCAAACTTGATTTTCCTTCTTTTTTTCCTGGTAAAGGACCGAGCCCTTACATTCCACAGCGAGTTTCTTCATAACTTTTTAAACCTTCAGATTAAGAACCAAACGACAAACAAGCAAAGGGAAAAGGAAACCCTGTTGATCTCGCTGGTAATTTCAGCCACAGCCTCGGCAGGGTTTGGGGGTTTGGAGAAAAGCGGGAGGAAAATGAAGACTTAGGAGAGTCGTTGCAAAACGCGGAGGCGAATCCCAGCGCCTTCTGATTCGTGAACCTTCGCGCGCGGGCAGAAGTCGAAACCTGCGCCGGACTTGGTCGTAATTTACAATGCAACGGCGGGTTCGAACCCAGAAATGCGTCGGGCGAACGGGGTTCGGCTCACGCTCATTTCCCCCCTTTGGGCGCGAAGGGGAAGAGCCTGTACAGATGTGGCGCTAAAGAAAACTTCAGGGCAACCGCCCCTCCCCCCATCGTGTGGCGTCTTTAACGAGTGAAAGTCTCACGAGGGTCCGCGCTCGGGATGCGAGTCGCTTCTCCCGCGGTTTGCGAACGTCACCGTCAGTCTATCGACAGAACACCCCGGCGTGGCCCCGGGAAGGCTGAGCCCGTTCGATTCGTTTGTTCTCGTGCTCTGAGCTGCCTTGCCCTCTCCCGGCCGCCTCCGCCCAGCCTCCGCCCCTGCCCCACCGGGCTGCCACCCACCACGCCGGCGCGGGAGGCGCGATCGCTAACTCCCACTCAACCGAGAGGGGCTCAGACTCCTGCTCCCTCCTGGCGCGGCGTGGCCTCTCCCCAGCAGAGCCGCGGGGACGGCCCGAGCGCGCGGCCCCCCGCAGCCGAAGTTCGTGTGAACTGGGGCGCGGGCAAAGCATCCTGGGCTCGGGCTCTTCCCCCACCCCAGACACTTGCTCCCCGGTTATTGCGCGCCCCCGAAAAGCGAAAGCCGGACGCTGGGAGGGCGAGCGGGAGACCGGTTCTCTCGTCCCCGCCACCCTCCCGAACCAGCAGCTCCCGCGGGGAACGCGGGGCGCGGCTGTGTGGGGAAAGGCGGCCCCCGCCCTCGGCCTGACAGCGCTTCCCAGGGCTGGTCAATTTCATCCCCGCCCCCGCGCGGTTTAGCTGCTTTCGCGCGGCCCGCGGCCCAGCCAAACGCCGGGCTCTCCGGCGCAGCTCGCGGCTGCCGGCCCCAGTCACCTGTTGAGTGTCTCATTCGAGCGTGTTCTTTGGAGCCCGCTTTGGCCCCGCAGCGATTTCCTCGCGGTACTGCGAGCGAGCGAGCGCGGAGAGAGGAAGGAGCCGGGCGGGTTTTACGTGGGAACCGGAGGCGTTTTGCGCGCTAGAATTGGCGCTGGGAGCGGGGGGATGAGGTGTCTGCTCTACTGACACGCGCGGTTAATTCTTGCAGGAGAGAAGTTCTTTCCAAACCCTGCTCTGCCTGGGGCCGGGGCAGAGGAAACCTTCGGCCACCCTTATTCCGAAATAAAACTGGGAGCATCCACACTAGGCACAGGCTATTTTGAAATAAAGTGGAAACAGGGGCTGGGTTCTTTGGGCCGTCATAAACTTCCTTGCAGGAGGAATGAGGCCTGTGCCGAAACAAGCTGTGCCGAACGGCTTCTTTCGAAATAACACTGCTTTGCCCTAACTGGCGCTCTGCATTTTGGGTGACCGCGATTTGAAGCGGCAGCAACATTTGCGGCCTCATCAAAGCACATTTAACAGGAGAAGCAGAACCAGCTCCCTCCTTCCTCAGCCCCTCTTCCCCGGGTTAGCGGGATCACGCACACATCTGTAACGTTTCCCTTCCGCCTGTGCTCCCAGGGACCTGTTGATGTCACCTTGCCAGGAAGTGCGGAGCTCTGTGGCCCGGGCTTGTGTGTTTCGCAGTCTCATCCCGCTGTCTGGAGGCAATGTAGATTTTCTAAAGATCTAATGAATAAACAACCGGCAAGTGCTGGCGGTGTGATTTACATTGTTAATGCCGACATGTGTATCATAAATATGCAGCTGTGTGGCTTCCCGTCCCCTCTTTCGGCTTTCCAACCGGTGGTGCGTTTTACCAGCTTCCTTTTGCGGGGAGGCAGATCTCGCGCTGGGTCCCGCCTGCGCAGAGCCCCGCTGAGCTCCCGGTGGGGCTACCCTTGCCCTCTGCGCTCACGGCCGCGGGAACGGCAAGCAAAGCCCAGCGGCCTGCCGGAGGGGCCGGAGCTTCGAACCCGCTGGCAGACGCGAGTTTCCCGGGAGGATCTGCCGAACAATGGAACGCACGAGGCCAGCGCGCGCTGCCCGGCTGAGGATGCAAAGGACAATTCGGGGACCCCGACGGCCGGGCGCGCGGAGGCGGGTGCTCGCTCTGCCCGGGCAGTTCAGACCCCTACGTAGCTCTGCAGGGGGCATCTCTGGCCCCAGTTCCTCCACCTAGCTCTAGTGCGCCGGCCCCTGCTGCTCCGAGCTGGGCTGCCCTGCGCCTCGGCTCCCACGCCGCGGTTAACAGCTACTTCCCGCAGCCCTTAATTGGAGCCTGCCCGTTCTTTTCTCCTCGATCCTACAGCCCCCAGTCTGCACACTGTCCACCCCCCCACCCAGCCCTTAATTCACCTCGGGAGGGATCAAGACCCCCTCCCCCTACAACCTAGGTGCTACTTTCTTACACCGCGTGATGGCAAATGTCTCATTTCCAGCGTGCTAGATCTGGCATACATTATTTTAATTAAGTCTATGGCGATTTACTTTCCTCTGAGATCCATTCCGCGGCGCAATTAGGAACGTGTTGGTGCGAGCACGTATGAATATTCAGGAGGGTGTCAATTAATTAGCAGACAGAGGGATCTCATTATGATGCTCAAACCCCTTTTAGTGCTGAGCAGAATTAAAGGGGCATTTGCCAATGTGCTGGATTAGTGAATATTTTATTGTGCACTCATTTAACTTCATTACCGCAACACTTACACCACGCTCGCGTTTTATTAATTCAATTGCTCATTAATTTGTCCAGAAAGAGGGATGCAAGTTTGATGACGCCGCGGCACATCTGGAAAAGCAAACTCCTGCCCCGCTGCCCGTGGGAATGTCATTTACCCCGGCTGGGGAGCAACGGATCGACCCGGGGCCCGAATCTACTGGCCTAAATACTCCTTTGCACGCGAGAAGCCGAGTTTGCTTCCTGGGAAGCGTGTTATTTGCAGGCCACTTTGCGGCTATGAACAGCGGAGACAGGTCCGTTTTCCGGAACTCGCCCGGCAGTTAATGTTGCCCACCGAGCCACGGGCATTGCTGGGGATTTGCAGGGTTGCTTACACTTTCTTCGGCTTGCAGCCTTTCCATCAGGGACTCGCCCCGGCCAGGCGCTTAACCCCTTCATCTCCGTGCAAAGGGAGCCAGGGGAGGCTGCTCAAAGCCACCCGGCACTTTCACTGGCGGAATACCCCCTTGCGTCGGGCTGGGGCAGGTAAAATCAAAGACCGCTGCTGATTAACCGGGCAAGACCCCAGTCTGCTTAGGCGACACGTGAGCGCTGGTACTTTCCCCCCAGGGGTGGCTGTGTTAGGAACAGCGTTTTTCAAACGTCCGTGGGCTGTTGTGCTTTGCAAAAAAACCAAACACGGCTCCTCCCTTAGAAATGTCCCATATTAACCATTCCGCGGGCTGAGATTCAACGGCCGCAGCATCCCACAGCCAAAGGTGCATAGGAAGCTCTGGGTAACCAGCCTCATGCACCTGCGCGCGAGAGGGAGCCGCCCGGTGCCATGAGACGCTCCGCAGAGCTAAGCCAAACCAGCGGGGATGCGCGGAAAAGTCCCCTTCCTTCCAACACGGAGCGCGGAATGGGCCCAAAAAGGTTAGCAAGGCAAATATTAAATCTGCCTTCACAAAGGGAGCTGCTAAGTAGATCCGAAATTAATATGCATGTAAAATTAATTAGCTTCATTGCGTGACATCAAAATAAGTACCTGGGAAACAAGAACACCTTCTGGGCATTGGGAGCCATATGTTAGAATTATGGTTAATTGACTAATTACATAAATTAGGCATTAATTTTACAACACATCAAGTATAAAAGATATCTCAATTAATTGTGCATAAATTAGAAGGTGAAAGGGGGAGGCCTTGACGATAGGAAATGGCTCACCTCTGGCCCTTTGGAAGATGCAGCAGGACTAATCTGATGCCCTTTTGGCGACCACTTGTATCTCAAGGGGGAAGTTTCTAGGAGTAGCCAAGTAAAACTGGCTGTGGGTGCCCAGATTTTGCCATTGACTCCAGGCAATCATTAATGCGAGAAGAAAAAAGAACTATTCATTAAAATCAATTACACAGCTTAAGATTGATTAGCTTTTGTCAGAAAAAAACTCTGTAAACTTGTTCCTGATTTTTTTTCCACTGCCAAGAATACCTACACCTGCTTGTATAAAGTTCTCACATATCTGTTCCCTGGCCCCCAAATCAGAAGTGTTTCGGTTTTGCTTTTGTTCTGTTGTTGATGGGTTTCCAGTGTGGGCTTTTGGGAAAAAGGAGCTGTGCAGATTGTCAGCCATGTGCAGTTCCCCACTCCCTGGAAGACACAGACACAGACACACACACACCCCTTTGTTTTCAAGTTAGAGAGGAAACAACTGAAGTAATTGCTCTATAGCTGAAAACTCCTGAAATAAAATGGTAGTCTGCTCTGGGAGGGTGATCATGGAAGGTTTTTATTTTATTTACAGCTTTTCCATGTAAAGGTACTGAAAATGCAAAGGAAACAAACCTGCAGGACATTCTAGCTACCTGTATGTTTCACAGGAAAATATTTCAAAGTACAATCGATTGTGCTAATAGATTGTTGTGCTGTTGGAAGGAGACCTTCATTTTCAGTGCTCAATGTCAAAGCTGCTGTTTTCTGGTTGGAGCCCATGTTCTTTTCTTCTATAAAGAAAATACTTCGTCGTGTTTTATTTTTTTAAAATTCACTCACCGACACCTGGAACTTGTTCCTACTTCCCTTAGAATTGGTAAGACTTTAGCCTTTGGTTTCAATGGCAGCAAGAATAACTTTCACAGTTAAAAATTCAAAAGTAACTTTATTATGATCCATTATAATTTTATGATGTTATTATTTAGCTTTTAATAGGGCAGTAACATATGCTAGGTACACTGCAACTTCAGAGACAAACCCAGTCCTTGACCTGAAAATTTATAATCTAAGACAATTTATGGAAATACAAACATTTTCTTTTCTGGAAACCACAGGGCAATGTTTTGAATACTAACAGAAGGACAGAGAATAACAGTGTCTATGGCTACTCTACATCTCAGGTCACCAGCTGATTTCTGTTTTGTTGGCTTTTGGGTATTTTGGAACATACAAATATGTTAGATGGGGGTATGGGGACATATGTGAAATAATAATAATTTTTGTTTGAAAGGCTAGGTTTGGGTGAATTCAGACCCGCATGGAAACTCTGAGGAATGAAATAAACTCGGCCCGTGAGATTAAGGAATGGAAACTTGTCCTACTGCATTTAGAAGCGAGTGGAATCTTACTGATATAATCTGTGTATGGAGTGAATGTCCCAGTAGAAAGGAAGTAGTTAATTATATTCTTCCCCCTTCACCCCGACCAGCCCTGTGAAACCAATGACAGGTCTGCCTCGGTAAAAAACATGGTCCCTTGTTCAAATCTCACTGCTGAAAGTTTTTAGAGGCCACCTAAAAAAAGATGTCAGAATATTGCGTCTTCACGAATAACTGCTAATGACTGAACACAGCAGAAAGAAGGTCTTTTTCCCATCCCATCCCATCCTCCCCTATTAGGCCAGACTGACCACACCACTACCAGAACAAACAAAATCCTTCCAGAAAAATTCAGAAGCCCCCTTTTCCTGCCTGTGGACAAATGCTGTGCACAAGGAGCCCTGGCTGCATGCGTTACAATATATCTTGACTGCTGATGGGCTGGAAAACAGATGAAAACCTGCCACATGGCAATCTTTTTATTGAGACAAAATGTTCATTTTGATGTAGCTGTTTTGTGCAGTTGCCAGATGCTGAAAATACTTGAGGGAGATGTTGACAAGTGGATAATAGTCAGCAGAACTAAAACAGACACTTTGTTTACAGTTGAGCGTGATTAATTGAGAGTAAATAAAACAGAAGCTCTGTTCATAAACTTGCTCAGCATCTCAAGTTCAAAAGAGGCAACACTGTCTAGAAAGAAGGGAGTTAATGCCCTCACCATTTTCAAGGAAAGGCTCATACAACAGGGTCACTCATTTAGCAAGATAATTAAAACACTCAGTGCAGGGCACAAGCCTCTAGCTTTAAAAGGCATGTGCTTTGCCTCTGGCTTCTCTCCCTTTCTCTCTCATCTGCTGTGTTTCTGGATTCTGGTCTACAGGTTAGAGCACAAGGAGGAGAATTAGCAATGAATTTAGGATTGTGCACTGAATACTGGAAAGCTCTATTTACAGAAAACGAAAAACCATCAGTTGACCCCAAATAATAATAAAAGTACAATAAGAGGTAACATGGCAATAACCTGTATAATACTAATGAAGTATAGCACCCGGTGGTCAGTAAACATTGTCCACTTGCTGCAGTTTTAATGTAAACTAACAGATATTTTTCTAGTGACTCACCCATGTCCTGTGTGCCAATATGTATTTATGCAGAAATGCACAGAAGGAGCCAGATTTAAGATCTGAGTGAGTTGTAAGCTCTATGCACATTCTTGGCCAGTGTTTCTGGGGAGATGAAATGCAGGGAAGTAGCAGTAGTCTCCCAAGCTCTTAAAATCTAACAGTATCTTCACTGTATCTTCATAGTATTATAAACTCTTGCTTTTTATGGATTTAATAGAATCATAGAACGGGAAGGTACCTCAAGAGGTCATCTAATTCAGTGCCCTGCACTCATGGCAGGACCAATTATTATCTAGACCATTCCTGACAGGTGCTTGTCTAACCTGCTCTTATAAATTTCTAGTAAGAGAAATTTCACAACCCCCCTGGGCAATTTATTCCAGTGCTTAGCCACACTGATAGTTAGAAAGCTTTTCCTAATGCACAACCTAAACCTCCTTTGCTGCAATTTAAGCCCATTGCTCCTCGTCCTATCCTGAGAGGTTAAGCAGCACAATTCTCCCTCATTGTAACAATCTCTTGTATGTTTGAAAACAGTTATCATGTTCCCTCTGCCTTCTCTTTTCCAAGCTAAAGAAACCCATTTTTCCCCTCAATCTTCCCTCATAGGTCATGTTTTCTAGACTAATGATAGCTCTTCTCTGGACCTGCTCCAGTTTCTCCACATCTTTTCTGAAATGTCATGCCTAGAACTGGACATAATACTTAGTTGAGACCTAATCAGCACAGAGTAGAGTGGAAGCATTACATCTCATGTCTTGTTTACAGTACTTCTGCTAATGCATCCCATAATGATGTTCACATATTTTATAGCGTTGTTACACAGTGGACTCGTGCCTTTCTGCAGTACTTCTTACTAGGATGTTATTTCCCATGTTGTATGTGTGCAACTGATTGTTCCTTCCTAAGTGAAGTATTTTGCATTTGTACTTACTGAATTTCAGTTTACTTACTTCATCTCATTTCTTCAGCTTGTCTAGATCATTTTGAATAATTACCTTGTCCTTCAAAGCACTTGCAACCACTCTCAGCTTGGTGTCATCCACAAACAGAAGTGTACACTTTGTGCCATTATAAAACAAATAAACAAAAAAGCAGTCCTGTAGCACCTTAAATACTAACAATATTATTTATTAGGTGATGAGCTTTCCTGGGACAGACCCACTTCTTCAGATCTGGAGAACACAGATAACTGAGAGAAAGAGAATTTAAAAGGTAAATCATTGATGAAAGCACCTCATTTCTTTAAAGACTGCAGAGTGTTTAATTTATGCACATCATCAAAATCTGGCTCAGTTTTTAAGGTTAACATCACCACATGTTGAGAGAAGTCACATGACTGGTGAGCTCCATGCAGGGACAGCGCATCTCAGCCTTTTACCTCAGTGAAATTGTTAAAGTTACTCAGTATAAAATAAAATGATGGGGCATGCATTAATTTGGGATGAGTCCAAAATTAAAGAGAAATTACCTGCCTCTGCACCCAAGAGGATGGAAAAAGATGGCTCCTCTACTGATCTACATGTTGATGCTCACTAAGGCTGATATCTGTCTGAGTAGCTGGGAGACGGGCAAGGTCACTTGACTTTACACTGAGACTCTGGTACTTGTGAACCGGGTTTGTCTTGTGTACCCGTTCTTGTCTCAGCTGGCAAGCTCCTCCTTCTCCCACTCTTCCTCCTGCTATCTGGTACCTTCTGGAAGCCTCTCTTTTTCAGTTTCCAACTCAGCTAGTTGCTTTTTGAGCTCTTGACACCTGTAGCTCTCTTCTCTGTTGCCAGTTTGGGAAGTGTTTTGGGGTTTCTTCAGCATGACTGCCCAACCCGCTGTGCTCTTTGGATTATACTCCTGAGCTTTGAATTATATGGTCAGCTCTTCTCTGTTTCATCTGTCTCCAACTCAGAGGCACTTGAGCAACTTGCACATCTCAAGCACCGTTGGTTTTTCTTGTTTGCTTTATTTTTAAGCAATGGAATTTTTGGCTGTGGTTGTCAATGGCTTTATTGGAATTGGACTTTCATTAGTCCTCCTGCTCCTCAGGTAGTAGTGCGAGAGAGTCTGTTTCTGGAAGCGTTCAGTCTGCTAACCCAGGGGATATACTCAGAGACAGTTTCTTCAAAAGTCCCCCAGAGAGAGGCTGAAAGGTCTGTGAACAGTGAATCCCTACACCACTCATGCTGGAGTTGGAGGATGCTTTCTCAGTGTTGCTATGAAATCCAGCTCCTTGTACTCATTCCCAGGTTTGCTGTCTGTGTGCTGTTTAATCCTGTCTCAGCTGTGCAGAAATGGAGTCAACTAGCTTTGTTACCTGACCAGTAGCTTTTGTTTTACAGGTTGATCTGAGGTAGCTATAGCAGCTTTCAGCTACTCTGCATTCTTTTTGCATAGCTTCACCATCTCCTGCTTTGTTTCATCCTTGTCCAGCTTCTGCTCCTTCAAGCTTTTGAGCTGGTCAGAAAAAAATTCTTCCTCTTCAGCATTGTTGACTTGATAGGCATGTTCAATTTGCCCTTAGTGCTGGCTGAGGAGAGTTCAGTGCTCTGGCTCTGCTAATACTTCAGTCAATTTTTCTCTACTGCTAGAGAACCCAACATCAAGCAGAATTCTGATGTATCATCATATATATTATTTTTGTGGTATCCATCCATCTGTCTGTCCGGGCAAGGGTCTACCATATTCTCCTCCCGCCAGCCCCTGCACTGTGCCGGCACCAGCCCCTCCCCCAGCCAGTACAGGGCCCAGCTCATCCCCCCACAATGGACTCTCCTCACATCATGCCAGCCCAAGCCCCTCCCCTAGTCAGTGCAGGGCCTGGCCCAGGCCCCCATAGAAGCATCCCCACCACCATGGGGCCTGGTCCAGTGCTCCCCAGTGGAGCCCCCCGTCACTGTCCCAGTCTCTCTCCTGGCCCGCATGAGGCCTGGCCCAGCCTCCCAACTGATTCCCCCACCCCCATACTCTGCCAGCTCCAGCCCCTCCCTGGGTTTGCATGGGCCTGGTCCACACACGGCTGAGCACAACTGCGTAACAGAGCCCCCTCCGCACCATGCCAGCTCCTCTCCCACCCAGTGCAGAGCCCAGCCCAGCTCCTTGATGGAGATCCTTCCCCATACACTGTGCTAGGCCCAACCTCTTCCTCACCCAGTGCGGGGCCCAGCCCAGGCCCCAATGGAGGCCTTCCCCTGAGCAGGGCAGGGCCCGACCCATGCACTTTGGATGTGTATTACAACAAGTTTCTGCCTAGAAACTTTGTCCCAGCCCAACTTCCGCTTGCAAGGGGAGCTGCAACTGGATGCCTGGTATTTTCTTGTTTTGTGGTAGGTGGATCATCTTCCTTTTTGGTGGAGGTGACACTGCATCTCTGTGCTCTGACTCTGGCCCAGTGTCTGTATTGCTGGGCATTCTTCTGCTGACAGTTTTGGGGTGCTCTGCTTAGGGCTTGTCTACACTACTACCTTCCTCCGAAGGAACGATGGTAATTAGGGTGTTGGGAGTTTACCAATGAAGTGCAGCCGTGCATAGGCAACACTTCATTAAGCAAATTCCCCTTGCGTCTAGTTGGGGCTTGCCCGCCGGTACTTCAAAGTGCCACGGCAACTTTGAAGTCCCTTAACTCCTCAAAATTTTGAAGGAAGGTGGTAGCGTACACAAGCCCTTAGAGAAACTCCTGAAGGATCAGGAACTGAAGCATTATTTGAGGGGGACTCTCCGGGTTTCCAGAGAACCTACGTCAGAGGGGCAGTCACATTAGTATGGAGAACAGTGGCACCTTAAAGACTTTAGCTTCTATGATGAGGTAACAAGCTCTGTGGACATGGGGAGGTCAGTGGATGTGATATACCTTGACTTCAGCAAAGCTTTTGATACCATCTCCCACAACATTCTTGTCCATAAGTTAAGGAAATATGGATTGGATCCTTGGACTATAAGATGGATAGAAAGCTGGCTTGATGGTCAGGCCCAACGGGTAGTGGTCAATGGCTCAATATCTGGATGGCGGTCGGTTTCAAGCGGAGTGCCACAAGGCTCGGTTCTGGGGCCGGTGTTATTCAACATCTTTATTAATGACCTGGATGAGGGACTGGATTGCACCCTCAGCAAGTTTGCGGATGACACAAAACTAGGGAGAGAGGTAGATATGCTGGAGGGTAGAGGGAGAATCCAGAGTGACCTGGATAAATTGGAGGACTGAGCTGAAAGAAATCTGATGTGTTTCAACAAGGAGAAGTGTAGAGTCCTGAACCTGGGACAGAAGAATCCCAAGCAATGTTACAGGCTAGGGACCGACTGGCTCAGCAGCAGTACGATGGAAAGGGACCTAGGAGTTATGGTGGATGAAAGGCTGGATATGAGTAAACAGTGTGCCCTTGTAGCCAAGAAGGCTAACGGCATACTAGGGTGCATAAGGAGGAGCATTTCAAGTAGATCTAGAGAAGTAGTTATTCCCCTCTATTTGGCACTGGTGAGGCCACATCGTGAATGTATTGTCCAGTTTTGGGCCCCTCAGTACAAAAAGGATGTGGATTTCCTGGAGCAGGTTCAGTGAAGGGCAACAAAAATAATTAAGGGTCTGGAGCACAAGACCTATGAGGATAGGCTGAGGGATTTGGGCTTGCTTAGTTTACAGAAGACAAGACTTTGGGGTGATTTAATAGCAGCCTTCAACTTCCTGAAGGGGAGCTCTAAAGAGGAGGGCGAGAAACTGTTCTCAGTGGTGTCAGATGGCAGAACAAGGAGCAATGGTCTGAAGTTGAAGAGGGAGAGGTATATGTTAGATATTAGGAAAAACTACTTCACCAGGAGGGTGAAGAAGCACTGGAACGTGTTCCCTAGAGAGGAGGTGGATTCTCCATCCCTCAAGGTTTTTAAGTCCTGGCTTGACAAGGTCCTGGCTGGGATGACTTAGGGGGGGCTGATCCTGCTTGAAGCAGGGGGCTGGACTAGATGACCTCCTGAGGTCCCCTCCACCCCTGTGATTCTGTGTGATTCTGTGAAAGACTAATAGATTTATTGGGACATAAGCTTTTGTGGCCCCACTCCATGCCTCTGATGAAGTGATTTTGCTCACAAAAGCTTATGCCCAAATAAATCCATTAGTCTTTAAGATGCCACAGGAGCCATCCTTTTTAAACAAAACCAACAATATCCCATGATCCTCAACATTGCCTGCACAGTTTCTCTGTCCTCCATCTCAAGGTTTTCACTTTGTGGAAAATTAGCCATGGCAAAGACAGACTTGTGCTACACGATAATTACCACATTCTCTGCAGGAGGGTCATTTCAGATCAAAACATGTATCTACACTCTACATGTTGCCCTCATTCAGAATCCTGAAGTTGGTGTGTATCATTTCTGCATCCTAAGAATAGGAAGGCAGTGGGTGAGACATTCTCACCACAATCTGTTTCACCAGAAGTCTGTCACAAATCAACACCACAGGTCACTTTTAGATTAATCAAACTACTACTGACTTCAGCCTTGTATAGTGGTTTCATGATATGGTTTGCTATTGTCTGTTCTTTTTCAATGGTTCCTAACATTGTTTTTTTTTGACTGCCACTGTACATTGAGTGGATGTTTTCAGAGAATTACCCACAGTGACTCCTAAATCCCTTTACAGACCCCATCATTTTGTAGGTATCATTGGGATTTTGTTTTCCAGTGTGCTTACTTTGTCTGTCCTAACATTCAATGTCACCTGCCATTTTCTTGCCCACTTACCCAGTTTTGCAAGATCCCTTTGTAACTCTTCAGTCTCCTTTGAACTTAACTATTTGAGTAGTTTTCTGTAATCGGCAAATATTGCCACTTTGTTGTTCACCCTTTTCCCTTATAATTTATGAATATGTTTAACAGCATTGGTCCAGTATGAAAGAAAACCGACTGCAGAAGGTTATACAATGGAAGTTACAGCTATTCGGGCATATTTGCAGGATGAACAATGAATGAAAACTCAAGACCCTGGTATTCGGCATAATGGATGGTTCAAACAGGAGAGGCAGACCGCACAGAGAATGGATAGATGATATAGTAGGTTGGTGCAGAGCTAGTCTACAGAAACTAAGCCACTCCGCACTGGTCAGGGAAAGATGGAAGGAAATAGTGAGAGGCATCAGACACCAATGGGCGCTGAGCCCCTGGTTGTTGATCATGATGATTGGCCCAGTACAGATCCCTGGAGTAGACATCATAGTTTATCTCTCTCTCCATTCTGAAAACTAGCCATTTATTTCTGTCATTTGTTTCCTATCTTTTAACCAGTTACTGGTCCATGAGAGGACCTTTCCTCTTATCCCATAGCTGCTTACGTTGCTTAAGAGCCTCCGGAGAGGAGCCCTGTCAAAGGCATTGTGAAATACTTGGGTGTAAATGACAGTGTTACTTTACTTTTCGTAGGTTATCTTAGTAACCATTACGGCGGGAAGCTTTACTGTTTATTTTAAAGAGACTTTCTGGAATAGATGATGGCCAGCTGTTTGGGGGAGGGGGGGTGGGGACGGACAACTGACTTACAAAGCCACTATGAGCTGGCCAAATTCTACTGAAGGTAGAGTGACTATTCCTGGTTCCTTCAGTGTTCTTACAATAACCAAGACTGAGGCTCATGTGACCTTAACTGAGGGATGTAGCGATGAGTGGGCCTAAGTGGGCCACGGCTCACCTACTTGGCATCCAGGCCTACACCCTGCTTGCCCACCCAGTGCTCCAGCTAGGGAGCAGGATAGGAGCATGCGGACTTATCCCCCTCTGCCTGGCAGACCAGCTGGGAAGTGTGAGCTTGCTCCACGCTTGTGCACCAGAGCTTATTCTGCTCCATTCCAGCACCCTGTGCTGTTGTCTAGCAGTAATTTACCTCAAATGTCTTCTAAGAGCCCAGTAAGCAGTGGAAGTGTTGGTAATGCTGCTAGAAAATATTGTCCATCTGTCAGCCATCAAATTCTCTCATCTGGCACTGATCAGGTCCCGAGGGTGCCGGATGAGAGAGGTTCAACCTGTACTATAGTTTTACACAACTGCCTTCCTCATTGGAGAATACTTTGCCATCATAAACTGCTAACAGGCTACACAACTTACTGAGTCCCAGTTGAATTGTTCTTTGCCTTTTTGCCTCCCCCCGATAGAAGTCACAATTTCTTTTCACTCCCTCCCCCTCCACTTCCCACTTCTCCTTCCTTCCTCCACATTAATTTTTTCATTCACGTTTTCTGTCCTTCCCCATTTGTAAGTTGTCTTCATTCTCTGCTGTAAGGCAGACTTTAGTATAAGCTGGAGCACTTGTCTGTTGGTGCAGCCCACAAGTGCCACAGCATGCTCCTCAAAGTCTGCAATACTTCAGAGTACCGGGGGCTCTTAGCAACCAAAGCACAGGATCCTGGGGTGCTTTAAGCCCCAAAGACACCTGATGCCTGGATGCAAAAGGAAAAGCTCCTTTCAAGGAGTGGATCTGGCCTTCTCCCCTAAATCACAATGGTGGGTATTTGAGGGATAAAAGTAACATCCTGATATCCTTAGTGTAGGTATTACAGCTCTTTTTAGAAAACCGTGTAGCCATGCGGAGAACATTTGGGAGAACCAGAGCCACACAGAAATAGAGAAAATAGAGCATTATATGTATCCCACTGCAGATAACATTTTCACTCCCCTTGGTTATAGTTGTCAATCACATGCCTCAATGCCAGTACATTATTTTTCTATTAATTCAACTCAACATAGTTGATTACCTTGGACTCTCAAAGCAAGTGGTTTGGTTCCGTGTATCTGAAGGGGACAAGCAAGACCCCCACAACCTTAATCATGGAGCTCCAGTACGTGGGTGACAACATGGTTGCTGCTCTTTCTCCCGCAGCCCTTTAGACCAGCTTAAGTGCCTTCACTGAAGCATATGAGAATCTCAGCCTCACACTGGACATCCAAAAGAACTAGGTGCTCCACCAACCCTTGACGATGGGACAATTTCATGTGCCTTCTATTGAAGCCAACCTGGACAACATACAAGCATCATTTGAAGGCACTTGAACAATATCATCACTGCCTCAGGAGAATCCTAAATATCTCGTGGGAGGACAGGAACACAAACACTAGTGTCCTGGAAAAGTCAAACATGACCAGCATTGAGGCCATTATCATTCATCAACAACTTTGTTGGACTGATTACGTGGTTTAGATATCTTCTAAAACAGATTCTATTTTCTGACTTGAAGGAAGGATGGAGGTGCGTTGGGGGCCAGAGGAAGCAATATAAGGATGTGCTGAAGGAACACATGAAAAAAACGCAGCATCAGTGTCAACACGTGGGAGAACCTTGCCCGAGGCCATCCCCAGTGGACGGTGGTAATCCATCAGAGGGTGGCACCATCTGAGAGGTCCTGCTGCAGTGCAGATGAGGAGAGGCAGAGAAGAAGAAAAGAGCATCAAAAACTGCCCCATGCCACTCCAACACCTACCAACACCTGCCCCTTCTGTGATAAGGTCTGCGAGTCCAGAATTGGGCTCATCAGCCATCAATGGACTCACAAATAGGAGGGTGACCTTAAGACGTCCTGCTTGTTGTCGAGTGACCACCAAGAGACTGAAGTCAATGGAGCTACTGCAGCAGAGGATCTGACGCACAAAAGGCACTATCTTCTAATTAGGTTGTAGACTAGCATACTGTATGTCTCTTTCTCTCCCAGGAAGTGGAGGTCCCTGCGTCAAAGATCTTAGGCTTCTATTTGGCTCATTGTTCCTTCTGTTGGAAACATCAGGAAGGGAAGTAAGTAATCACAATGGGGGCATACTCGGCAAATTGAATGTGCATTTTCTCTTGGGAGTTCTTAGACATCCACCCTCTTTAGCTTTGTGGTCCTGTTTGCCTTGACTGTTGCCAAGGCTTTGCTTTTGGAACTGAGAGGCCAGTCCATACAGAGGCCTGAACTAGACTGCTGTGATGTCTTGGTAGGGGTGATTGGGTAGTTGTGTAACTGAATTTAGGAAGTATTTCAGGCCAGGAGCCTGCTTCTGGGACAGCAGGGCACACCTGAAGAAAGTAACTTTGAAGGTAGGATTTGTAAAGGTCCTCAGCAGGGCATGAGATCAATGGCACTGAGGCTGTCTAGCTTGAGTTCAATTTCTGCTTCATTGACTTGAATGCCTTGGTATGGAGAAAGGCCTGAGAGAATGGTACCTATTTCATGCTACTGAACAAGACAAAATTGGCTGGAGCTGGCAGATGACAGCCCTCTGGTGGGACTCCTCAAAGGCAGGCACTTTGGTAAGGAGATAGCTGGTTGGGACAGAAGAAGGCAACTCAAATATTTTGGATTCAAGGAGCACTCCTCATAAAATTCTGTTTTGTGAACTTTTCAGGCCAGAAAGATTTATATAATTGTCTGTATTTTTGATTGTTTATCTGATGCCTTTGAGGTCAAACCATTATTTATAAAGCACATATACAACTATAATAATGCATGATGTACTTTCATATAGGCACGGTGTCTAATTATATCGGTACACATCCATAATGTAGCTGCTCTTGCTGTGTAGTGGTATTTGTCTTCCTCTGTTCCCATTGCATGGGTGTTAGCATACTGGCTTATTAGACATTAGATGCAGATAATTCCTAGTGCAGTAAGAATGTCTTTTCTGACCACCTCTCCCACCACTTCTGTAAATGGAAATATCACAAGAAATTACCCAGCTTTCCTTCTGCACTGCACGCACACAACATACATAAGTATATGTAAAAGTAGAACTTTGTTTGACTTAGTTATGTTAATGGTCAGAAATGACAAGCACTTAATCGCTACCACATAAAACCTGTAGACTGAATTAACAGAATTTACTAAAATGCTAGAAAAAGGCCCGATAATGGAAGATGCACAAAATTGCTGTGTACATAGACTGTATAATGCAGCTAACTCAATTTATCCCTTGCTGTTCATAGGAGAGTACATTTTCACTTTTTAATTTCACATCTGACAAGACCTTTTAATTAAGGTGGCATCTACAGTATTCATATACTGCAAAATCCACAAATGAATAAAACTTAATTGCATCATAAAAACTATGGTTCTAAGGCCTTTCCCAACACCACCATTGCAGCGAAGGTCTTTAAATTGTCCACGTGTCAGAAATGCATTTAAACCTGCACAAAGAGAGAGCCAAATTACTGTCCCTGGGAAAGCAGTAACTGATTGGCCCTCTCTACAGAAATAAAATGTGTGTGTTTTCATAGCTGTGTGTATGAAATCAGCCTTCCCGTTTTTCTCTTCAGGCATCTCTTTCTCCTCTTTGCACCTGTTTTTATTGGGGTGGATTTCACTCCTGGGCAGAAAGCCTGCAAAGGACCTATGCACTATATAGTGTACCACAGGCTTAAATGGGCCTTGAGTAGAGCACAGACATACGTGCAGGGTAAGCAGAGGCCTTCAATGAATCCGACAACATCTTAGGCTTTATAGAAGCAACATGACAGGGGTGCAGCTCACTACTGTGGTGCCTCCTGCTGGTTGTCACAGAGATCAGCGCTGTCCAGCCAGTATGTCCTCTTCTGGTGGTGTTTCACCTGCTAGCGCTCCCGCTCCCACACCTTTGTTATTTAGAAGACGGTGGTGCTCTCTTCAGCATACAGTCCTCCAGCTGTGTCACAATCTGTTCTGCCTTCAGGGGAAGTGGCAGTCAATTGTCCAGCCACTTGTTCAGCGACAATTGGAGGCAAACGGGGGATCCAGGCCTGTCCCCTTCTCCAGGTCGCAGCCCAGGGATCCTGTAGACGCAGCCATGTGCTACATACGCTTTGAATCCCTTTTGCAGCCCTTCTGATATGAGTCACCCCAGCCTTGATCGGCTGCTCCTTCACAATCTCTCAGGAGTTCTATTAACCCTTCATGGGACCTAAAATCTGACTTCTGCTTCCAGCTCAGTCACTCATATGCATATATTCCTTCCCACGCTTTGGCTGGCTTGTCTGTTTAGACTGCAAGTAGTTTGGGTCTGGGACGTACTCTTGTTGTGTGCATGTACCGCTCCTAGCATAATGCGGCTATTTGATCTCAGTTGTGCACTTCAGGCGTAATAACAACATTAAATGTGACTGTTTTGATAAGTAAATGATACATAATTGCAATGTTGGAGAAATGTATATTTTCACCCAACAAGGGCACTGAATTTGCTCAGAAAAATAAGCAGTTGGTGTAATAGTCAGGATTTCCTGATCCTGTCTATTTTGTGCCACTGTGGTTCAAGAAGTCTGCTCTTGAAGGTAGTAACGGATTTGAGTCAGTGGGGCATTTTCAGGCTTGCCCAGCTAATCTTGGTGCACATGCAAACTCTGCCTGATAGCTCATTTACATGATTTGTTTTCTAAAACATGATGGAATATTAGTTGGTTTATGCTCAAGGGACAGACTTTTTCAGGCAGAGCTTTTTGTTTTTTTCATCACATTTAGTGTATGGAAAATATACCTTTGTGTATATAGCAGTCACTGTGGGGGAGGGGAGGTTGCAGGCATTTCCCTCCTCCCCCAATTAGATATTAAAGAGTTTGTTTTTAATTGTAATGTCGTGATGCACAGAGTTCCTCCAGCAGTTCTTGTTATCAATTAAAAAATAAACTAGATTGTATAATTCAACGTTTCCGTTGGGATTTGTTTAAAAAGCGACATGGATTTTTATCTTAATGCTAAAAATGCTGCATTTTTTACCAGCTGAATACTTCAATAATTTAAACTAGCTATTCCAAAGAAAGAGCTTATGAGAGTGAAAAGTGCTTTTCTGGGAGATCCCTGTGCAGGAGAGAAAAGGAGTGAGTAAAATGGGGAGAAAAAAGGGACCATAGGAAGTATTAACATTCTAGCAAGACTAAAATGACTTGTGTTAATTATAGCTGGCTTGATGTTAGCAAATTATGCTAATCAAATTTATTTGTTTCCATTGCCTGGCTTACAATTACCCTGATTCTTTCATTCGCTGATACAGTATTTCTAAAAGTAACATTTTCAATGGGGTCACTCAAGGTTATGCCACAGAGAACCTTTTTAAAACAGTATCATCATTATCATGGGCTTATCTGTCCTGTGGTCCCACTCTCACCTCTGGGATTCCATGGACCTGTGGCCACAGTTAGTTGCTGTGGCCCTTCCTTTCAAGGCAACAAGGCCTAGTGCCAAAGTCAGTACAAACTGCTCTACGTTACCGCCCAAGCTCCAACTCGATCTCCTTCGGTTGGACCAAGGGTTGGTATTAGGCACTTACAGAAAACAAATGTCAATAATGTGGTTGCATGTCTTGTCTTCAGATGGATTGTTCTGGGTCCATTACTTTCTGTTGAGGAGAAAATATGTAGCCAGATCGCATATAAAGATAAAACCTCACTGTAACACTTTCAGTACAGTTCATAAGTGCATCAAGAGCAAGAACTATGCCATCCTTTGGGGGCGGACTCTCTAGTGGGTAGACATGAACGTAACAGAGCACTAGCTTCTGATTGATGCAGTATCACATAGAAGGTACACATAGTGCTTCCAAAGACTCTTGGACAATATGTCAGCAAAGGACACCTGTCAAGTTTTTAATCAAGCCAATGGTATGCAATCTGTAGGAGGTTTTCATGATAGCTATAGTCATATTTTGGGCTTTAATTCTGTGCTAACGGCCTTAAGGTTTGGGCCTATATAGTTCTCACCACATTTTTTATACCTGTGTAGGTAGGAAACTAATGAGCAGGTTGCACTAGAGGGTCCCATGTTCCACAATGCCTAGCAGCCCCATCAGAGGCCTGCTCTGCATACCCCTTTTTGACAGAAAGGATCATCTGGGCTACGTCTACACGTGAAGCCAACATCGAAATAGCTTATTTCGATGTAGCAACATCGAAATAGGCTATTTCGATGAATAACGTCTACACGTCCTCCAGGGCTGGCAACGTCGATGTTCAACTTCGACGTTGCGCGGCACCACATCGAAATAGGCGCTGCGAGGATACGTCTACACGCCAAAGTAGCACACATCGAAATAAGGGTGCCAGGCACAGCTGCAGACAGGGTCACAGGGTGGACTCAACAGCAAGCCGCTCCCTTAAAGGGCCCCTCCTAGACACAGTTGCACTAAACAACACAAGATACACAGAGCCGACAACTGGTTGCAGACCCTGTGCCTGCAGCATGGATCCCCAGCTGCCGCAGCAGCAGCCAGAAGCCCTGGGCTAAGGGCTGCTGCCCACGGTGACCATAGAGCCCCGCAGGGGCTGGAGAGAGAGCATGTCTCAACCCCCCAGCTGATGGCCGCCATGGAGGACCCGGCAATTTCGACGTTGCGGGACGCAGATCGTCTACACGGTCCCTACTTCGACGTTGAGCGTCGAAGTAGGGCGCTATTCCGATCCCCTCATGAGGTTAGCGACTTCGACGTCTCGCCGCCTAACATCGAAGTTAACTTCGAAATAGCGCCCGACGCGTGTAGCTGCGACGGGCGCTATTTTGAAGTTAGTGCCACTACTTCGAAGTAGTGTGCACGTGTAGACACAGCTCTGGAGTGTTATTCCTGGAAATCCTCAGGTGTTAAAGAAAGGGGATTAGAAGCAGTCTATTTTCTTTGAAGGAAGTGGCCTTTGACTCTGGTATTAATTTTTCCCACTTGTCTGATGACACCTGTTTCTTGACCTTCAAGACTAGCTACACACTCAGGGACTGATCTGATAGCTGTTACATGTGCAGAATTCCTACTGACCTAAGTGGGAGTTCTGCATGTAGGGCAGTTCAAGTTGAACCTCTCTAGACTGGCACCCTTGGGACATGACCAGGTCCAAACAAGGGAATTTGCCAGACCACAGGAGGCTGATATTGTCTAGCGCCTTACCAACTCTTCCATGGTTTACTGCGCTCTTAGAAGAAAGCTAGGAGTAAATTAGGAGTAAATTACAGCTAAATAACACCACAGAACACTGAGAGTCAGGACCGGTGGTTGTAAACAAACTTTCTGGAACCCTGGGAAACTTGGCCACACCCATGATAAGTGGATGTCCAGCTAACTAAAATCATGCCAGATTATAGATGTTGCTGCATGAGAGACTGCCAGATTGGAGAGGTTCAACCTGTAGCAGAACTGACAGCTCAAGCTATTGCTAGTGGGAATTTGGGCATTCTTGTGGCTTTGGACATTTCTGAGTGGACCTGTTGGTCGTTAAGTTATGTTTTAGGCCCTGGTCCTGCAGTGTAGTACATGTGGTCATAAAGATTCTGCTCAGTTCATCTCTTTGGATTTAATTGGTCTGTGTTTGTAACTAAAGAGCATGCCCTTCGCAGCGGTAACGGTCACCCTTGCTGAACCAAAAATCAAGGAAACAAACTAAATATATATAATGGCTCTTTAAGGTTTTCTGGTTTTTGTTATGTTTACATGAAATATTGTTACTGCAACAAGTTGATTTAATGGGAAAGGAAATGAGAGCTGGATTTGGGGTGGTATTTGGTGATATCAGCAATTCTTTCAAACTGACAATCAGCTGCAGCAGTAAGGAAACCTTCCAGAGGTTTGGCTGCCTTTGATTCATGGATTACTTCCCCATGAAACATGACAAAAGCAGAAGACAATTTTATGAGTAACTGCAAATTCCTAACCTAGAATTGGGTTCATACAGATACATTGATCCCTAAAAAATCCCTCCGAAGTCTGGGAAGCTGAAATCAAGATATGAGCCTCACTGAACTCTAGAGTTCTGGATCTATATACTACTTCTCCTCACGAGGACCATTTGTGTAACATTAGCTAGGGTGTGTCTACACTAGGAACAAACTTCAAAGTTAACTTGGAAGTTAGGCACTACTTCAAAGTAGCCACCAGAGAGTCTACACACATTTTCCCCTTACTTTCAAAATTAACTTTGAAGTAGGGTGCCCAACTTCGAAGTCCTTACTCCATTCCTGGAGTAATATAACTTCGAAGTAGGGTGTGTGTAGACTCTCAGCTTCAGAGTTGCTTACTTTGAAATTGTACTTCAAAGTAAGCAACTTCAAAGTTCTTTTTGTAGTGTAGCCACGACCTAGATGACTGGATGAAACCTGCGAGAGTCTGAGCTGGTGAGGCTGTGGTCACTCACCTTTGTGTTTTGGGATGATTTTCCTTTTTCTACAGAATGAAATATTTTTCTCCCTTGAGACTGGACAAGTCAGAGGACAGTTAAATAATATTGTGATATAATACAATTTCCCCAGCACTTTTCTTTCTCTCTTCATTTTTTCTGAGTACTTATCCATCACAAACTCCTTGGCCATGTCTATGCATGCCTCTTCCTCTGGGAGCTCACTGTGGGCTACACATCTATGCAGCTGTTTTGGAGTCCAGAAGAGCTTCTTCTAAACGCCTAATCACACGGCCATATGTTAATGAGGCACAGGTAATTCACACCCACGCCTCATTAGCATCTTCCGAGCTGCTCATTACCATGCCACTTTTGGAAGAAGAGGTTTGTGTCGACATGGAACATGGATAGGAAACAAGAGGAAACGGGAAGGGAAAAGATGGGGGAGGGGAGACTGAAAAGACAGTTTTTTTAAATAAAAGGAACATTTAAAATCCATTTTGATAGAAATTTTCACATTCAAAGACACACGTCGTCTGGTTAAAGAAGTGCTTTGAACAAAAATGCTGACTGTTGTAATGGAATGTATTTAATAATTTATGCTCTTCAAGCAGTTCTTTGACGCATAATCTTCCGAGGAGTACTGCCATGCTATCAGCAGCCCTTTCTAATCCATCTCGAGGAAGAGACTGGAGAGTTAGTTATCCACACTGCTCACAGCCAAATAAAACTGTCTAATTCATAAACAGACCAGGGAAATTGGTGGCTTTGGTATTGAGATGCTTGGGACATGCGTCTATGATAAACACCATATGTTAGGTCAAACCCAGCACAGGTTAGTAGCGACCAAAGAGTTGTCTCACTCAATGGACTATGTGAATTGGGTTGCTGATCTCTGTCCAGTCCCACTTGTAACATTATACATCACGTGGAAAATCAGCATAATCAGGCTTAATCGTCATCCTTCTGGCAGTCCCAGAGGAAATGGCAAGACTGAATGGAAATAGGCTTTATCTTTATTAGGAAAAGTCTTGGGTTTTGGTTCAGTTTAGCCAATGTGTGCCTAGTCTGACTAAGTTGGGCTGGTCTACACTTCACAGTTAGTTTGACTTAAATACATCGCTCAAGGCTGTGAAAAATTTTATGCTCTGAACAACATTGGGCCCTGTATAGACACCCCTGGGCTGGTGGGTGAGTTTCTCTGCTGACATAGCTACTACAGCTTGGAGAGGTGGATTTAATAAAATGTCAAAAGGAATCTTTCCATAACTGTCTATGTGACAGTGCTACAGTGGAACAGCTACAATGCCATGGCTGGGGTCTAGGAGTGTTCTAGTGCAGCCGACTCAACCTTTCTCTTCCTGTAGCTATAGCTTGTGTTTACTTGGTCATATTCTAGGGTAGGCACAAGGCCAGGAAGCTGCAGACTGCCTGTTAGCAAAGATGTATGGTGTTAATTGACCAATTGATTTGGCAATTTAATCCTTTCTGCACTGTATTGAGTGTCCCTGAGTTGACTGCTTTTTATATGTGTGATGAGGTACAGTCACAGAAGACCTGTTGAGATGTTCTCTGGTGTGGTCAGACCAGTGATATTTGTCTTCTTGCTCTCTGCGGCTCCCCACCAACCTGTCCTGCTGAGCCAGATCCTCCAGCCTTCCCCGACCAAGGCACAGAGTTGAGGTAACCTCCCTCCGGATTAAACACAGCCCTGAGAAGGTGTAGTTCTAGGACACAGCACCTAGGAAATCAACCCCGCAAAGGGATCAAACCCCCAAACAAATCTCTTGCTCTCTGTGCAAAACATTTGCACAGGGAGGGCTCATTAGGTAACCCCTCCTTTATCACGGAATGGTAGGTGTGCACAGGGGTAGCCCTCCCCACGTAATAACAATTCACACTCATCAACAACCGGGGGCACAGCATCCGTTGGTGTCTGATGCCTCTCTCACTATTTCCTTCCATCTTTCCCTGTCCAGAGTGGCTTAGTTTCTGTAGACTAGCTCCGCACCAATCTACTACATCATTTATCCATTCTCTGTGGGGTCTGCCTCTCCCATTCAAACCATCCATTATGCCAAATACTGGGTCTTGATTTTTCATTCATTGTTCATTCTGCAAATATGTCCAAATTGTTGTAGCTTCCATTTTATAACCTTCTGCAGCAAGTTCTCTTTCAGCTGTATCTTCCTATGTAATTCCTCATTGGTGACCTTCTGCATCCATCCAATTCTCAGAATCTTTCTATAACAACTCCTTTTGAATGCCAATATTCTTCTTTTTGAATCTTTTATCACCCATGTCTCACATTCGTACAACATGCTGCTGAATATACACATTTTCAAGATGCCCAGCTTCATTCCTGAGCTAGTTGCTTTGCTTTTCCAGATCTTATTTATCGCCTTCAAACTCGCTCTTGCTTTTGCTATTCTAGTCGCTATTTCCTTCTTACAGTCTAGATCATACGTTATGTTGCTCCCCAGATATGTGAACTTCTCTACATTTTCTAGTTCATGCTGGGCTTGATTATAAACAAAAGAGTTTGTATTAAGCAAAACAGTGAGATTTCAGTGATTATAAATAAAAAACAGGCAGACCTAAGTGAGTTACAAATTAAAAGAAAAAGAAAAAGCATACCTAATTCTATTTCACTAAAATTCTAGTTACTTGTGAGCTCTCAGCCTAAATAGTTATCCTTACATCAGGTGACAGCTTCAGGTCAGAAAATATCCTGTACTGAGCTGGGTCTTCAGTAGATTGTATAGCACTTCTGCTTCTCCTTAGAGTGTGTCAGGCAATTGCCAAGGCAGGCTGAAGACCAAAATGGAGGAACCTTAGGGCTCTCTTTATACCTTTCCCCATGGGACGAGATGGAGCTTGTCACATGAGTGAATCACTTGTCCCTATCCTTTTTAGAGCATCTGACAAAGTGGGTCTTTGCCCACAAAAACTTGTGCTCCAAAAAATCTTTTTGTCGATGAGGTGCCACAGCACTTCTCATTTTTTTGCCCTTTTTAGACAATCAGCCATTGCCTACTTGCTGGGCTGAACACAGACAGCTAAATTCTTTAGAAGAGGATTGTTCCCCATTTTCATTTAAATACTGCTATCCCCTTATCAGCCATGTTCTCACAAGAGGGTAGCCACAGCCACTGGTGAGGCCTTCACAGAGACAGACATTTGGAACACAAATTTGTAGACAATATTTATAATTTCAACCACAAAAATAATACATACACAAAAATAGGATTTACAGATTCATCAGGTTATAACATTAAATTGACAGGTTACAAGACACATTTTGTCCAAAGTATCCCTGAGTTATGCACATTTATATTCACAACTAATTTTCCAAGAAGTATGGGGGGTGGGGGCGGTCCCATCACAATATGTTTCTTCAACAAATAGTTAATGAGAAGTAATTGCAGCCTGATGCTTGCTCACAAACATCTTATGGTGAGTAAACATTTGATTATCAGCTATCTGGATTTCATTGTTTGAACTTATATTATTTGCCTACATCAGCCAATGTTTCTTCTGTAATGATCTTTAAGCCATGAACAAATGTTTGTTTAAACAAACCTTTATTAACAGGAGTATTTGTGAAAACAAATCAAAAAGGCATTGCATAAGGCTGAATCAAAATGTGTTTCAGAGTTCATGGGAAAAAGCTCACCAATAATTTTCTTGTGATCAAGAGCCCGAGCCAAAGCCCACAGAATGCAGGATGCTTTCTATGATCTTCAATGGGTGTTGAATCAGCTTTATTTGGCTAATGTGAGCAAAAAGATAATGCATTCTGATCTTCATTATGGGAACCTGATGTCCCAAAAGAAATTCTGGGACATTTAATGTCTTGGGTTCTCATTTAAGTGATTGAAACATTAATTTTTTAATTGCTGGGAAATGTTTGGTCAGGACAAATTGCTGTATTTAGCAGAATGCATATTGTGCTTATCAGGTGCAAGCAATCCACTGGAATGCAGATTCAGCATGGTCAATAACATGGGAGTGAAAAGCTGATAAGTGTAGACTCCATCATGGTCGGTCTTCTGCTGCAAGAGAATGTTGACACTTGTGCAATGGTTCATGATTAGCTCCCTCAGCTTACTACACAGCTGGAACGAATTCCTCCACTCCACGCCTGGAAATGTGCCTTGTTGTGTCGGAAGGCTGGCGTTGAGGGCCACCAACACACGCTGAAAGTGAAGTGTAAGCTTTTTGTCTGACTATTTCTTAACACTAAAGTGTCCTGGCATTTTATTTCAGAAATACAGTCACCTTAAGCTGAAACAACTTTCACTGCCGGAGCATCCGGGAAGACCACACTGAGAAAAGTATCTCTGGAGATTTAACTTTAATAAGAAAGTTCACTTGAGGCATGAGATTTCGGTAGAGCTGTTAGATTCCATTTAGCAATACAAGATTTGACATCTGTAAAATACCTCAAGTATTTAATCTTTCAATAGATAAAAATATCAAAATGCTCTCTTTTTCTGAGGGTAGCTGGCTGGCAGAGAATATGAGAAATGTGAATCCCCTTCTTGAGACCAAATCACTTTGTTGATGCACAGTGCTCCTGGCAAAAACTGGGAATGATATGCTACAAAGGCACCTGGTATCATTAGCTGCATTAAATATCAATAGTTGTGCTTCTTTTCTTACCCAGAATATAACCTTGTGTGTTGTTAAAGGGAAAAACAAAACATCTGCCCCCACTAAGGACACAGGGGATAACACTGCTGAGAAGTGGAGAGAAAGAAAAGGCTTTTATTAAAATATTATGAATGATTGTTAACATATATTTACATAATTTAATTCATCCTGCGACAACATCTCATGGAATGATGAAACCTCTATCCATAGCCATAAAACTAATCTCTAAAATGTTGTTGTAATCTCCCTATAAATGTTTATGAATACTTAGTTTGATAACAAGATGACAGCTGGTGTTTCCAGAAGAGGTGTAATCTGACAGAATAATTTTCTGGCTCAACTGTATAGTTCCTTTTCAAATGAAAAACAGAATCTCAGTGAAAGATACTTCTTGCACAAATCAATCTAAGACATAGACTGCAGCAAGCCAGATTAAAGTAACTGAATGGATAATGGAATTTAAAATTGGCATGTAAACCAATGGTATTGTAGAACATGGGGTGACCAGGTGTCTGGTGTCCCAGTCAAAAAGGGAACCTGGGGGTCCAGCCAGCACTGTTGACTGGCTGTTGACTGGTTGGCAGGCTCCCTGCTAGCGTCCGTGCCCTGCAGCTCTTGGGAAGCAGCTGGCATGTGCCCTGTCCAACTTCTATGCATAGGGGCAACCAGGGGAGTTCTGCACGCTGCCACCAACTCAGATGCTGCCCTGCTGCACCCATCGGCCAGCAACCATGGCCAGTGATGGCAGGAGAGGTACCTGCATACTGGACAGCTCTCAGAGCCTTGTTTCCACACTTCTGTGTAGGAGCCAGAGGCAGGATGCCAGCAGCTTCCCAGGAGCTGCTCGAGATAAGCACCACCTGGATACTGCACCCCAGGCCCCAACCTCTTTCCTCAGCCCTGATCCCCCTTCTGCCCTCTCAGCCACTCAGGCTCAGCCCAGAGCACTCTTCTGCACCCAGACTCTTTATCCCCAGCCCCAACCCAGAGTTGGTACCACTAGCCTGAACCCTCACCTTTGCCCAGCCCGGATCCCCCTCCTGCATCCCAAGCCGTTCAAACACCACCCTGCCCCAGAGCCCATGGCCCTGGATAGAGCCTGTTTCTGGCTTCACATCCAACCCACTGACTCACTCTGAACCTCTCATCGCCAGCCCCTGCAGCAGCTCTCCTCCTATCCCACTCTCCAACCTCCTGAGCCAGTCTGGTGAAAACGAGGGAGGGAGGGAGTCAGGGACAGCGAGTGCCTGGGAGGATGAGGTGAGCAGGCGTCAGGGTCTGGGAGAAGAGGCATGGCATGGGTGTGGGCTCAGCACAGGGTAGGGCCAGGGGTGTTCCTTTTTGAGTGAGCAGAAAGTCGGCTATCCTACTAGAACTACTAAATTCTATTGGCTTTGGTAATGTTTCCATGATGTACAATCCCATAGCCCATAAGGTTAAGCTGCTCGTATGCCATAGCAGATAACATGCTTTGCTTGGGTGATTCCTACTAAATCATTATTATGTCAAGTATATAATTCCAGTCTGTATTGATTCTAAGGTATTTGTTGTAGGTATTCATTGCTAAGCCATGGTCTTAGCTGTAAGGCAAGAAACCTGAAGTCCTGATTCTTGTCTGAACAGCTCAAGCATGTTAGCAGAGTAAGTTAGCATATGCAGCCTTTGTCCTAAATTGTGGGGAACCAGTTAGGAGATCTGAACCTAAAGCTGTGTTGGGTCATCCAGTGCCAGAACTGGTTGGTAACTGCAAACCAGTCCTCAGGGCAGATACGTCTCTACAAGGGCCAAAGATAATGGTTTTGGGAATGAGATAATCTTCATTACTATGTAGCGATAATGAGGAGGTTTGGAACAGAGCAGGACAAGAACCACTTGATGTTCAAATCAAGAGAAAAAAGTGGGCATGGATGAGCCACACTCTCAGAAAACCATCATTCACCATCGTCCATCAAGCTCTCAAATGGAACCTGCAAGAAAAATGTAAAAAGAGTAAGACCTCGGACAAGGTTGAGGAGATCTACCGAAACTGAAGGACAACAGCTATGGTACTCCTGGAATCAGCTAGAAGTTTTGTGCCAAGACAGGAGTGAAGTGGAGGAGACTTGTAGAAGACCTATGCTCCACCCAGGGTATCAGAGTTAAAAGTCAAGTCAAGCATCATAATCTACTAACCTATAGATTAAGCGCACCTGAGAATTTCTCAGGGTGGAGAAATAAAATATGGGCATGGTAGGCTGGGCTAGAATCAAGCGATGCCAAGACCCTATAAAATATCCAGACTTTCTAGCTAGTTCATTTTTTTTTAAATTTGTCATTCTCAGGTTTTATCAGGGAAAAATTGTTCAGTTAGTTCAGTTATTGCTAGATATGCTGCAAATGTGGGCATGATGTGAGCTTCTCTACCTTCTATCAACAATTAGCTTAGCTTTACAGTATAACTTAGCCGCTCAGTGCTCCACTTGCTGAGACTTTCAACTTAATCAGGCATGCCAGGGGTGAGGCTGGTCCTACATCTCATAACAGGCCTTCAGGAAGGGGTCTGCATATTATAGGCTAAGTAATTCTTTATCTTAGTAATGTACCAGGAGTCCTAGAATTGTATCATGTTCCGACAGCTGTATGCTTTCTGATGTTTGTTACTCGTGGGTATTTTAATAAAGGTTTTAATGAGTTGGTATTGTTCTCAGTTTAAGTGCCCTTGCTGTGTGCCTCGAAACTCCTCTTCTAAGATAGAGCTCCCTGGGTTCTCTCTCCCCATGTAACCTGAATTGGGACAAGAATCTAAATATTTTCTGGTCAGATGTGACCAGTGGTGAGCTATAGCCCATAAATTCAGGTCTCCATCCTGAGAAAGGCAATTTAACTTGGTGAAGTTAAATCTTGTCAGGTTGAAGCATGGCTCAAATTGGAAACATAAAACTACTTTCCCCTCTTCATGCACTGCTGAAATCTCTTGTTTTTGGGGGTTTAAACTAGATTTGTCATTTCTTTGTGTGCAAGTGTAGCTAATACATTGTAGGTTATGCAAATGGGTCAGACCATTCTTTTCATTTATTTGCATTTGTATGTTAAATGCAAAAGTACACCAATGGCCTGATTTAAATCACCGGAAGCAAAGTGGGACACAAAGCCTAGTATACTATTGTGGCATGAAAGTATCTTTTTGAAAGGCATTTTTTCCACCTTTTAAAGGAGGAGATATACATATCTGATAGTGCTGGAAGGGACCTCAAAGGGTCATTGAATCCAGTCCCCTGTACTCACAGCTGACTTATGACACAGTGCAATAGTAGAAATTAAAACTCAAACATTCCAGAAATGACTCACGTGGAAGGGAATTTGCTGTTGTGTGTTACATTTAGAAATAGGAACAATAAGGGCATTAGGCAATTCTTCAGGAAGAATTTCTGCCTAGGATTCACTGGATGCTTTTTCTTTCAAAGCCATATAAAAATCATACCTTTTTCAGCAAATAAGTTAATTATTCAACTAGGAAAGTAATCTGCTTACAGCGTGAACATTAATAGACTACTATGCAAGTGAAGAATTGGATAGGATAACTAGGAAAGTTTCTCGGCATGTTGCTGAGTACTGGTGTGCTTGCCATATGTTTATGAATAGCAGGTGAATCATCTTCACTTCCTCCTGCTCCAAAGCTTTGTCCCTCCTCCCCCACAAATACACGAACACCTGCATTTTTGCAATCACATCTGTCCGCTTCTCCATCATCTCTGTTTTCCCCTGTGTCAGCAGCTGGGTACCAGATGAGTTTTAGATGAATAGCATTCACCATGTCTCACAGTTGTTTTATGATCCCAGTTAGATGAAATAGTTGCAGCAGATATTCTCAATAAGCAAAGGTCTGTGCTCTCTGCAGTTCATTGAACCCATATGGATAAGAACAGCTGGAAAGATGGGTTTGCTACCTGGGGCCAATGTTTGTGTTGCCAACCGCGACTCCAGCTTGCTGACCCTTGTATAATTCATTGCAGTTGAGGAAATGTTGCTCACTCCATTCCATTTTGTGATGGATGGTGTTACTTAAAACGGATTGTCTTGTAAACCATTGGTGACTTCCCATGTCTGACAGATGTGAACGAGGAATATAGTCAACAAATGCTGCCATGATCCAAAGGAAGATACACTGCTCGCAACCGAGTGGGCTAAAGCTTAGTACAAATAGAAACCAGTAAAGAGAGGCTGGCTTAGACTTAAAATTAAAAGGGTCTGTTTAAGAGAGTTCTGTTGAGATGGTGGGATGAACTCTGGGGCATACACAGAGCATGTCCCCACCCCCTATAGTCATTGCTTCTAAGGTCTGAATTTTATTTGGGAACTGCTGAACACTACTGCAACCCCCAACTTCTTAGCAATAGCCGGGCAAATGGTACCACTGAAGCTTGCTCACGTTTGACTTCAGTGGTAGTTTGCTGCAGCCAGTAAGGGTGGTGTGAATCCTGAATAAAGTTTTACTTAAATGATTACACTTAACATGTGTGAACTCATTAAACCTCTCAGTTACTCTACAGTGAAGATAATTGTTATTAGCCCTTCACAGCAGACAGGGAAGCTGAAGCACAGAAATGGATTGAATCAAGTTTATACAACAGTTAGTGACATGGGACCAGAAGACCACGGTGAATTTAGTGGGTGTAGGCAAGTTCAACAGGAACAGATGAAGACAAGCGAGGAAGTGGAGGCCAAGCAGAAGGGCCATTGGGAACTTTATGGGTAGTGATTCCTGTACGAAACGTCCTGCCTCTATGTTAGCAATACCCTGACAGCAGAGCTGCTGGTGTTCAGAAAGTAATGTGGCCAAGCAGTGAAGTCAAGACTTGGTGAGGAGCAAAGAAAAATACCTGAAGGCTGTGAGAGGAGAAGGGCTCAGTGCCACAGAATGGTGGCAAGGAGAAGGCCATGAGGCATGGGCCAGCAGCCGAAATAGCAAGAGGAGCCATTTTTTCCAGTTCTGTAAAAACCTCAATAATTCAAGAGCTGCAATGCATGTCAATTACAAGATGGTCCTTAATAAATAACAACAAGCCAGGCTGTATGTAGCCCTTATTTTAAGAACAGTGCACACACAATTATTTGTAATGCAGTACATGTTTACTGCAGGACGTTAACAAACTTTTTACATATGCTATTTCCTCACACTTTAAGTGTCTTCATGAGCTCTCTCTCTGGAGGACGTTAGGGGGAGTTATCTAATCCTTCAAGCTCACATATTGTTTGCTGTTTGATATGACTTGTTCATTTTTTGGGCTTTTAGACATTCATCATTTATCGAAAATAATCATTTTTCCCCCCACTTTGAAGTTATACCATCAGGAGCCACAAAGAAGTCCCTTAAGCACCTCATGCATCTCCAGAGCTGCAGGTTGCAGACCCCTGCACTGGGGGGATGGTGAATTGTGAACAAATCTATTTAGGGCCTGACCCTGTTCTCACTGAAGTTGATTGGTGGGTTGGCTATGGACTTCAGTGGAAACCAGTGTGGACCTTTAGCTGGTGTTGGGAGGGAGGAAGAGCTGCTTTGTAACATTTGGATTAAGTTCCCTGAAAGGGAGGCTGAAAATCTGTGAATCACATGTTTTTGCTGCATACCTAATGACTGCCAGTTTGTATAAGGTATACTGTGCAGGCATGACAATGCTGCAGTTCACAGCAGCAAGAGTCACAGTTCATAGAGAAACAGGAGGCGGGAGGAGGGATTAAGAGACTGGACCACCTAAAAAGCTTCAGGTTCCTTTTGCTGTGAACTTAAACCATAGGGCTGAATGCTCTGGCAGCTCCTTAACTCTCCAATGGAGATGGCTGCCTGCTGCTTCTTGGGGCCCTCTTCCTTCCCCATGCTCCCTTTCTACCTCCTCTATCTGGGCAGTGTCTGAAACTTTGCCTTCTCTCTCCGTAGCTGTCACTGGCTGCAGAAGAGGGAGAAGGACCAAATCCTCACTTTCTCCTGCTGCTCTGTGGGACATAATGAACAGGTTAGAGGAGGTGGAAATGTCTCTTGGGCCCAGCTCCCAACTCCACTGCTCCCTGCCCTGTGGAATACCCACGAAGGACTACCTGAAAGGCTACTGGAAGGGTGGAATTGGGGACAGGAGTTCAAGACAGAGAGCTTGACAGGGACCCATGAGAGGCTATGTGGTGGTCTGAGAGGGACAGCAGTTGGAACCAGAGAAACAAGGGGTGCATGGGTCTATATGTGGGTGGGAGATAGTATGTGGGTGATTGGCAAATGGGCCTAAAGAGAACACAAGGGGGCAGGTGTAGGACAGAGAGCTGGGGCAGGAGTATGAGTGAAGGACAGGGTTGTGTTGGTGCCCAGCAGTTTTGTATTTGGTGGTGAGGACAGGTGGAAGAGTACATGTGGGTGTGTTAATGCTGAGCATGGGCAGGTGGAGACACAGACAGGGGAAGTGGAAGGAAGGCAATTGATAGTGTGGGTCAGTGCAAAAGAAAACAGGGAGAAAGGAGATTGGGAAGAAATTAGGCCCACCCAGAAAATAGACCCAGGGAGTAAAGCAATATAGGGATGGCTTCTAACGGGAGTACACTACAATAGTTTCAGTAAAAAAACCAACAAAAACCAAAAAACCCAAGCTGCTGTGTGGTTGTTCAATAGTGGAGACAAATCCTTTGCTAACATAGGTGTGTTGAAATATCAGGAAATATGGCTTGGAAAGCACAAGTGGCAGATGTAACTAAAAAGCTCACCTCACACAAGCCATTAATATTTATTTTAGGAGCCCTCACTTCTGTCTGTCTCCAAAGAAACATGATACATCAACAATAAAAATGGCCATGCAGGCACCTGAAAACAAATGTACGTGCTTCAGAACATTTTCCAGGGGCAGTAATCCAAATTCTGTGCAGAACATTAGGAAGCATTATGCTCACATTTAACCGTTGATAGGTAATACCAAATCTGTAACATTTTCCTATTGGGTGTGTCTACACATGCCTCTTCTTCTGGAAGCGGCACACTAATGAGCTATCCAGAAGATGCTAAAAAGCTGCAGATGCAAATTTTCCACATCTCATTTGCATATTGGCATGTGGTTTGGAGTCTGGAAGAAGCTCCTCTTTGGGGAAGAAAGGGCGTCCGGAAGGAGGGTTTCCTTCTGGAAGATCCTGGTGGGCCATGCGTCTGCACGTGTACTTTGGAGTCTGGAAGAGCTTCTTCTGGGCTCCGAACCATGTGCCGATATGCTAATGAGGCGTGGAATATTTGCATCTGTGCCTCATTAGCATCTTCTGGATAGCTCATTAGCGTGCCGTTTCTTCTCGAAGAAGTGGCACGTGTAGAAACAGCCATTGTGTGTAAGGTCAGGTTGAATCCATGTTAACATAGGTACTTCCGGCTGGCTCACCAGTAAACCAGGCAGAAGCAAGGAAGGAGAGAGGAAGGTACAAATAGCTGAAGGGAATAAAAGGCAATGGTTATACGTCAGAAAGCCACAACATGAGTACATGTAAGCTAGGCTAAAATTTTAATCAGGCTCACCTTTATCCTAGTTACTAGGTTTGGCTCCTTAGCCTGTTGTTTTAGCAGTATCCCCACTTTGCTGTGACTTATGTTTGCATTCTTGCATGGAAGGTCTGCACCCAGCCTGTATTGTCATGCATAGGGTAAGAGGCTGCATTTCCTGTATGGAGAGCTCACATAGGGGTTCCATGAACACACATCTGGTTCTTATTTGACCTGCTTTGCTTTGTGGGGTCACCCCAGGCCACCTGTAGCATAATGGATATTTTCCCTGAAACATGCCATATGATGGCACAGTAGTTTTTTCATACACGTCTCCAACTTAGCAAAGCACATACCTAAGCTCTGTTGGCTTAATAGGATTTAAGCATAGTAACAGAGAGATAGCCATCCTAGTCTATATACTATCAAAACAAAAACGCAGTCCAATAGCACTTTAAAGACTAACAAAATAGTTTAGTAGGTGACGAGCTATTGTGGGACAGACCCACTTCTTCAGACCAGAGCCAGACCAGAACAGACTCAATATTTAAGGCACAGAGAACCAAAAATAGTAATCCAGGTTGACAAATCAGAAGAATATTATCAAGGTGAGCAATAATATTTTTCTGATTTGTCAACCTGGATTACTATTTTTGGTTCTCTGTGCCTTAAATATTGAGTCTGTTCTGGTCTGGCTCTGGTCTGAAGAAGTGGGTCTGTCCCACAAAAGCTAGTCACCTAATAAACTATTTTGTTAGTCTTTAAAGTGCTACTGGACTGCTTTTTTGTTTTGATAGGATTTAAGCACGTGTGTCTCAGACTGGCTGGGTCTTTAAAGGGCGCTGGGCTCAGCCTTGCCTGTGACTTTGCAGTTATTCACATTTGAACCTGATCTGGTTAGCTTAATTGCCGGTTTTGACCCCAGCTGTAGAAAGATCACGGATGATTGCATAGAACAGCGGTTCCCAAACTTTTTGGCATCATGCCCCACCTCTTTATTTTTGAGAAACACTCACACCCACCACCTCTTCTTTGCCATCGTCCAACCCCCTTTAACAAAAAATGCAATTGGTAATTTAGAATGAACGCACAAACTTGATATAAATAAGTTATTTAAAATTAAAAACAAGCACAAATAGTTTTTCTTGGCACCTCGCAGGCCACCAGAGCTGACTGCAACAGTTGCCTGCCTGCATGAGACATGCGCTGCCAAAGCTGCCCACCTGAGCCCCGCGCCGCCAGGGCCAGCCACCTGCCAGCTGCCTGAGCACCGCCCTGTTGGGACCAGCTATCCACCCCGCAGCCACCCGCCCTGGACATGGGCCAGCTGGCTGAGGTGCCCACCCAAGCCCCATGCTGCCAGGGCCAGCTGTCCACCTGTCATCCCAAGCCGCCAAAGCCCCATGCTGCTGGGGCCAGCCAGCCATCCACCAGCCTGAGCCACCCAAGCCCTGCACTGCCAGAGCCAGCTGCCAGCCCGAGCCACCTGAGGTCTGTGATGTTGGGGCAAGCTGCCCAAGCACCGCGAGTCCTACAAGCTGGCCAGCTGCCTGAGCCCCATGAGCTGCCTGCCCGAGCCACTCCCATCCCACAAAGCCAGGTGCCACCAGCTCCCACGCTCTTACCCCACCCCCCTCTCCCCCTCACCTAAGCCAGCCATTCCCAGCATCTCATCTAACCCCATCCCCATCCTCATCCCCCCCAACCCACACTCACTCATCTTTGCAGGAGGCAGCTAGCTCCATGTGGGTCTTTGCCACCTGTCTGCTTTTTATAGTGGCTGCGCCAGGTCTCCCACGTAAAAAGGCAGGGGCTGAGAGCTGGAAGCAAAGGCTGTCTCTTTCTTCAGGTGGGTGGAACAATGAGGGGACCTGGGTCACCTCACGCCCCCCCAGTTTGGGAAACCATGGCATGGAGAGTCGGGAGAACTCAGTCAGGAGTGAGGAGAAGACATTCTCCCTGCATGAAGGCAGGCTGGAGAGAACCACAGGGACCAGGGTAGGCTCCTGTGGGTAGCCTTGGGAAAGGCCTGTGAAAGGAAAGGTGACATGAACCCTTTATGATGGAAAGAGTTAAGCAATCTCAATAGAGGAGCCATGATTAACTTCCCCATAATTTGAATTGATGCCGGCTGTCATACTGTATGTGAAATGGACCACCAGGATCTCTGCATGGCAACTGATCATAGAATCATAGAAGAGTAGGACTGGAAGGGACCTCGAGAGGCCATTGAGTCCAGCCCCCTGCCCCAATGGCAGGACCAAGCACTTTCTAGACCATCCCTGAAAGCCATCGATCTAACCTCTTTTTAAATATCTCCAGTGATGGAGATTCTACCTCCTCCCTTGGCAATTCGTTCCAGTGTTTGATCACCCTGATTTGCAAAGAAACATTCATACAGCGTCACTAAGCTGCTGTATACAGTTTCTTATTCTACTTTCATCACCACAGTATTTTGTGCATCTAACTCTGGTTCCATATTCTCTCTCTTTTTCTGTCTTTGGGTGAGAGATTTTACTGGCACCTACCATGCTTGTAGATGCACCATGAATAGGAATAATCAATGAATGTTCTGTCAAGAATCACTTTTCATGGTGTGGCATCTGCTGCCTAGGGTCTCCACTGAGTGCTGAGATTTTGGAGGCAGATCTGTGGGCCTGAGTAATCCATGTGTAAAGCTAACAGACCCAGGTTGCCAGCACCAGGGATAGAACCTGTGAGCATAGGATCTAAAGCCCTGCACTCTACCACAGGAGCTGAAGGCCAGCTAGCTTTTAGTAGAGGCTGTAAAGCAGAGACTTCACTCACCCCAGATGAGGCCTCAGCGCCTCTGGGTACTACATGCTTCCCTGGGCTGAGGAAGCATGGCCCAAGCTTGTGAGACCTTCTAGCAGTTCTTCCCAGCCAATACACCAGTTGTAACTCTGGCAGACCTGGGTTGCTAGCACCAGGGAGAGAACATGTGAACATAGGAGCTAAAGCCCTGCACTCTATCACATGAGCTAAAGACCAGCTGGCTCTCAGCTGAGGCTGTAGAACAGAGACTTCACTCACCCCAGATGAGGTCTCAGTGCCTCTGGGTACTACACATGATAGCCTATGGGGAGGCACATGTGCAAGCAGCAATTGTAATCAGTAGCTGATCATGTAAATTGTGGGGGTGAGTGACCAGCCTCCCATTTTCTGACCACAAAATAGAACCAGCTCTGTGTTTGAAGGCACAGTCTGTTGTGTGTACAAACATGACTGGTGGCTGTAAACTTGGCCCTAATACCTTCAGCATGGAGTGAACATTCCTCAGTCCTTTAAAAATAAGTCATGTTAAATATATTTAAGAACTTGTAAAATATGTTTCTACTTCATTTATAGTTTAGAAGTACTTAAAATTTGTATTATTTTCATTGGGTTTTCATTGCATCAGACTATGAATAATTTGTGGCTGACTATTGTATACTATTGTATTACATCAGCCAGCCTGTTGCTTTCACCCGAAGAATATGTATACTCTGTCAATATTGTGGCACAAAATATAATCAAAGCTCTCTATCAGTACAGTGATAAAATTTCTAATCAAATCCCCAAAACCTGTTAGCAGCTTTAAGCAATATTTCCCTCTTGGAACTTAAAACTTGTACTGGATCAGATACATAACTAGGTCTACTGTAACTGCCCTCACACAATCAGATATCCCATGTGAAAAAGTAACACACATTTAAGTCACTTGAAGTACCCAATTTTTTGAGCAGGCACATGAAATGAAGTATCATCTTGCTGTCAGTTCTGACAGAGTATCTTGGTGTAAATGACTGTGGACCACATCATGTCATTTATAATCCAGTATACAGCCACTCTTCTCCTGGTAATCTTTTGTGAAGTTAAAAAACAGGAAAAGAGAGACAACCTATGCAAAGTAAAACCTCTGAGTCTTTTTCTATCCCTAAACTTGGTATTAACACAGAGAACACCTTGCTAGCTTTTTTATCAGTCATGCTGATCTTGTTGATAATTAGAAGGGCTCATCAAAAATTGAAATTTTTATACCCCTGAGAAATTCCAGTAGGTTTTTAAATATTTGTTTTTTTAAAACAAAATTTAAAAAAAAATTAATTTTGAAAATATCAAAATGCTTTGTTGAAACTCCAAAAGACGGAGAACTGTTTTCTACTGACCTTGTTAACTGTGTCTGCCTGAACCACCACAGAATTTCATGGGTGTTGGAGTTGAGGTGGTTCCATCTCCTAGATAGGTCAGGATTCCAAGCTGGACTACGTCTCCCATGGTGATGCTCATGCGACTTCCATGATATACTGTAGCCAGGACCACTGACAACAGGAACAAAGAGGCAGTTGCCCCAGGATCCAGTGATTTAAAAGGGTCCTGGGCTCCGGGCCACTGCCACGACTACCACAGCAATAGTGGCAGCTGGAACTCTGGCCTTTTTAGTCATTGTCAGAACCCCACATGACACAGTCCAGGTGGTGCTGAGGGATGGCTAGTGGAAGCATGGAGTGGTCTGGGTGGCATTGCAGCCTGGCTGCTCTGCACCTCGCCACACATTATCCAGCGCCTGGCAAAGCCTTTTGCCAGCCCTGACCTTGCAGTTAAGCCAAAATGGAGACCACAATGCATCATGGAGGAGTTTGGATTGGATGGGGGCAGCCTTGAAGGGAGAATGTGAGCATGAAGCATCGTGTCATCTTACAGTCCCAATACCAGTCCTTCTCATAAAAGTATAATTAAAAGTTTGGGTGGCAAAAATCATATGGGACCTACTCCCAGATGATAGAGCCTTCTTTGCCACCAGTTTAGGATAGGTGAGAGGTTGGCAGTGTCAACAGGTGTGAAGTGGATTAGTTAAAATAACTTGAGCCATGTCTACTGGACAAAGGAGTCCTTAAATCATATCCAGAACTTCTGAAATTGGTGGTAAAATTGGGCAAACTGTTTTAGTAAGAAAATATCCTTCTGGAAATGCAAAATTATTCAGATCTGTAACTGAGGGCTGCAAAGATAGGTTGGTCCCTTTCACATTCAGTTGTGTGGATTGTTTTGGATTTCGTATATTCGTCTCCAGAGTAACACACTGTCTCAAGTTGTTTTATATGCTAATCTCGGTATCTCCAAGATTTTGACATCCAATCAGTGTTTTCAGTTATCCACGTGAATTAGACACTCCCGCAATTTTGCGAATAGGCATTAATGTGCTTTTTATAATCTCAGTGCGAACAGAATATCTACTGACACTTTGGGGATTCCCAAGAGTTCACAATATCACTTCAAAAGGAAAGCACTGTGAATCCCAAAAGAGCAGAAGAACTAGGTCTGAAATACATGAGGTTTGGATACTGGAAGTTTAAATGCTGAAACTGCTGAGTCTAGATCATGTTCACATCACAGTACAAAAATTATACCTACCTATGTTTTCTCTAACTGATTGGCTAGCCATAAACATTGTGTCCGTGAAATAAACAAGAATGTTTTCTTTCTCTTCCCAGTTACTTGGAGTTTGTAGAAGGATGATACAGGTGTGTTGATATGTCTAGTTACCATTTTTCTGCACCCTTAGAAATCTGTGCAGCATGTTCTAACCTCTTCCTTTCTCTTTTTTTTAAACATATATTTTAAAATAAAAAGAGAGAATAAAGCCTGTTACTGCCTATTGAGAAATACTTATGGCTGAATTTTTTAAAATTGCATCCAACACCATTGGGTTGACTTTCAAAGATGCTGAGAATTCAGAACGCTTGTTGACATCAGTGGGAGCTGAAGTGTTCAGCGCATCTGAAAACAAGTCACTTTGATGTAGGAGCCTATAGGCACCAGTCCTGTATGTCCATGAGGAGCTTCTTGAACTACACTGGAGCTGTTCTTGGGGATAGGAATCCACTCCCTGGATCTCAAGCTATTCTGTGAGTTTCCCCCTTACTGCTTATGTTTCCCATTTATATATCCCTCGTTAATAAGCTGATTACCTCATTAGGCCAATAGTTACCACCAAGCATCAGGAACCCCCCAGTTGGAGGAGAAGTTAAACTGCCCCTAGAAACTAGACCGGGGAGGAGTGGAGGGAGACCATAAACCTCTGATCAAATCACAGCTTTATGGAAATCCATGGTTTCCTTAAATGGAAATACCATAATGAAATGGCTGGATCAGCCTTTATGAAAGGGGAGGAGGAGAGAGTGATACTGTAACACCAGCAATGCAGAAATCCTGAAGTATTTTTCTTTCCTTTATTTGTTGCTTTTCCTGATGAAATCACACCAGTGGCCCTTCTCTAAGGAAGACCTGAGACATATATAGCAAGAAAGAAGTTATCGTTCATATACCTGAGAATCCTCCCCTCAGGATAGCCAATCCTATCTGACTCTCCCACAGTTTGAGATAATTAAGAAATTCCTGTGAAAGTATCAGTAATAGCCTTCTGCAATAATGGTTCAAGAGGACAAAGAAGTCAGTAGAACCAGCGAAATAAAGGAGGATCGCAAAAAAAAAAAAGAAAAATAGTAACAGAAGGATCGTATCTTAGGAACAAAGAAGGACTGATCCAGGAAGACATTAGCTAAATGGCTGCAGTATGAACCTTATGAACACATTCATGGTTTACCTGCCGAAGATCTATTTCACACGTTAGTAAACATGTCTATGGCTCCTCCTCACCCTAGCAATCAGGCATAGGGAGATTAAGTGGCTCTGTGACAGGGTGGTTGCTTGTACTGGTATACAAAGGGTTAAAACCAGTCCTGGGAGAGGGCTGTCCTGGGAGCCGGTCAGGGGTAAGGCCCGGGGGGGCTGTATAAAAGAGATGGTTGACCAGGGCGATCACTTGCTTGCTTCAGCCCTGGAGGGACAGAGATCTAACTGCTTGATACAGTGGGGTACCACCGACAGGGCAGTACTAGGGGAAGGCAGGGTGAGCCAGGGGAGCTCTGGCCTGCGTAAGCTCAGGCTGAGGCCTAGCAACAGCAGTCGGGGTGGCAGTAGGTCTGCAGGGAGGCAGCCAGGGTGGCAGCTTGCCAGCAGTGAGTGGTCATGTCAGACTGGCGTTTGTCCCCGAGGTAAGGAGTTAGATGATGACTTGCAGAGGGTCACTGAGAAAGGTGGGCACAGGGGAAAACCCCAGAGCGTGAGGCACTGAGGAAGGGCAATAGCCTGAGGGCAGAGCTCCACAGTCTGGGAGGGATATGAGTCCTGAAACTAGGTGGAGAAGATACAGGTAACAGTAACAGCAAATGAGAGCAGCCTGAAGGCTGAAATGAGCTGATTCCTTGAGCCACCAGTAGGAGGTGCCATGGTGGGAGTGTCACCCAGGTACAGGTGCCTGTCTGTCAATATCAGTGAACAATCAAGCTGCTCTAATGACATGTTTACCAACAAACAACTGGGGCAGACCTAATGTGTGTATGGAACTCCATAAGGGAACATTTGTATAGACCATGTTCAGAGATATAGACACTGCATCTTCAATGAATACAGGCAATATAAACGTATTTCCCTTGGAAAAGCTGAGTTACGCAGAAGTAGAACAGGGAACAGACTTATGCCTACCATTATGGTCTGTGGCTGTGAAGTTTCAAAATAGGGGGGCCTGCATTATCTAATACAAAATATGTATATTATGCAGTCCCTTTTTTGTAAAAAGAGGTGCCGGCACTCAGACGACTCCCCGCCCTCTGCCCCAGCCAATCCCATGGCTGGGGCTGCCAAGGTGCTGGTACTTGGTACTGGCAAGTACTGGCACAAAGGAAGCACTGACATGTAAAATAAAATAAGAAAATGACACTCAGTGGCAAATCTGTTACTGCAGCTTTCTGTACTATATGCTTGGGTGATAGATTCTGAATCTAGTTAACTTATTAAACAAGCCATAAGGATTAGCTAAAGTAAACTTTTTTTTTTTCCCTAACAGCAACCGACACCGCAAACAGCTTGGGAATTTATTTGTTAAATCACACTTATACCGGAAGGTATAGAGTCTTGAAGAATGATGCATTGAAAAGTGAATTAATTAAGTTACTAACCAGTTAATCCACATTGTTCTTCATGCATATTCACAAGTTGATCCACACAATCTTCTCCCAATGAGCAGTTTTCCTTATGATGTTTAATTTTTCCAATGAGGCCCTGCATCTCGTTCTTGCACTGCATACACTTGATACATTCTCCTTTTTTACCCAACGAATGCATTTCTTCAAAACAATCTCAGATAGGAATATGCTCTTATGCCCAGAAGCCATATCAGTTTTTCTGTGGAAAAAGTGTGGGGGGAATATAGGAAGCTGTGTGCATACTGAGTAATGTCTTCCACTTTTCTTTAAAGTCCATTCCACTGTTCCTTTCTATGCTGCCTCCGTCCTTTCCTGTGTATCAGGGATTTCCAACCTATGGGTCAGGACCCAAACATGAGTCGTCATTAGGTTTTCTAAGGTTCACCAGCTGGGTAGCTCCAAGCTGCACATGGCTCTTTAAGGAGACATTTGTGGCTCCTGCTGCTGCCACCACTCACTCCTCCAGCTCCCAGTCCCTGTCCTGACACACTGAAATGGAATTCAGTTAAACTGGTTTAATGGCCAGCAGGAGGCATCCAGCAGTTAAACCAATTATATCGAGTCCCATTTCAGTATAGCAGGATGGGGAACTGCCCATGCATCAGGTGGGGGAAGGCAGTAGGATAGTTTTGGGGAGCCACGCGAAGGAGACAGCCATGGTGGTGGCCCAGTGAAGAAGAAGCGGTAGGGAGCAGTAGTGATGCCTGTGTGAGGTAGGTCGGGGGGGCTGTGAGGGGTTTAAGCCTGGGGATGGGGAGGTGGTTTGGGGCTACAAGGGATTTCAGGCTGGAGGTGAAGGGGCAAATCAAGATTTATAATTTTTTTTTTCCCAGGGGAGAACCTGCCCTCCCTGGTTTCGAATTGCCTTGGGTCACAAAGTCTTACTGAATTGTCAAAATGGGTCACTGTCTTGAAAAGCTTGGGAACCGCTGCTATATATTGTGTTAAGATAATGTCTTAACTAACACGTTTGCTCTCTATGGTCAAGATCCACCACTGCATAACCAAAGGAAAAAAAAATCTTTCCAGTTAGTTTTTATTTGCATGTTACTTTAATCTGCTGAAAAACAGAAATTGAAAGCTCAGAACTTTCAAGAAGCAAGAGTCGGTACTTAGGCTGGACAGACTAGAGCCATTGATTCATTTTTATGAGACTCTAAGTGCAGGTGAGCGTGCTTGTGGAGAGATTTAATCACACCTATTATTTTTAAATGAGAAATTTAGCATTTTATTGATTTAAAAAATTTAAAAATCGAATTTAAAAATATTATTTTTTATTTTTCTAAAATAATTCATTGTTATCTACCTCAATTCCTATTAGATTAAATGGACTATGTTGGGTTTCCTAATTAATTTTCCTTCTAATCCTGCATTCAGGGTGTAGAGACTGTTTCCCAAGGTACAGTCGGTGCACATGAATCTGTGCAGAGTTCAAGCAAGTCTTTAGTATAAAGCTTTCGGAAGACTGTGCCATGACCTAAAGGCAATTGGGTGGAAACCCCACCAGGGAAACATTATTATGTGCATGCGTGTGTGTGTGAGAGAGAAAGAGATGGACACGTGGATAAGGAGATGATTAATCTGATTGAGGTCTAAAAGGCAGTTAATAGCTGAGAATAATCCAAGCAAGTAAGGACTGGGGAAAGGTATTGATTTTGTGTCACACAAATGTAGGCAGAACATCTGAACATTAAATAATGTTCCCAGGGCACTTTTCATTTCTGACCAGCTGAATCAGAAGAGCACAACATATTTAATGAGCTGTAGAACGCAGACTCCTTGAGGTCAATAATATGTACTTAACCTTTAGGCTTTCCATGTTGTCTGCTTGTCCAGATGTTTTATGAAGTGCATGTTAACATGACTGGGGATTTAGGGCAGTGATAACTTGATCTCTCAGACACTGGCTGCTGTTACACATAAATGCTGGACAAATCCATTGTGGAGATTGCCTAGGATTTTCCAGTACACCCTGAGGCAATTTTTGTTCTTTACACACACAGTCAAACCGTTTTAAAAGTGATTATGACTAATAAATTTTAGTTATAATATGAGCAAGAGATGATTTTTATTCTATTTTTGTTAATGTTAAACCTCATTTATGAACATGAAAATCAAAAGGCTGTTATGTCTTTTTGGACATATAAAGGCATTTGGGTTGAGTTATTTCTAATGTTTTTGCTTTCATACTATATCTCCCTAAAATGGCATTATACCAATTCACAATTTTTTGAAAGAATAAGATATGAACCTAATAGTCAACAACAACCACAGTTCAGTTAAAACGGGGCATAATATTTTTTTAATGAGCAAAGGTAGAATCTACAGCATAAATTAAATGACTTAATGGGCAACTGAAAATTAGCTTTTGTAGTGCTAATGAGAAAATCAGGTCTCTATTTTGGCTGATTGTGCAGATGAGAAGAATCCTGTATCCTTTTCCAAAGTGGCTCTGTCTATTTGAAGTTGTTCTAAAATCCTTAAAATGACGTCATGCAGTCGACAAAATTTGTCCCTCCCCAAGTTTTGGTGAATCAGTTATCCTAATGTGGCAATACTGCTCACAGGAAACTTTTGTAGGAAATGCCCTGATCTTAATGCACTGATGGATGGGACAAATTCTTTCTAGACATTGTCAGGAGAAATAGTAAACGTGGGTGATATCTTCAAGGCTGATCTCCATGTCAGATCTAAGAACATAAGACCAGTCATACTGAGTCAGACTGATGCTCCATCTAGCCCACTGTCCTGTGTGATTCAAAGGCCATGAACAGAACAGGGCAAGCATTGGATCAACTGGACCATCCTCCATGGTCCAGTCCCAGTTTCTGGACATAGGAAATTTAGGGGCATCCAGTGTGTGGGGTGAATCTCTAACCAACTTGGCTAACAGTTGTTGCTGGACCTCTCCTCCTTAAAAGTATCTAATTTTTTATTTGAACCCAGTTGTACTTTTGGACTTCATGGAATCCTTTGGCAACAAGTTCCACAGGTTGACTGTGTGACTAAGTATGTTGTTAGTTCTGCTGTCTATTAAGTTTATGGGATGACCCTTTGTTTTTGTGTTGTATGAAGGGGTAATTACTCGCTTACTCACTTCCTCCACACCACTCGATTTTTCTAGGCATCTATCATATTCCCCTTAGATGTCTCTTTTCTAAAATGAATAATCCCAGTCTTTTTAATTGCTCCTTATAATGAACTTGATCTATACCTCTAAGCATTTTTGGTGCCTTTGTACTTTTTCCAATTCTAATATATGTATTTTTTTGAAATGATCCGACCAGAGCAGCACACAGCAAAGGTGGGGGTATAATATGGATTTAGACAGTAGCATTTTGATATTTTGTCTTATTACCTACCGCTTTTCTAATGGTTCCTGACATGTTTAAAGCTTTTTGACTTCCAGTGCATGTTGAGCAGATGTTTTAAGAGCACTACCCACAATGACTCCAAGATCTCCTTCTTGACCAGCAACAGATAATTAAAACCCCATTATTTTGTAGGTATAGTTGGGATTATATTTTCAAGTTGAATTTGCATTTATCAATGCTGAATTTCATCTCCCGTTTTGTGGTCAGTCAGCCAGTTTTGTGAAACCTTTTTGTAATTCCTTGAGGTCCACTTGCGACTAAACTTTATGTTGAGTAATTTTGTCTTGTCTTCAAACTTTTCCACCTCAATGTTTACTTCCTTTCCATAGCAGGAGGGCTCTCAACTCTTCTCTAGTAATTGGATGTGTGGACTAAGGGCCTGTCACTATTATTCACCAATTGAGCGACTCCTGCCCTTGTCAGATCATTCAAAAAAACCTTATTGGAGCTGCATAAGGGGGTTACCCTGAGCATGTGTTAGTTTTCCCATTGTGGCTTATTCTAGCCTGGGGGCAGAAGCAGAAAGGACCTTTGACTCCTTACGGAGCTGTGGCAGACGTGTGCAAAACAGGCAGCATGTTACCTTGCAGTACCAAGTCTCTGCTTTGTGAGCAGCTCCACAATTCCCCAGGGCAGAGTGTATATGTATTTGTCTTTGTGGAACAAACCAGCCTTTCCTCTGGATAGGTCAGGCTACTGCTTAGCCAGCATCCGCGGTCATTCAGGGCTTACATGTCCCAGATTGACCTGCATAATTTCCGATGGCTGCAGCTTTTAATGCTGACATAAGGCTATATTTCTACTCAAGGTTTCTGGTGCAAAATAAACTGAGAGCAAAGCTCAAGTGATTTCTACACATCGTGCCAGCCCCCAAGATAAAAATTAGTCTCTAGGATATGCTTATATTTGTTAAGTGAAGCTATCTAAGATCTATAAAATATAAGAGCTAATGTTAATTTTGTCCTATAATTTATTTTTTTGTGTTTTTTTCTTTCCTGACATCTGATTTTTCTACCAATACTGTTGTTTTTAGTAAGCCCAGGGAAGTTTTGCAAACATTCTCCTGCTGTTTTTGTAAATTCATTTTAAAAAAACTTTAAAAAACTCAGTGTGAAATTATGTTTTGTGATAATTTCCAAATCAGTACTTTCCTATGATCAGCCTAGACTTTCACCCAGATGCAGAGATGGAACATTCATTAGTTTCACCTTAGAACAAACTCATTTTAAAAAATATCTATTGAAGCTATTTACAGCCTTCCTATGCAGCAGCAACACAGAAGAATATATCACGGGCACGTGGAATGTAACGTTTCCCAGGTAGATCCTAATGTAATATCTAGAGTGGAGTGGGAGCTGTTTTCTACCTACATTTCACTTCCAAATTGTTTCTGTGTTTTCTCTTTTCACTGTTGTTCTGCAGCTGGAGATTTCCCGAGTCTTCAGTTGGCAAAACCGCTGGTATAAACAATATACATACTTCCTCAGGCATGTCTGGAGAGTAGGGAGGGGGAACTAAGGTGCATAGCGCTCTGGCTCATATTCTTCTGATGGAATTGTTGATAGGAAGCCATACTAGCTAGAGCAGCCTTGGGGCTCCTCCTAGTTCCTATTAGTTTCTATTCCTGGCACTGCCTTGTTATTAGATACCAGGCTGTACAAGTTCAATGAGAGAGAATGATTTCCCCGGAAAGCTTACAGTATAAACAGACACAACGGAGATGGAAGCTGGATATCTAATAGCAAGGCAGTTACTTGACCTCTGGTCCAGCCCCGCACCTCACCCAGTAGCCACACATCTCTCATGCATTTTGTGCATCCTATGGCAACTTCCACTTCTCTCCTTACTCCTTGTCAGTCTCTGTAGTAAGAGACCAATGACTCACTGAAAAAAGGGACCAGGTAACTTAGTTCCTTTGGCACAAAACTAGGGTGACCATCCGTCTTGTATTAGCTGGAACAGCCCTGTAGTTTGGGCACCAGAAAGGAGTCCCAATTTATTTTCAAAAAGGGGCTAATTGCCCCATATTTGCACGTGGCTCCCAGCTCCCCGTGGCTCAGGAAGCCGGGAGCTGGGCTGGCATAGCTGCCATCTGGCTCCATGCTCCCCAAGCAGCGGGGAGCCTGGACCTGCAGCAGCATGGGCTTCCGCCTGATTCCCGGCTCCTCACAGCTTGGGGGAGCTGGGAACTGCACCTGCGTGGCTGCTGCCTGGCTCCCCAAGCTACAGGGGCCTGGGAGTCACACTGGCACAACTAGCCGAGATCGGGCTCCCTGTGGCTTGGGGGAGCTGGAAATGGACCAGTGCAGCTGTTACCCCTTCCCCGCTCCCCTCGTCTTGGGGAAGCCGGGAACTGCAGCTGTCTCCCACAGCCAGGGAGCAACCCTCAAGTAGGGTGGCAGCTCACTCAGGGCAGCCACCGCCTTACTTAGAGGTGACCATCCATCCCATTTTAGCCAGGACACTTAGCATCATCCTCCCTGTCCTGCATTTGGCTGGGGAAGGTATGGTCCCCCTATACAAAACCGAGTCATATTTACAGGATTAGAGAGGGAAAGCTGCCTCACTTCTGGGGGGTGTGGTGTGGGAAGCATTGTCTAATACTTAAAACACAGATCTGGTAGTCTAAGGATTGGACTTCTGTTCCCAGCTCAGCACAAGACTCACAGTGGGACCTTGGACTGTATGTAGCAGCTGGGTTCCGCTGGGTTCGGTTCTAAGTTTCACTAAGGCTACGGCCTTGGTAAGATACTGAAGCTTTTCCTGACTTGACATCTGTGAATAGTCCCATGGAAGTCAAAAAGACTACTCTGCTTCAGTTCAGACACATGCTTAAGTGCTTTGCTGAGTCAGGGCTCATATTAGAAGGGAATTGTTGTTACGCTGAGTTTAATAACTGGTTTATACTCTTGCTTCCAATTCCTACTTTTCCCCTTATAAGACCATTGCATCCTGCTGTGACACAGGACAAAAATATGTCCTTAGATGGAAGCCTGGAACACAGCATCATGTAGCTTCCACTAGAACTAGCAAGTGCTTTGTGGGCAAAATCATGGCTCTTCTCCCTTTCGATTCCTCTCCAACGGAAAACCTTCTGGTATCCTTGTAATACTGAGTGTCACTTCAAAGACTTTCCCAAGATAAAATCTTCCTGTGAAGCCCTCTCCCTCTGACCAGCTCCTCCAACCAGATGAAATGAGCCCATCACTAATTAGCTTCAGATTCACCAGGAAGTTGTCCCCATTCTCAGGGGTTTTGTTTCATCTCATTTTCTCGACTGTTTTTAGAGCAGTAAGTGGATTTTTGCCCCATGCTCATTGTGAAAAGTGCATTGTGTAACAGTCAGTGCCTTTGCCAAGAGTGTCGCGATGGAATCCATTGTCTTTCATGTGTTTTCAAGTATATGTTTCTATTTGGACTCACAGGCTGTGTTTTTCCTTTGGAAGTTGTTCACTTGTCATTGCTTTATTCCTGAAATATATTTTCTCCCTGCAGTTATTATTGTAGCCCAAATGTGTGAAGAAAGTCTCCCCATGTTCTTATATCACACTAACAAATGTACCTAAAACTGGCACTTCAAATGTAAATATCTTCAACTTCGGAGAGATTCAGGGGGACCAGGCACTCCTTGTAGTTTTGGTTTGGGTTTGTATGCAGAACTGCAAGAAGCCTATGATCAGGTTTTGGTCATGCAGAATCTCAGCCCCAGGTGATAGCTGTCTCACACAGCTGATCTCGAAAGACTGCTGCCACATGAGGCTGCAGAATAGCTTCTGTGATTTTTGATATTTAAAAGCCACAGCCAAACTTTAGACACATCTGCTTCCAAATTAAACCTGGAGCTGGTCAAAAATATGCTGAAGAAATTAATGGAAACATTCACACCCTCCAGCCCCTGCCTTATTTTTCAAAATTTTAGAAAAGTAAAACAGGAAAATATTGTAGGAATTTTTCCTGTTTGTTTTTTTTTGTTTGTTTTTTGTCATACCACATTTTTACCCAAAATTATGATCAGATCGGGATCTCATCACTGTCTCTTTGCTTCATTTCTATTAATGAGCTAAGTGTAGGTCTGATTTTATACTTCAGCAGAAGACTTCCAATAGAGACTATTCTCATAGTGTCTGTTGCGCTACTGAAACAAGCTAGAATGATGATGATTTTCACATACACTTTCTCTTGTTTTTCCTTCTTAATATCATTTCATTTTATTGGTAATTGCACATTGTGGTTCTGTGAAGCATTCTGGGATTCTAGTTTGTAAATTAGGCCTGGGAATAGCTTTACTCATCTGAGCAATGTCATTGATTTACCCATATTTATAAGTGGCTGCGGGATTGGGTCCCAAAGAGTATTGTATTTAAAGTGATGAACTTCTCACTTGAAGTAAGTATTTTACTTTGTAAAAATCTGTCCCTGTATAATTAAAGGAGAGGGAAAGTAAATAACACCATTTCCAAGCATGGGCACAGTGCACGCCTTGGCAGATCAGGTTTAAAAAATAGCTGATGAAAGGATTTGCAGAGCTCCTTGCTGCAAAGTTTTATGTTTTAAGTACAGCACTGCAATGTACCTGCTCTAAATTGGCCGCCATTGTAATTAAAAGTATAAATGTTTCAAGCTGAATACATCCTATTAGTACGATTTTAGGAAACAAAAATTTAATTTATTCACATTCGATATGGTCTGTAAATGCCACCATTATATGCCTTCCACCGGCCTTTGATTAGCTATGGATTAATAAAACTTTTATACCTTCTTTGTCAGCCTCATTTTGAACTCTGTTTTTGCATACTGGTACTATTAAATAAATGAATTAGTGTCCAGAAATGTGTCATGCATATTACCTAGCAGCAGGAAGCATAATACAGTGGTCAGCTCCCTGGGAGCTTTATAAATCCTAACACGCTCAGTAACCTGCTCATGTGGACCTATTAAAAGCTTGATGATTTAGTGAAGCAGTGTTTGTGCTTAACAATGGAATTTTAGTTAATTCAAAACAATGTAAATCATCTCCAATTACAGTATTTGAATATTCACCAGAGCAACACAAGGATATGTACTGTTGCCAGGCAAAAAAAAAAAAAAAAGTCGTACAAAGGCTGACTGGAATTTAGCACTCAGAAAGATTTTGGTAGCCCCACATTAAATGAATGTCAGTGTTTGGTGCAACTGCTTCATTCTGTTTCACAAAACGTGTCTGGAGCCAAAGTCTCGAGTAGGCAGTATATTTGCTGGGATGCGGGCCTTCTGTGATCCCGGGGGACCATGCTGGGGGTGGTGACAGTACTGTGACAGAGCCAGCCAATAAAGACTGCACCAGGGTGGGTTTTCAAAAAGTTGGTTGGATTTTCAAAAATATTTAGCCACCAAGGGGCTTAATGGGAGTTAGGTGTCCAGGTAGGTTTTGAAAATCCTCCTAGATACTTATTTGCCTCTTCAGCTGACTACATATCTTTGAAAAATCTAACCTGTAAGCACATAGGGGCCCAAGCCTCATTGTAAGTCAGTGAGACTTGGGGACTTGTTAAATTTTTAAATGTAGAGCTTAGGTTCCTAAATCACTTAGACTCATGCAAATGTACTCACAGACTATTAAGGAGCTTTAAGCCCCAGTCCTGCAAACACTTGTGGACAGAAATATCTTTTGTGTATTAAAAGTAAGGGAAAGATAAACATGTGCTTAAAGTTGAGCTTGTGATCTGAACCTTGTCTATTGAAGTTTCTTCAATAAACTTATTGAACTTCTTTCGACCGAAATTGCCGCTGGGGCCCTGTGGATAGAATATAATGGAGTTTAATATTGCTATTGTCAACACATCTGTAAGTACCATAGAACATGCTAAGTTAGATACCAGAAGAAGAGTAACCGCGTAGGAGAACACAACAGCTTTTATGTCCTCAGCAAGAGCTCACATGCGACACTGGACTTCAGAAAATATTTTCTTGAGAGAGGAAAGACTGGCTAAGCCTGGTTCCTTCCTTTCGAGAAGCACCACATAAGACAGAAGTGGTGAATTTACAGCCCATGGGGGCTGGATGTGACCCCTGACTTACCTTGATCCAGGCCACAGCGAGGCTTGGGGCTTCCCCCTTCTCCCCCTTGCAGCTGTGAGAGTCTCAAGCCTCAGGCAAGTCTCCAAACCTGGGCACCCCAGTATGTAGTTGTGTGAGTGGGGGCCAGGTCGGGAGGGTTGTTTGTTTGTTTTGTTTTTTGTTTCTCATTTTTGCATGAGGCCCCGGACTGACTTTTCTGTGGGTCAGTGAAAAAAAGACACCCCACACACCTCTGTCAGCTGTAGGTTCATGTTGCATTGCCAGTGGTAGAGCTGGTTAAAAACTTTTTGAATGGAACAGTTTTCCTTCAGAAAACAGTTTTGTCAAAGCAGAACCATTTTGTGGAAACTGTTGATTTTGATGAGCTCTGAAGGCAAAATTTCAAAAACAATTTAAAATTACATTTTACTTTCCATTTTGACTGATTTATTTGGATTTATCTTTAAAAATTTTGATTCCTTTTATTCAATGTATTCTGTTTTATTTCATTGATATTTTACCATGTTTTAACATTATTAAACTGAAACGTGAATACCATTGCTGGTTCACCGAGGTGTCAAAATCAAAGCCCATTTCTGTCAAGAACTTCTTTTTAAAACATTACCTGGCAGCCTGGGGTCTGTTTCATTCTTCCTTTTGAATACTGTATTTTTAAGTATAGAAGGCCAGGGTACTGTGCACCAAATCAATAACAGAACTGAGCCACCAATGGCTTAGATCATCTTCCAGACTGCTATAGGTTTTAAAAGGGTAAGAGAATTTCCACATGTTGAACTCTGGGGAATGTCATGAAAGGCTCCAATTGATGGCTCCCTCTGCTAGTCACTAGGGCTGTGTCTACACTAGCCAGGTCTTTCTGAAAATCAGGCCGTTTTTCGAACGAACACGTGGAGCATCCACACACAAAATGAGCTCTTTCAATCCAAAATTGAAAGCATGTGTCTATTCTTCCGGAAGCCCTCTTCCGCTCCTGGATCAGGAACAGCACTTCCTTTTGAAAGCTTCCTTCAACAAAAAGCATGCGTAGATGCTCTGTGGGCCCTCATGGCACTGGAGTTTTCGAGCACTGGCCTATTCTTTTGAAAGAGTGGAGCCTGTGTGGACGCTCTCTATCAAAAGAGCAGATCTATCTTTCAATCCCCGTTTTTCTGTGTGCACGTGCTCTTTCAAAAGATCTTCCAGAAGAGAACTTCCAGAAGACCATTTTTTGAAAAATCACTGTAGTGCAGAGATGGCCTGGGAGCAGGAGTTTATCAGCAATAACTAACACATTAGAGTCCACCAAGTTGGGTCTCTAATTGGAAGTACCTGGGGAATTAATGATCAGAGGGGCTGAAACTCAGCACTCCATCTGAAGTTCATGGGAACTTCATGTGCTTAACACTGGAAATCAGACCCCAGGTATATCCTGGAGAGCTTTCAGAACTGAAGGCATGCAGAATTAGTCAACACTTTACAAAACTTTGGCTTAGGAGACTTGCAAATAATTTCTCCCTCCCTCTTCTTATTTATCCTCCTCCTCTTCTGTCACCCCTTTTCTAGCTCCACTGTGAAGAAGTGGACTATAAGTAGAACTGCCTTCTAGCCAATGATTGCAGCAGGGGCAAAGAGAGGCTGAATGAGGTTTATATATATTATATGCCAGGCACACTAGATAGGTTTACCTGACAGGATGTCTGTGCCCTGAATCCATCAAACTCTGGAGGCAGTTAGTGAGTTTCTCTGAAGCAGAAGAAGAAGGGGAAAAAAAGAACATCAACCTACTCCAGAGGAAGTTTACGAGCTGCCAGGCCTGGAAAGAAGGAATAATAGGTGGGCCTCATTAGTCAAGCAAGTCCTCGAAAGGAAGTGTGGGTGGGAGTATCCCTTCTGTCTACAGAGGAACAAATATTTTGGCTCAGAGAACTACTGAGCATGGTGAGTGACTGTTTTGGATTAGCAAGGCTGAAGATGAAAGGTGACCTCCAGGGAACCCAGGCAGGGGGTGTACATATTAAGTGTTCCAGGAGTTTCTAAATACTTCTGTTTAATACCTGCAACTGCATTGTGCCTGGACTTGGGTGTCCCTGCTGGGGCAGTGAGAGTGTATAACCAAAGATGACATGGGTGAGTGAGGGAGCCCTTTTATTCCTTTATGGTCTTTAGTGTTGTGGCTCTCCTACAGTTCTCTACTCTTTGCCCCCACACCTTCTGATCACAAGCTGTAGCACTACTTAAGTATTCTCCTGAAAGGGAGTGGGTGGGGTATGGTTATCAGCAATAATCTATGTTTCCGGGTTGAGAATCTCTGCCTTGCTGTGAGAGTCTCTGGGTAAAGTCTGTAACAATTTATTTGCCAAGTTTGGTTTCTCTTGCTGCTAACAGAACAATCATGAGCAGATTGCAAATTTCTTAACTCTGACAAGGGTCTTTTCCTCAACTTTTTTTATAACTATAGAATCATTTGCACACAGTGATCTGAATTCTCACTTATTAGATATGTCAGCTGAGCTTGTAGGATGTGCTGAGCCAGATAAGTCATGAAGGCCCAGATCCATATGCATTTGGATGTCAATGGAAGTTGGAAGCCTCAGCATCTTTCTGGCAGTAGTTGTTTCCAGATTGAGGGAATTCCGTCTTACATACATGGGAGAGAACATCTGTAAGAACTCATGCCTGCTATTAAAACTTAATTGACGAGACACTAAAGAAAGCAGATACAAAAGGGCTTATTCTTAGAGCCGTCAAGGGAAACAAAATTTGCATCCTCATCCACATTTGCAAGAATGATCCACAGATCTCGGTATTCACATGCACAAATGCAGCTTTAACATTTTAACTGAGCAGGGTGAAACCACAATGTTCATATCCTGCAGGACTGTTTGAATGACTTAGGCCTGGACTACATTAAGAAGTAAGGTTGAAGTTAGCCACATTATGTCGATGTAATGAATGAATCTACACCACTAAGCTCCTTCTGCCGACCTTAAGAGCTTTTAAAGTCAACTTCAGTACTCCACCTTGATGACAAGTTTGTGCCAAATTTGACCTTCTGGGGTCAAATATGGGGGAGGTGCAGACACAGGACTGTTCAATTTGATGTTCTTAGACTCCAGGTGATATGAGAGTGCCCCAGTGTGTATAGCCCTGTACAGATACAATATTTATATCCACATCCACAAAAATCAGCTGGATATTCACATTGACATATTCACAGATACGGATACCCACAGCTATAAAGCACGTAACTGTGGATTTTCAGGACTCTACCAATGTGACCACTCTGGCCAGCACTTTCAGCTCTGCTACACTCCCATGTATGCTGGAAAAGCCCTGGGAATTTTTGAATTTCATTTCCTGTTTGGCCAATGTGATGGGCCCAGCAGCACACTAGACCATGACTGCCCAGGATCACAAATGAACTCCAGCACGGAGGATGCAGGAGATACTGGACCTGATTACTGTGTGGGGAGAGGAATCTATGCAGGCAGAACTCCAAAGCAGTGGACAAAATGCTGATATTGATGCCGAAATTGCACAGGGCACAGCAGAAAAAGGACGCAGCAGGACACCCAGAAGTGTTGTGTGAAAATACAGAAGCTGAGGAAAGTGCACCAGAAGACAAAGGAGGCAAATGGTCCCGGTCATAGACTCAGACATGCCACTTCTATAAGCAGTTGTATGGTATGCTGGGGGAAGGGACCCCAACCATTGTCCCCAAACTGTCTGTAGATATACCCAAGCTACTCTTCAGGTAGCCTCTGGCTACCTCTGAGGAGAACATTGTAGATGATGATCATGAGGAGGAGGAGGATGCTCAGCAGGCAAGCGGAGGATCTGATCTCACTGACAGCCAGGATTGTTTTCTAACTATGGAGTCAATCCCCTCACAGGACCTTTTGTTGCCAGACCCTGATGGCGGGGAGGGAATCCTTGTTGAGTTCACATTTATAATCATGCAGCAGTAGTTAAATGTAATTGGGTTTAATCTTTAATCTGCGCTGAGTGATTGTGATACAGTGGTGGCCAGTCAGTCTATACAGAGCGAGCATCCCGGATAAGTTTGTTAATGTGTCTGGAGCTGGAGCTGGAATTCTCGTAGTACATCTCTGCAAAGCTCGCAGACAGGGATACTTTAATCATTCTCATGAGGCTTCTGCATAGACCTGCCTTATTCCATCCTCCCTGGTGGGCTTGAAGGGATCACCCAGAGAAAAGGCTGTGTGAGAGAGGAGGTGACCGCGAACTGTAACCCTCCTGACCTGCGGCATCCTCCCCAGTTCAGGTCCATGTGGCAAAGGAGGGCTGCAGTCTGCAAGCATATGGTGTGTGTCTGCTGGGGTGGGGTGTGCCTCAAACATGCAAACCTCCTTTCCACATTTTCAAAAGTGTAAGCCAAAAGTTTTCCTAACGTGTTGCTTACCATGTCTGCCACAAAACGGAGTTCAGGTGCCCAGTGCTCTTCCACGTATAATAGCTTACTGGTAGGTGTTCAGATTAAAATACAAAATTTGGCCTTGCACACAGTGCTTCATTCTTTTTAAAAGAGCTAACTCTCTGCTTTTTACAGTATCCGTTTTCTAAATCCACCTTGGTTTTTCTCCTGGCCACAGTGCAGCTGGAACCATTGGTCTGCTACTTGCCCTGCTCTTCTCGCAGTTAGGCTCTTGCAGATAGAAGGTAGGGTCATCCACACCAAAGAGGAGGAAAGAGAAGCATGCAGGGAGCATGAACGTAAGACTCAGAATGAGATGCTGAGCCTCACAGTGGAGCAAACAAATTGGATGAAGCATCTGGCAGAGGTGCAGGAAAAGCAGCTGGAGCACAGAGCCCCCCTGTACTCACTGATAAACCACCTGACCTCCTCACCAAGTTCTGTATCCTTCTCTCCAAGATGGTCTATTATGCAGTTTGGTAACCAGCAACACACACAACTTTCACATCTTTGGCTGGTCATTCACAAAACTGATTTTCAAATACTCTCTTTGCGGTGCACCTTGATGTGCTCCCCTTATTGCCCTGGTGTCTGACTGCTGCTAACTGGTCACCAGCTGGTCATCCTCAACCTCCACACCCCACCTGAAACTTTTCCCCTGACTTTCAGAGATATTATGCAGCACACAGAAAGCAAGAACAACAATAGGAATATTGCTTTCACTGAGGTCTAACCTAGTCAATAAACTTTGCCAGTATCCTTTTGAATGGTCAAAGACACATTCTACCATTATTTTGCACTTGCTTGGCCTGAAGTTGAACTGCTCCTTACTGCTGTCCAGGTAGCCTGTGTATGATTTCATGAGCCATGACAGCATTGGGTAGGCTGGGTCTCCAAGGATAGTTATGGGCACTTCAATGTCTCCAATGGTAATTTTCTGGTCTGGAAAGAAAGTTCTACCTTGCAGCTTCGGAAGGTTCCAGAGTTCCCAAAGATGTGTGTGTCCTGTACCTTTCCTGATTATTCCACACTGAGGTGATGATCCATCAGCACCTACAGCACCACTGAGAAGCATCCCCTGCAGCTTGGCAAGGTGGTCTGGTGCCAAGATAGCGACATGCATCCCATCTATTGCCACACCACAGTTAGGGAACCCCATCACATCAGAGTTATCCACTATATCTTGCATGTTCCTCAGAATCACTCTCCTACCTACCAGAAGGGTATTGATTGTCCTGGCTACTTGCCTCCCAGGAGTTCCCTCTGTAGATTTGCCCACTTTGAATTGATTCCTGACTGGGCTTGTCTACAAATGTTTTGAGGGTAAGGGCACTTTGAAGTTGTGTGAGTACTTCAAAGTGCCCGCAGTACACGGCTTGCCAGCCCTTCAAAGTTGTTAACTTTGAAGTTCGCATGGCAGGAATTAGGCTAATGAGATGCTGCATATGCAGTGCAGCACCTCACTGCTAGTCCCTGATCTGGCTCGTTTACATGCCCCCTTTGAAGGAGGAAGCGAGCACAGACAAGCCGGACTGACCGGTAGCTGTCTGGCATTGCAAATTTCCACAGGGTTATTTCCACTCTTCTCAACTGTCAGAATGGGTCTCATTCTGGCATTGCTGTGCATCGTGGTGGGAAAAAGCAATTCACAAAGTTCCATGGAAGTGGCCTTATACATGCAGAAGTTTTGTAGCCACCCATTATCATGCCATAGCTACATAGCTATGCAGTCCCAAAAGTCTGTGTTTGTTTCCTGGGATCAGAACTGGCATTCCACTCTGTCAACAGACCCAACTACTACTGCCAGCATTGGCAATTGCGCCATTCAGTGGGTTCCTGCATGTCTCTGTGTGTGATCTATTTATGTTCTTCTGGGTACATGTGGCTCCTGGCTAGGCTCTGGACAAACCACAGCATGTCTGAGTTGTTAGCAATGCTGACCACAGCAGTTTGCAGCTGAGCAGGAGCCATACTTGCCAGACTATGGCATCCGCATGGATAACCAGGAAAAAAGAAAGGACACAAGATGATTGTTTGCTATCGCTTTCAAGCATAGCAGGAGGGAGAAGGTAAGTGCAGCATGGGAGGCTTAGGCCATGTACCCAGAAGCACCTGCAACAAAGTCTTTGTCCCATCAGGCATTGGAAGCCTAACCCAGAATTCAAATGGACGGCCAGAACTGGGGAATGGCTATCCACAGTACATTAGTGTTAGTTGATATTAGCTGGGGTAATCAGGACACACTCTGTTGGCCACATGTGCTTTGTTAGGGTATGAACCTTTGGCTTTCTGAAATCAGAGGTTAAAAGTCATCCTCTGTAAATATGACCCAATTTCATAGTGTAGACAGACCCTTAGAGATCATACAAGCATAATTTCTTGAATATGTCCTCGAAGGAATATTGTAAGCAATACGGGCTGCCTTCACAGTACCTTCTAAAGGCAAGGAAAACCCTGTGAATTTCCTATGTGCTGTAGGTGAAGGGACTTCAATGATATTTTTATTGCCCTTTTATTTTTCATATTTACATAAGAAGCCTTTGCTGCACAGTGCTTTCCATATGCCATTAGGTTTGAGACTACAAACTAATCTATGTACAAATATACATATTTTAAACACATGCACGCACACAGTTAAATTATGCTTTGTATTTGGTTATAGTAAACACAGAGTCTGCACCTCTAAAATGAGCATAAGGATGTGTTCCACCAAAGGTAGCAGTGTTTTCTCACTTGTGACTTTCTTTCTTGAAGAACGTAAGTATATTATTCAGATCTGTACACTTACTCTGTAAACTTGATTTTACAAGACCTCTTTATCAGCATAAATACCCAATCCAAAGCATTTTTTTAAGATGTGCCGTTTGTTCCCACTAGCAAAAGCAACAGCTGTAGAGAAAACATATTTCATACTTAGTAGCATAATACTAGCAAAATACCCAAAATAGCGCTCTGGAGTATGCATGTCTGTGTCTCTGCACAGACCTAGCAAAAAGCAGAGACAAATACAACCACAGTTCAATGCATATTTACAAGATCTCCCACTCTCTCCTGTACAATATACCTGTAATGAGTACCCAATGGGTAGTTTGCATCTCTACTAAAACAGCATTGGTGGCAACACCAAATGAAACTAACATGTTGAAATATTGTAATCTACTCCACAGGGCACTGTTTTGCATGAGATCAGTGCTTTAGAGATTTTTTTTCTCCCAGAAAATGTTATTTATTTACATAAAAGTCCTGTAGAGAGACTGAGATGGGCTTAAAATACTGTTAGAAAAGGCATGATTGTGTCTCATGCATAGAGACCTGGTGCAGAGGTAATATGGAACACTGGGGAATGCCTTTGAGCTTTGTACTGTAGCTGTGGTCCTGATCATATGCATAAACAGACCTTTCTCAGAGTGGCTGACTTAATTCAGTCACCTTGATTGATAATGAGAACTGACAAAGGACAGATCAACACAAATCACAGGCACAAAAACATCTGGGACCCAGTTTAATGAGAATACCCCAAATCCTCTTTAAGAGGAATTGCACAAAACGGGACTCACAGTTGTTTTTGCAAATGACACAAATTCACACATCAGAAGCTATGAATTATATGGCTATTTTAAAATGTTAGAGAATTTGTACCAATGTTGCCCTTGTTCAGTGGCATAATGCACTTCTTAGATTTAAACCTTTGGCGAGCTATTTTGATGGCAGGATGTTGGGTGAAGGAATGCCGGCAGTCTAAACTCAAGGCTACTTTGAGTAGGTGCTCAGGTGCACAGTGGAACAGTTAAATTCTGAAGAACAGATCTCTGCCTTTCTTGTCCTGGGCCCCACTAGAACAGATATGGAGTAGATAAAAAGTTTTAGGAATTTGTTCTTATAATTTTTTCAAAATCTTCCCCTTTATCCTCAAACTGGCTTTAAAAATCCAATTAAAATGTCTGATAACAAGGTATTTATCTTAAAGTGTTTGGACTTTTGGTCCCCAGGAAAGCCTGAAAACAAAATGAATTGAAATTTTCACTTTGAAGTTTGCTTTGTGAAAACAAACAAAAATCCCAGAGGTTTTTTTTTTTTCTTTCCATTTCTTCCAGGACACCTCCTCCCCAACCTATGGAATGAATGTCTGGGTTTTCTTTTTCTTTTTTCAGGTTTTCCTCTCTTCTCCCTCCAACCACATCCTGTACCTCTTTAGAAATCCTCCAGCTAGAAAAAAATGAAACTTTGAAACCCTGCCAGGCTATGCTTGTTTTTAATATTGAAGACATTTTGAAATGATAGGGTGGCAAAGTAATATGGCTTCATTTTTTCTTTTGCCATAGTAATTGTTTTCAGGGATGCAAAAGTTTCAGAGGGTTACAGAACAGTGGGTGGTGGGATGTTTGGGGAAAAAAGCAAAAAATATAGGGAAGAAACCCCTTTTAATTTTTATTATAGTCAGTGGCACAAGTGAAAAAAAGTGTGTGTGTGTGTGTGTGTGTGTGTGTTCTGCTTTTTTTTAAATGGCCTGAAATGAGAGCCTCAAAACAACAGTTTTCATTTCTAAATTTCTTCTTGGACAAAGGAAAATGACACTTTTCTACAAATCATTTTTACATACTCCCAACTTCCTGGCAAGAAGAAATTTTTGGGGAAAAACATCTAACTCCGCTTAATGCATGCTATTTCTATTTGAGGAAGGCAAAAATTACTTCCATTTGAAAAATGAGGTCATGAGGTACCAAAGTCGTGCAAGAAGTCTGGCAGAGTCAGAGATGGATCCAAATTAGCTCTGTCCCTGGTCCTCTATTGTAATGAGACTATGCTGCCACAAAAGTAGCTTTCCCTGCAGTCTTAAATTAATGCAGTAAGATACATTGTTGTCTATCTGTCCTGATAAAAAGACAGGGGACACTTAATATGGATTTAGTCAGGCTACAATTTTATTATTAGATGGCTGGGACTATTTGGTGGACAGAAGGATATCATCAGGTAACTCCATGTTCAATCAGAAACTTTTGGCAGGTGGGGAGGGAGGTGGGAAGCATCGGCCAGCCCTCTCTCCTCTTTTACCAGCCACATCCCACAGCCCAACCCATTACCAGGACCTTACCATCCAACCCCCTCCCTGTATGAGGGTTAAGGTTGATTATGAGAGAGATGGTCTGGTCTATGCCCTCCTCCCCTACCTGTTCTTTCAACCAATGCCTTGGTTTTTCAGACCTTTACCAAGCCATTTATCTGGTTGCTCTTTCCCTGCCCTCTGGACAGTCACCTCACACATATGACTCAACTCCCTTCATGCCTCGCATTAACAAAGCCTTCCCTGACCATGCTATGGGGAAGGAGACCCTCTCCCCCCATGCCCCAACACACTCTCCTCCTAGGCCAATCTCTTTGTGAGGGGGAGAATTCCTTCCCAGCTCTTCTGAAAAGGGACAGCTAACATGATGCCCATGGCAGGTCCTGACAAAACCTGATATTCTACCCCCTAAACAGGATGGAGGGTGGGTTATGCCTTACTAGCTCTGTGGAAAGGGCTTTTCTCTCCCAGGTTCGACCCTTTTCAACCCTCTGCCCTTCAAGTCCCAATGGATGACTCACTATTGACACACTCATTCATTTCCTCCTTTGGTAACCACTTCTGACCCCTCTCTTGCTTCAACCTCAACCTGTTGTCTTTCCCTCAGTAGCTGGACAGTGGCCTCCTTGCTTAAAGGTGTGCTCTATTTAATCATACCACATAACTTATGGGTTACTGTGGTGCACAAAGGAAACAGCCCTTTATGAAGAACTTACTCATAAGATACCATAATAATTAAATGAAGAATCATAATTTAGTCTATAAGTTGTGAATTTTTGGCCACCAGATCTTATTTAAGTTGCCTTTATTTCCTTCGGGAAATTTTGGACTGCCCAAGGTATATGAATAGACTTTCTCTTGTTTCCTTTGCCTTCTAATGTAATGCTTGAGTTGGGAATTGCTGAGGTTCTCATTAATAAGTTATGAACAAAGCTAAACATATCTATACTTTATTTTTAAAAAGCATTAAAATAGGTATATTTCTGCTCTAAAAGCTAGAAAAGGCTTAAAGTGCCGCTTTTCTGTCCTTTGTTATGATATGAAATTTTCACATGGGGACTAAAATATAGAGATCTAAAGACTTCATTTTGTCAGTATTGTTAAATACTGAGTAAATCCACAAAGACATAACTCTGTCTTGCAGACTTAAAACTGCTGGATACTGCAACAAAATCATATATGTGTTGGTTTTATTATTAACTCTGGCTTTGAATTAGAATTCCCTATATTACAGCTTGGAGCTAAACTCTGTTTACAAAACAGTATTTACACTTGACTAATTTTGCAGATCAAACTAATTAAATCAATTAAACTGGTGATTAACCAAATGAAGGCTGATTGCAAAAATTAGTGGGTTTATTTTGAAGGACTGGAAGTAAGCTAATTACTGCAGTGATTACTTGAACCTGGAGTACTCTAAATGTGGTATAAATTGAAACCTCATAGTGAATTAGACTGGGAATTCATTACAGTTTAAAGCGCTATTAATACTATTCAGGCTGCCGCTCCTCTGGGAGAATTTCAGTCTGTATTTTGTATACTGATAAACAATCTTAGGCTGTATCATTTTGAATAACATAACACTGTGCAGTTTCACATAATACATTTTCCCTTTGTAACACTAATTAAAATTGTATATCTTACTGCTGAAGTATTGCCACCAAAACCATTGATTAATTTCTAAATATTGGAGGGTGGAAAATGTAATCCAAACTCATCCAAGTCAAATCATAATAAAACTAGGTTTTCTCACTTCATCGGACTGCTACAGTTATCTCTGGGTTTATCCTTTTATGAAGTTTGATAATGCTGGTTATCAGCTTTGGCAAAACAAAGAAAGTAAGGGCTGATTTGCGCACCCTGCACCTTCATATAATCATGTATCCTAGTGTTAAGTGACTGTATAATACCACCATGCTAATTCGGTAGATTTTATGCTCACTTTGCACCAGGTGCATGGCAACAGAGAATCAGGTCCTAGAAATGGAAATAGATCTATTGGCTCATCTGTTCCATTCCCTTGCCAATGCAAGATTGCTCCCTGTAGTATACTTGCCAGCATATTTTGTTCCTTTTTGGGTAGCCAGTTAACAATGGAATATTTATGTATGACTCATGAACTACAAATAATGTAGTTCTTCAACATCTGAACTGTGTGAATGCACTTGAGGGGGTACAAAACATTTTGCACTAATTAAAATATCAGATCTCTGGGATTTTACTTTGTCTGCAGATAGATTACTTAGTATTTATGCTTATTTGCTGGGGTTTTATTGCTGGAGTACAGAGTAACATGGCTACCTCTCTGTTACTATGTACTCTAGGGTTTGTTCTTAGCTGCCGTTCTGAAAGATCCTTATTTTGAAGTTCTATTGATTGGGAGGTAGCATGTCATTTAAATTAAGAAGAGCTTTAACAAACAGTAGCCTTGGCAGCATTCATAGTCAAACACAGAAGTGATACCGCAATCCATCTCCTCTGGTCATTGTGTACTTCAATCTCAAAACAAGGCCCAAATTCTGCTCTGCTTCATGCCTAGTGTAAATAGTTACTCCTGATATATACCATGGAGTGGAGAGCAGAATCTGGCCCTTTTGTGTGCTGTATTTGTGGGCCATCTGGTGAAAGACTCTATGAACTACCTACCTTTTTGGATACATGCACTCCGCTCCTGCTAGCCATAAATAGAAATGTATCTGAGGTTAGAACTGGACTTTGTGTTTTGCTTTTGGAAAAATGTATTTGTCTGTTACCAAAATTAGGATGACCTGAGGCTATTACATTCTTCAGTTAGATTACTGCCCACACATTGAAATTAATAACCTTTACCTGTATTACAGCGTCCAAGAGAGAAAGCTAGGAAATCAAAGTGGTAAAAACTGATTCTTTAAAAAGATTTATTGCTGTAGTTTGATAGATTATGAGCACTTTGTGTATATGAATTGAATGAATTAATCCCCAAAATATAAAAAACTTAGAGGAGCATGTGTAGTTCATGAACCATTGACAATAGCATATAAAAATAGGTGTTCATGGATTAAGCAGATAACAATATTTTACTCTCCGGACGCACTTACTTAAAATGGATACCCTTAATATGGAGGTCTAGCTCATTCTAGTGGCACATAGTTTACGACTAAACAAGCATGTGGGGCTTTTATCTACCATACTGAACTGAGCTGCTGTTTTTTATACTCATGTGGACCTAATACCATCATGTTAATCCATAATTAGATTGCTCACACCCGGGAAACAGGTAGACATTTTTATATTGAAGAAAATTTCTCTTACTCACTGACCTGACTTCTCCTCCCCACACTCAGCCTCCAGGGATGGACAGTTTATTGTTCTAATAATCTTTAGTGAATAAGGACAGTTTAGCATCTTTAAAATTAAAACTTATTGTTCTACTTATAAAACTTTTCTACGGGTCACTTGTGGACTGAGAAAATAATTCAGGTTAAAAATAGCCAGGTCACTCTCAATTCTGGCACAGTCCTCACTTTGTACAGGTTGAACCTGTCTGGTCTGGCACCCTCAGGACCTGACCGATGCTCAACAAGAGAATTTGCCAGGCCACAGGAGGTCAATATTGTCTAGCACCATTACCAACAATTCTACTGCTTATTGGGCTCTAAGAAGACATTTAGGGTTAAATTACAGCTAAATAACAGCCCAGAACACTGAGAGCCAGGACTCCTAGCTATAAACAATCTTTATGGAACCACGGGAAACTTGGCCACACCCCTAACTAAAACCATGCCAGATTATGGATGTTGCCAGACAAGAGAGTGCCAGATTAGAGAGGTTCAACCTGTAGTTTTAACATGATACTTTTAAATAGCTCCTGATTACTTGTATTAATTCACAATTCACACTCGAACCTGGTGAATCTTTTCATCTGTATACATCTGAGTTTGGCAGGACCACATTTTCACTGGTTTCAAACCTCAACCAATTTTGTAACTACAAATATATTTATAAGTTTTAATGCCTATAAAACTGTTTGTACATCCATATTCATATAAAATAGCTGTGTGCCCATGCCACCACTAGAATCTGTGCAATACACAGCGAGTCTCAGAGTAATTCTACACCTGATCAAAACAAACAAGTATTAGAAATCTCACGGCATGAAATTATATTATCTACATTTCTGGCCCCTGTGAGTTCTGGATTATTCAGTTAGTAAGCAAAACTTTTGGACAATTATCAGATCCATTTTTTGGTTTGTCATTTACTGCTCACTTGGGTGCTCAGTTTACTGTTGCAGCACGAATTTTATACTCAGATGGAAGGCATTTTGGACACCAGTACATACAGAAAAAGGGATCTAGAAATGTTAGAAATGTAAACGGAGAATAATACTAAGATTCGATTGGATGAGAAAAACTAGTTAAAACATTTGGGGGAACTATTGGGAAATAATTCCAGTAAGAGGTGAGAGAAAAAAAAACCAAAGCAAAACCACAAACCCCCACCTGTTCCCCCCCCAACACGCAAAACAAAACAAAACAAAACAAGAATGCTGAAAGACTTGGGGGTAATCGTGTACTGTAAACCAGACAGGCATTTGCACTGCCGCGTGGGGCTGGTCGGTTGCTGATTGAAGTCACTGGAAAGGCTCCTATCTTATGCCCTGTATAAACAAGTCCAATTTCAGGTTGCAGCATGGAAAAGTAAAACATCATGGAACAATAAAGAGCTTCTTAGTGTGAGGCTCACATGTAACTTAGGCCACATCTACACTACTCTACCCTGGAAGATTGACTCACTCAGGGTTCATTTTCTGGGGTTTGATTTCACGCATCAGGTAGGGACATGAGAAATTGACCTATCAGAAATAAGGGTCAACGGGAGGTAGACATAGTACAGACAGAGCCTTAATCTGGAGCACTACATTTAATTCTGGGCACCGGATTAATAGATACTTTCAAACTGAAGGACAGTAAAGCTAAACAAAACTAATCATGCAGCTGTAGGGACTGACATGAAAAAAACTTAAGGAACTAGCGTGCTCATTTTGACAAAGATGGCTAAAGCCTGTGGAGATTGGGGTTGGAATAAGTCTTGACATAGTCAGAGAGATTTAATAACAAGCAAAGAGAGTAACAGAGAGGAAGCCGTGCTAGTCTATACACTATCAAAACAAAAAGCAGTCAAGTAGCACTTTAAAGACTAGCAAAATAGTTCATTAGGTGAGCTTTCGTGGGACAGACCTAATAAAGCTCACCTAATAAACTATTTTGCTAGTCTTTAAAGCAAAGAGAGAGTTTACTAAAGACTTACAAGTGGATATAATGAGAAGAAATGGGATAAATATAAGAAAAGGAAAAATCATTTGTGTATCAGGAATAGCTGGTTACAGCAAGTTCTTTAAGGCTGTGGAATATCTCCCAAAACAATCAGGAGGCACCCCACAACTTAGCCTATTTAAATCTAGAATGGGGGAAACACCAGTAAATCTAATGTCTTTACTGGCTTGGGGCTGGATTACCTGCCTGGGCATCTATTTCCATCTCCCCCCTCAGTCCTCTGTGATCCTATGAAATGTCCTAGAATACTTAACTCATCAGAAAATCTACCAGAAGCAAAAAGATAGATTTCCATCAAGGTGAATCCCTGTTTGAACAGTCAAAATTAAACATAGTGTTAAGTGAGGGGATCTTAGTCACTCAATACATTTTCTGAATGAGGAAATGGAGATTTCAGTGTTCGCTGAGAGTTCAGGAAGACATCTAAATATCATCTCAGCATTCCCTGCTCCTCTCAACCTCAGTTTCTATTCCAACATGATTTACATTCTGCAAAAATGTATGTAGATGGAAATTCGTTAATGTTTCATGTGAAGTATAGGATGGTAGCTGATTTTGAGCTAAGTACTGAATCCTTCACAAACTACTTTGGAAGCCAAGCATTTTGATTTTTTTTTTAAAAACGAGTCTATTGTCATTAGTGTATAATGGGGGGTAAATAGAACTGAGAGCCTAAGAACTATGCTTGAGAACAGCAAAATGTGCAGTGCAAATTAATTAACAATTCCTTGTAATAAACTTCATTTTCCCCTGAAATACACTTGAAGAAAAAGAATAAATTACTAGCAAATATTGAAGTGTAAATTGATAGACACTGGGTACTCTGCATGCATTTGTTTGAATCCAAATCTGATTTTCAAGTACCAGGGTACATCCAGAGTGACTTCATTGAAGTTACTTGGCATAACTGAGAGGGGTTTGTCGTATAATACTCATCTTTACCTGGACTGTAGGAGCGACAACTATTCCAGAGAACCAGTTTGATCCTAACCATCCCAAGTAATTATTATTCATTTACATATTGGTGGCACAGAGTGTCTCAGCTAGATTGAGATAGGCACTACAGAAAGATACAGAAGTGGGATTTTCAAAAGAGATTAGGAACCATGTATTTGGAAAAGTTGTTGAAGAAATGTGGTCATTAGCAACACCACACAGATCCATGAAGTAGCTACACTAACCATGTGGAGAGTAAAATCAGTTAAGAACAAGGTGTATGCATACTTAATAAATCCATTATATAAAAATGCTTTATTTTCTCAAGGAGATTGCAATATTATTCAAAATGTGCTAAAGTGAGCAGGATATCCCAGGAGTAATTGTGAATTATGAGGTCATCAGGACCTCATTGCAAACTATTTGCAAAACTTAATTGGTGTAATAAATAAAATATGCATGCAAATTAGACTACTTTCTGAATTAGAGGGATCCATTATCCAGCATGGCTAAGATCCTCATCCAATGCTAGTATCAATATATCATTTAAGATATACACACAGCTTAGGCTTCATTTGAAAACAGCATAAGTTTTCCAAATAAGACTATCCTAAGAACCAATTAAAGATATTTAATACATTTCATTCTAGATTTTAACTTACTGGCACTTCAGATAATGGTGGGGTGACAGCGATGGGGAGATTATTCCACGAGGGTGGTGATACATTTAATTTTTTAATATAGAAGAAGCCAAGGAAACAGATCACTATGAATAGACCAGTTGCACTCTCTCATTTGTAAAAAGATTCACACGGAACTGAGAGTAAAAAATATTAGTGGACAATGAAAGATGTTTCAAACTGTTATTTATTCATGCATTTGGTAATCACCTTAGAATTCTAGTTATGAAAAGAACACCACTAATGAGTATAGCTGATTTAGTCACCCTGGAAATAGTAACAGAGAGGTAGCTGTATTAGTTTGTTCTCCAACAAAACAAAACGGCAGAAATGTAGCACTTTAATGACTGACAAAATGATTTATTCATCACTGAATAAATCATTTTGTTAGTCTTTAAAGTGCTACATTTACCCTGGAAATAAAATAGGAATTAACTAGTCATATAACTACTTTGCATTGTAAAGAAAAATCTGAAAGAATCACAATACGGTCTCTCAGAGTAAAAATAAATAGACAGGCAGAGAGAAATGGTTACCATGCTCTATCTGGCATTATTGCTAGACCTAGTAACATTGTATAATCATCAGCCCCCAAATCGAGTATTGCATCTGCTTTTTTTTAAGCAGCTGATTGAATGAATACAAATGTCTTGCTGTTGTCACTTGGGATAGCACTTGATATATCCCATTTTCTAGACTCTAATTATTCCATTTGTAGACATGAATGCCATTTAGATGTAAGCTAATTCAGCATGGTAACTCAATTAGATTTGTACTGACTAGGATTTATGAAACATCAATGGGTTCTTGGTGAGACCAATGGGACTACTGGTTATTTATCCCTAAGTCTTACTCTTACTGCCTCTCAGGAGCTCAATTAAACATGCCAGTGATGAAAATGTTTTCTAACAGTAGTCTTTCACAATTAGACAAAGATTTTTGTAAAGCACGTCACATGTGTAGCAGGGGCACTGTACAATATGGAATGCAAAGGTTTTTTCAAGTAAGTGATAAAATATCAGTGGCTCAGAGACATTCTCATGATTGCTATGTTGGATTAAAAAATAATGATAATAAAAACAAAAGACCAGGAAGACTAAGAACTTACAGCTGTAGAAATGGAGGGCTGGAGGTGACTGTGTGAAGTCATTAAGTCCACCCACTGCACTGTGGCAGAACCAAATAAACCTAACCTAGACCATCCCTGACAGATGTTTGTCCAACCTGTTTTTAAAACTTCCAGTGATGGGGACTTCCAAACCTCCCTTGGAAGCTTATTCCAGTGATTAACCACCCTTAGAGTTAGAGAATTTTTTCCTAATATCTAAATGAAATCTCCTTTGCTGCATAGTAAGCTCATTATTTCTTGTCTTACCTTTGTGCAAGTGGAGAACAGTTGGTTGCTGGCCCCGTTATAACAGCATTTAACATATTTGAAGACTATTATTAGGTCCACCCTCAGTTTTCTGTTCTCAAGACTAAACAAGCCCAGTCTTTTAAGCTTTCCTTATAGGTCAGGTTTCTTTAAACCTTTTATCATTTTTGTTGTTTTTCTCTGGTCTCGAATGTGTCCACATCTTTCCTGAAGTATGGCATTCAGCTTTTGACAGAGTACTTCAACTTAGGCCTCATCGGTGCAGAGTAAAGCAGATCAGCTTTTTCCTGGGTCAGACTGAACGTCCATCTAGCCCAGTGTTATCCTGTCTTCCATTCCTACCCATCCTGTCCAGTAGCCATTGATCCTCCATGAGTTTATCTAGTTTTTTTTTAACCCTATTAAAGTCCTGGTTTTTGCAACATCCACTAGCAAGGAGTTCCACAGGTTAATTGTGCATTGTCTGAAGAAATACTTCTCTTTGTTTGCTTTAAACCTGCTACTTATAATCTGATTTGGTGATTTCTAGTTTAACAATACTGCTGTTAAATTACCACAGAATATTAGCCTTTTTCACCACTGTTTCATATTGTTGTCTTGTACTGGTTGAATGCCTCTAGTCTAGCACGCTCTCATTTGGCAACATCTGTAATCCAGCATGATTTTAGCTAGACAGGTGACCATTTATCATGGGTGTGGCCAAGTTTCCCATGTTCCCTTGAAGTTTGTTTACAGTCACCAGTTCTGCCTCTCAGTGTTCTGTGCTGTTCTTTAGTTGTAATTTACCTCTAATTGTCTTATTAGAGCCTGGAAAAGTTCAGCATTAGTGTCGACACTTGGGAGAACCTTGCCCAAGGCCATCCCCAATGGAGAACGGTAATCCATGAGGGAGTGGCACAATTTGAGAGGTCCCTCTGCCGCGTAGACAAGGAGAGGTGGAGAAGAAAAGAGCGTCAAAAACTGCCCCGTGCCCCTCCAACAGCTACCAAAATCTGCCCCCTCTGTGATAAGATCTGCAGCTCCAGAATCTGCTGATCAGCCATCAATGGACTCACAAATAGGAGGGTGACATGAAGACATCCTACTTTTCATGAAATGACCGCCAAGGAAGAAAGGAAGCAGTGGAAGTATTGGTAATGTGTGAGACAATATTGACCTCCCATGGTCCAGCAACTTCTCTCATTCAGGACCAGTCACATCCCAAGGGTGCTGGACTAGAGAGGTTCAACCTGAATTCAATTTGTGATACACTGTAACCGTGAGTTCTTGTTCAATAATACTATCACTTAGCCAGTTATTCCCTATTTTGTAGCTGAACACGATTTTCTTTCTGCAGTAAAGTCCTTTTCACTTGCCTTCAGTGCATTTCATCTTGTTGAATTCAGACCCATTCTCCAATATGTCAAGATTATTTTAAATTTGAATTGGTTCCTCCAAAGAGTTTGCAATCCCAGTATGATGCCATCTGGAAACTTTATTAGTTTAGTCTCTATGGTCCAGGTCATCAATGAAAATATTGAATAGTCACCTATAAAAAAGGAAGACAGCTTTGTTTTACAGAGGACAATTCAAAATAATGTGAGGCTCTTGCTGAAATTAGTATAACCAAACTGATAACAGTTAATCTGCAGATGCTAAGGCTTGTTCCCCTTCTTGTGTCATGCAGGCAGACTTCTGCTCCTATGCAGGGCCCCACTGAAGCCAATGAGTCTCTGTGTGGATTCGGGGTTCGTCTGCTTATAACAGATGACAGAACTGGACCTGGGTATGAGTGCATTTTGGCAGTGATTATTGAACAGAACTGGGTAAATAGCACAAAGGAATCTCTTTTACTAGCCACATTTACAGACAAAAACTGGCTTAACTGTGGCTCAGCTTCTTTTTCTGCATATGTTCCAGCAAATGAGTTTACTCGCAAAAATGTTCCCAAAAACTGCCAAATGTTAGCAAATGCAGCAGGATATTCAAATAAAATAAATTAGCTTTCATAATTATGTATATTTTTGATAGTCATGCTCATTTGATCTGAGAACAAAAATTTACATTTAAACTACGCATCCAATCAAAACAGTTCAGATTCCTGATGTTGGGTTGTTAAATGCTTGTAGTGAACAACTCATAAATCAGCTGCTAAGAGTCATTTACAGAAATGATATAGACAGCTTCAAATAAAGCAATTCAGAAACAGACAAAAGTCATTTAATTCTTCAGTTACCAATTATGCAATTAGCTCTTTAAAATATGCAGAATCACCCGCAGCCCCTGACTCCTCAATAATCTGAAGAAGTGGGTCTTACCCATGAAAGCTCGTGACCTAATAAATGTGTTAGTCTTTAAGGCACTATAGGACTGCTAGTTTGTTCTCATCCTCTGATTTAAAAGTAGGTTGTAATTTCCAGCAAATCTAGGTAACTTGCATCCCCTACTGTGTTGCGGTAAACAAAGAACGACTCACGAAATGCGAGACAATAACAGTGGTAACAAAGCTACATAATGCTTCTGACTTTGCAACCAGGATGTATTGTTAGTAGGGCTGAAAATTTTATATTAAAGAGGTTTTTAATAGTAAACTGGGTTTTCAATAAAGTGAAAACACTTAGGCTGCATCTACACAGGCAGCTTATGTAGTCAAAACTGAGCTTTTGATGGCAAAACTTGCTGAGTTTCTACATGGTTATAGCGCTCTGTTGAGCGTTTGTTGACAAAACTCAGCTGTTCAGCGTTATTCTTCTCCCTGATCAGGTATACTGCCTCTGCTGACAGTGTTTTGTTAACAGAATGCCCATTTACACACTTCTGTCTACAGAGAGGGCTTCCAGTTCCTTGGCCAGCCCTGTTTGCAGAGCTTCCGGTCAGCCGTTCTGTCGAGAGAGGGCTGGGCAATCTGGCTGCTCTCTGTCAACAGAGGGGATTGCTGTTTCCGTCTGCTTTTGTGTCAAGATGCAATCTGTTGACAGAAGTTTTTCCAGGGTTTCTCTGTTGACAGAAGCTGCCCATATAGCCTAAGGCTATGTCTACACAACAGAGTTTTGTCAACAAAACCAGGGGAGTGTCCAGAGTTTCAAGGTGCTCTGTCAACAGTAAAATGACAGAATATGGCACTTTTGTCACAGTCTTATCGCACTCCAGATGAGGCATAACGCTTCGGTCAACAGAGATCTGTCAATAGAAAGCTAGTCTGGATGTTCCAGGGGAAGCCCTCTGTCAACAGGGTGGCTGCTCTCTGTCGACAGAGTGGATCGCTCTTGTGATCCACTTGGCAGTTTGGCCACCATCTGTCGAAAGATGATTTGACGGAAGATAGCTTCCAACAAATACTTCTGTTGACAAATCAGTATAATTTTGGCATAGCCTAAGTGTGTCTGCTTTCTTTGCCTCTCTTTGGATTTTGTCTTTGGAAAACCACAATTGTGAAAACAAAATGTTTTTCCAGATTTTTTTAAAAAAGATTTCACCACTTTTGATTTTTCCCCTCTTTTCAATAAAAAAAAAAAAAAGCCAGGAAGGGAGAAAGAACGCTTTCTGTTAACATCTTTACTACTTTGTTTAATTATTTTTTTCACATTGGTTTTCCTGAGGAAATAATTCCAATATTTATTCTTCTGTGAATTCTCTGTCAGCAAAATATCTTTATGTGGCTACTCATGTAGATGGCTGTAATTGCTCAGAGGTGAACTAAAAATGGGGAAAAATTGTTTTTAGTCAAAATTGGCTGGCTAGCTCAGGTTTTAAGATTCTTTCCTTGTTATGGAATCTGGTGGAAACCAGAAAATCACTACTCCTTATGCAGTGTGATGACTAGGGATACTGGAATAATTTGCACGGTAGAGGTGCTCGGAGACACTGAACCAGCTGTAAATCCTGTATATAACGGAAAACCCTTCAAACCAGGGGGGGCTGCAGCCCCCTGCAACCGTCCTTCCAGCACCTATGCTGAAGACTCTTCTAATGAGAAGGAAGCGTGGTGGGCAATATGCAGTTGTGTGATCCAGGCAACATTCCATCTCCATCACCATCTGCAGGGAGCAGCTCCTAGGATCTGTGGCAAACTGCTCTGATGTTCTGGAGCAGGCTTCAATCCTTTATGCTGCCCCTTTTCCAATGGAGTAAGAATGAAGGAATCCATGCAGATCTCCCTCAGCCCTCTACAATCTGTGCAAGTTATTGTACCCCTATAGCTGCTTCTACACGTGCACGCTACTTCGAAGTAGCGGCACCAACTTCGAAATAGCGCCCGTCGCGTCTACACGCGTCGGGCGCTATTTCGAAGTTAACTTCGACGTTAGGCGGCGAGACGTCGAAGTCGCTAACCTCATGAGGAGATAGGAATAGCGCCCTACTTCGACGTTGAACGTCGAAGTAGGGACCGTGTAGACGATCCGCATCCCGCAACGTCGAAATTGCTGGGTCCTCCATGGCGGCCATCAGCTGGGGGGTTGAGAGATGCTCTCTCTTCAGCCCCTGCGGGGCTCTATGGTCACCGTGGGCAGCAGCCCTTAGCCCAGGGCTTCTGGCTGCTTCTGCGGCAGCTGGGGATCTATGCTGCAGGCACAGGGTCTGCAACCAGTTGTCAGCTCTGTGTATCTTGTCTTGTTTAGTGCAACTGTGTCTGGGAGGGGCCCTTTAAGGGAGCGGCTTGCTGTTGAGTCCGCCCTGTGACCCTGTCTGCAGCTGTGCCTGGCATCCCTATTTCGATGTGTGCTACTTTGACATGTAGACGTTCCCTCGCTGCGCCTATTTCGATGTTGGGCTGAGCAACGTCGAAGTTGAACATCGACGTTGCCGGCCCTGGAGGACGTGTAGACGTTATTAATCGAAATAGACTATTTCGATGTTGGCTGCACGTGTAGACGTAGCCAGAATGTGACTCTCACATCTACCCTACATCCCCCCTTTACCAATAGAACCTGGATTTGCTCCTATGCAAGTAATCAAAATTCCTACTCTGCTGTGACCTAACCAAGGGAAAACTAATGTTTACCAGGAAAACAAGCACAATATAATGTCTATATCTGTGATGTTTGGGCTACAATCTGAACCAGTTCTGCAGCCCTCTAAAGTGCCCTTTTATTGCACGTGGGTTGGGTGAAAATTCTGCATTGTGTCCAGATGCAATGTTGCCTTGGTTAGCCCTTTCCATTGTCTTCATTCGAAAGCAGACCTTGGATGGATCCTGGGCAACTGGGCACTGCCCCAGTCAAGTTCTCTAGTGGTGTGGAACACCAGTTCCATCTTAAATTTTTCCCTGCCATGGATCTGCCTGCTAGCGTTAGCGCAGGCAATTAGCTGTGCTGTAGTCCAGTTTGTCCCAGGGTATGAGACCTGCAAGGTGGGTAAGGTAATATCTTTTATTGGCCCAAATTCCATTAACGAAAGAGACAAGTGTTCAGTTACCTTTTCCAGACCCAAAAAAGAGCTCTGTGACACTGCAAAGCTTGCCTCTCACACTTACTTACTTATTGGGGCAATAACAGATTGGACGGTGCCTTCCATATCTCTCTCAGGCTGTGGCCACACTTGCAGCTCATTTCGAAGTAATTTTCGAAATGAGGGGCAATTTTGAAATGAGCAGGAGAGCGGCTACAGAGCAATTGCTCATTTCAAAATTAATTAGCTTTCCAAATGGTTATTCCACTCCCGTGTTGGGAATAACGCCTCATTTCGATGTTAATTTCGAAATTCAACGTGTGCAGCTGCTCCCTGGCTGCCGTTTTGAAATGAAAAGTCCTTCACAGAGCCGGCCCCTCCCACCAGCAGCCAGAGCTCTATGGCTGTCAGCTGCGGGTGCCTTAAAGCTGCAGGGACACAGAAACCCTGTGCAGAAAGCTGAGAGTGTGCTGGCAGCCATAGGAGCATGAGGTGGCCAGACGACACTCCCTAGCACCCCCAGAAAGTGACACCCGACTGTGGCTGGACTGATGGCCAGCAGCCAAGACCCCCAGGATCCTCGTGGAGCCAAGGGGTCTGGGCGGCAGGGCTCCCAGGGCTCTGGGCAGCCCCCAAAGAGGAGGGTGGGCCTCTGGCTAGAAGCTGAAGTCCAGGACCTGCTGGCTGTCCGAAGGGAGGAAGACATCCTGCTCAGGACAGAGGGGCGGAAGAGAAATGTGGATGCCTTCGCCCGCCTCGCCAGCGACCTTGCTGCAAGGGGCCACCTCCTCTGGATCCCCAACCAGATCCACTCCAAAGTGAAGGAGCTGCAGTAGGGCTATGCCCGAGCAAGGGACTCAGACTGACAGTCAGGGGCAGTGCTGGCCGCCTGCCCCTACTTCAGGAAGCTCCGCACGGTGCTGGGACCCAGGGAGGCTGCACCACTCGGGGAGACCCTGGACATGGTGGAGCCAGAGGGACAGGGCAAGGAGCCCCAGCCAGGACCCTTGATGCCCCCCCTTCCCATTGCAGGCCCCAAAGTACCTGCTGGCACCGAGGACAGTGACAGCAGAAGCAAGAGACCACTGTGCGTGGCCGAGCCCTCCGAGGGCCCTAGCTGGGCTACCTCCACCCAGGCCTCCCCTGAACCACCTGAGGAGCCCTCAGGTAGGACTGGGCATGGGGTGCACTGGTCATGTAGGGGAGGGGGCAGTCCCTGATGCAGCCAGTACAGGCCTGGGCACACAGCCATGGCCCAGGGACCCGGGGATGGCCGCCATCGCTGCCAGGGTAGGGCCATGTGTGCAGGGCCATGGGCTGCCACGAGGGTCAGAAGCCTGGGAGGGCTGAGGCAGCCACTCTAATGGCCCCGTATTGACAGACCCCCACAGAAGACAGGCCTCCCCAGAGCCCCTCACCACAAGCAGGGTGGGATGGCGGTGGGGACAAGGCCGCTGGCCCATGGTACCCGGGCTCATGACTGGCGGGGCACCACCCTCTTGCCTTATGTCTTCACAGCCTCAGCATCTGCCAGCCACCCCAGTGCCCTGGACATGCCCGGGAGCCCCACAGCAGCAGAGGAGAGTGAAGGGGCGACACCTCCCTGGACCGGGCACCATGGTAGAAGGAGCCAGCGCCGCAGCTGGGCAGATGATCTGGCAGCAGCCCACATGGCTGCATGGCAGGAGCAGAACCACTTGCTGCAGGAGCGGCTCTCCATGGGCGGGCGGCCTGGGACTGGGTGGCCAGGTATCTCGAAACCCTGACCCAGGCCATTGCCAACTGCCCGCCCCATGGATGGCCTTTCCCACAGCACCCCCCTCTGCCCCAGCCCCCCCTTCCTCCCTGGTACCCTCCGCCTCCCCGCCACCTCCCTCTGCCTCAGCCTCCCCCTCTCCCCTGCCCCCCCCGCCCCAGCCTCTCCCTCTTCACCACCCCCACCTTCCTCAGCTCCTTACTGTTCCCCAGCCCCCCTGCGCCCCTTCTGCCCCCCCAGCCCTTGCAGCTCTGCTCCCAGCCAACATGACCCCAGCCAAGCGGCAGGAGCTGGCTGTGGCCAGGCGAACCCTGCCCACCTGTGGCTCCCCCTTCCCGCATCTTCCCCACGAACCCAAGCCCCTAGATACCCCAGTCCAGCCCTACCTCCCTGTTCCACCTGCCCCATCCCGACCCCGCTGTGGTCCCCGGACCTGGGGCGGTCGCGGCTCCAGGGGCCGTCGTGGCTCCCAACCAGCCACTCCGATGGAGGATTGAGGCCCCCCACCTCCCCATGTATATAGTTCACTCCCATCCCCCATGTAAATAGTTCACCCCCATCGGGTAAATAGTCACACGTTCTTTCTGTTCCAAACATAGCAATTGAATTTATTTAATGGTGTATGTGTCCTGCCTCGGGTGTGAATGGCAAGGGCGGTGCTGGTGGGGCAGGTGTGAGAACCGCAGGGGGGGAGGTTGCACGGAGTGAGAGGGGGCAGGTCATGGGGACCCCTGGGCAAAGATCCCCTGGAGGGCCTCCCGCACACGCACCCTGTCCCAGTTCACCTGGCGACACAGGACCGCACCTGGCTGCTCATCGTGCACATGGCCTCGGCTGCCAGTGTAACACAAAGAGCCCCTGCTTGCTCTCCACGAGGTCGTGCAGTGCACAGCAGGCACCCACGACCGCAGGCACGCTGGGCAGGCCTACCTCCAGGCGCATCAGGAGGCACCTGAAATGTGCCTTCAGATGGCTGAATGCCCAGTCCACGTTGTTCCTGGTGTGGTTGAGGCGGGCACTGAAGAGGTCCTGGCTCTCAATGGCATGTCCTGTGGAGGGGCGCATTAGCCAGGGCTGGAGTGGGTAGGCAGCATCTGAGATGATGCACAGGGGCATGGTCAAGTCCCGCACCGGCAGCTCCCATGGGGGGATGTAGGTGCCCTCTGCCATCCTGCGGCCAAGCCACAAGTTCCACAGGACTCGGGCATCATGGGCCCTACCCAGCCAGCCCACACAGACGTTGGTGAAACATCCTTGGGCATCCATGAGGGCCTGGAGGATGACGGGGTGGTAGCCCTTGTGGTTGATGTACCGTCCCTGGCTGTGTGGTGGGGCCCCGATGGTGATGTGGGTGCTGTCCAATGCACTGATGCAGTTGGGGAATCCCAGCTGTTGGAAGCCAGCCATGGCAGCATCCTCATCCCCAAGGCATATCAGGCGGCACAGGAGGATCCTGTTGATGGCGACGACAACCTGTAGGGTAGAGGGCACAGGCGCCCGTGAGTGTGTGGTAGCATATGGGGGCCCCACTCCCCGGGGCCCCACAACTTGGGACCCCCCACCCCAGGAACCTGCTGTGGATGTGTGGCCCCGGGTGCCTTACCTCAAGGAAGATGACCCCAGCGGTGGCCTCCCCACCCCGAATTGATGGCCGACCGAGCGGTTGCTGTCTGGGGTAGCCAGCTTCCACAGAGCGATGGCCACTCGTTTCTCCAGGGGGAGCGCGGGCCACATGCGGGTGTCCTGGTGGCAAAGTGCAGGTGCCAGCCAATGGCACAGGTCCATGAAGGTGGCCTGAGTCATCTGGAAGTTGAGGACCTACTGGTCGTCGCCCCACTGTCCTAGGACAATGTCGTCTCACCATTCCCCACTGGTGGGGTACCGCCAGAGGTGAAAGCGGGGCTGGAACAGGCGGTGCTCCGGATGCACCATGGGGGAGCCTGCAGGAAGTTGGCCACGTGTCGGGCAGCACGTAGCCTCATATGGCATGCTGTCAGGATGGCCATCAGGCTGGCCACGATGTCCAAGGTGTCCGCATCAGTGAAGTGCTGCGGGTCCATGGCAGGCAGTGGTGTGGTGGCTAACCAAGGCTCTGCCAAGTGCTGTGCTGGAGGTCGTGTGCTGCAAGCAGCTGGGGTCCTCAGCACGTGCACTGGGGATGTGTTTGGGAGCAGCCCTTTAAGGGGTTGGCTCGCCCATTCTCCAGGAAGGGTTTGTGGGCCATTTGACCCTGCCCTCGCCATTTCCTGCCGTGTTATTTCGAAATGAACCTGTGGCAGTGTAGCCGCTCCATTTCGAAATGACTGAGTCATTTCAATGTTACAGATCGCAACGTCGATCTGCATTTTGTGTGTAGTCGCTTCCATGCCACTTATTTCGAACTGGCTTATTTCGAAATAACGGACAGGGATAAGCCATTTCGAAATCACTCTAGTGCGGCCACAGCCTTAGTTTGTTGCTCACATTGCCTAGGGATGCTGCTGAAATCCAACAGGCACCAGACATCTATAAACACTCTTGTTCTTGGCTCTCCATTTTGTCTTAGGAATGCAACTGAGCTAAGTGTAAGCAGTTCTCCAAAATATTTGCTAGATTGTATACAGAAACTGAGATGTTGGACCTATGTATATAGCCAGGCATCTAGCAGCAAGCTTTGTTCACTTCTGAATTAGATCCTCATTTGAACCTGGATCTTCAGTGATTACTTGGCATTGTTTACCTCATGTGACCCAATGCTACTCCACTGAGACTTCAGAATTGCTGTAGGTAACTCCAGTCTCATTTTCCTGTAGCCATTCTTTCCACAACCCTAGCACACCCCACCAGCAATCAATTGTATAGGTGTGTGATGGGGAGACATGACACATTTATCTGCACATGGTTGGGATTAGAAATGGACTTGCTCTTAGCTGCCTGCTAATAACTTCCCCATCAGTAGGGAAATATTTACAGTTCAAGGCAGTTTTGGTTTTGTCTTAAGAAAGTAAGGGCATGTCCAGGCTTTCCAAAAGAGAATGAAGTTCTGAAATGTTGCTAGAGCTGGAGTTAACTTTACTGGTGATGTGTTTGTGTGCTGCCTCTTCTACCTACAATAATTGGACTTACAGGATAATAGATATTCAATCATGTGTGAATGAATGTAGCAGAGTATATATATATATATATATATATATTATATATATATATATATACTGCTGTAATATTTTATATATATATATATACTAAATACTACAGCAGTATATATTATATATATATATATATATATATATATATATATATATATATATATATATATATTATACTGTATAACTGCTGTTACGATAAAAATCAGCTTTTATCAGTGAGGCTTTAGTATTGAGTGTCCAGACATGACACCTACCTTTAAGAAGTCCCTATTTTGAACTTGAATTTTCAAAATACCCACTTAATGTCCTTTGTACTTGGTAACTCGAACAATTCCAACTTATTAGAATGTTGAAGGAGGTTATGTGTTATCTTGATCTTAAATGATTGTGATCTTAAATGCTGAAAAGTTATGGCCCTTTCATATTACAGTTCCACTGCATTCCTAAAGGCTACACTACAGCACTCTGTTGACAGCAATGGCTGTCGACAGAGTTGTGTCAACGGAAACTTGGTTGATAGAGTGGAGCTACACACAAAAGCAGATCAAAAGAGCAATCCTCTGTCGACAGAATGGCTGAGTTGAAGCTCTGCAAATAGGGCTGCCGGGTGAACTGGAAACCGTCTCTGTCAACAGAAATGTCTACACTACACTGCTATAGACAGATCTCTGTCAACAGAAGAGTTAAGTCTCAAATTTTTGAGGGATAATTCTGCCAAGGCAAAAGCAGAGTTCTGTCGAGACTCTTTTGACAGAACACTTTTTATGTGTAGACACTCCTAGAGTTACGTTGACAGAACTCTCCAGTGTAGACACAACCAAAGAGTAACTATCCTGAAATCTAGATATTCCTAAGGAAAGAGTAGGGGTAAGCTCTGTTGCTGATGTATATTGCATCTTTTCTCATCTTAGATTTACTGCCATGAGACCCCTTCCCTAATACAGCAGTTAGAAGCAGGTGGCATATTCTGGAACAGAAACTGCTTTGTTCAGGTTGCCTGCATAGGCCTATGTTATTAGGTTCTGCAGCATATTGCTTGTAGGTTACAAATACTAAGTAGTTATGAAAAAAACATCACAGAATTTGGATAATAATAAGTATTGTTAAACAAAACCCAGACATGATCATGTTCAAAAATACTATTTAAGTTTAGCTTCTGTTTAACTCCCTTCCCCCATAAAACTGAAATAAAAATTAAATTAAGAGAAGATTTTTATGCTGAATGTACCCATCTTCCACTGAGTAATGAAGGAAAGCCAGTGCAGAGATCTGGGCTTACCTTAGTTTTCATCTGAATTTTATATAATACAAATTAGATACTAATTGATTAAGCAACAGCAGCAACCCAAGAACATCCAGATTTCACAAGATTTATGGGAAAAAACTACCTGTTTCAAGATTGACCAAGAAGGACATGAGAGTTGCATGGGAAGAGAGAGAGAGGAGTAGGAATATGGATGCAATGGAACATAACTGGAGCCAACAAATAGGGATGTGTTCGTTTGCACACAAAACGATGGAACAATAATGACCATCACACATAAACATCCTTATTTAACTGCTTTCCACTTCTCCTGAAAACTGTGTGAATGCACTGCATTCCAAACTATATAACCCAAGTAGAGCAGTTCAGAGATTCATAACTAGAGATGTTGAGGATCTGATGTGTAATTTCTACATCATTAAGAAGCTGTCCAAACATTAGGAGTTTTTGGGAAAAGTTTATCAGGAATTAACTTCAGTATTAAGGCCTTTTGCCGCCCCAGAATTATTATATCGTGGCTCACTAACTTAAAGCACTCACTGATTCCATGAACACTATTTCCTGTTAGCCTTGTGGTTAGCCAGATATCTGAAGCTATAAGCTTAAGAGCCATCTCCACTCCCTCAACAGAAACGTGGGACAGTTGGTTAATGGACATTGTCACTCTATAAAAGGGAAGAGGCTCCCCAAGTTTGCCTGTAAGTTTTTATGTGCAGAATCCATTTGACTGTTGCCTATGAGCTGAGGATGCATGAAGGGAGCTCTACTACTGAAACAGTTAGAGATGGATGCCACTGTTGGATCATGATTTTATAGTACTGCAATGGTATGTCTTCTCCACTCTGCCATATTTTGTTGCAAATCATCATGTCAACCATACTGCTGCCTCCATTTTTTACAAGTTCAGAGGGGATGTTATCTATGCCAGGTGATTTGCCTGTCTTTAGTGATTTAATGGCTGCTTCAACTTCCTCTCGTAGGATGGAAAAGTTTGTTTCTTCTGTTGGGTTGTTAACTTTCAGAACATTGGGATCTCCATTGGAGTTATAGTTGTAGAGCTCAGAGCAGTATTCTGTCCATCTATTTATGTCTTTCTCTTCAGTGAGGCAGTTGCCAGTTTTGTCTTGTATGGTGCTTATTCTGTGTTCTATAGTCTGTGTTAACCCTTTAATAGTTTTAAAAGCTTTCTTACTGTTGTTTGCACTTAGGCTGTCTTCAACCTCTAAACAGCAGTTTTCGATCCAATTTTCTTTTGCTGCTTTCATATTGGTTTTTATTTTGTTGTTAATTATCCTATATTGTGTTGCTCCTTCAGCTGATTTTTTCTTTTTCTCAAGTTCTCTTCTTTGGTCACAAAGGTTCAAAATCTCATTTGTAATCCATTGTTTCTTTTTAGGACGATATGTTCCTAGTATCTCTGTAGCTATTTCTGTGACTACTTTTTTGAAGCTTTTAGTGAGTGTTTCTAGGTCTTCCTCAAGTGTGAGCAGGGGAGCAAATTTCCCTCCTATCATAGCTTGGAACTCATTGACAGTATTTGGATCTTTAAGCCAGTCCAGATTAAATTTAATGCGACTGTTCTTTGGTTAAGAAATCTTTTTCAGTTGTATCTTAAAACTCATTAGGACCAGGTTATGATCACTCCCGATGTCTGCTCCTGGGAAGCTACATGTCTTGTGCATGTTCACAGCAGACCAGAAATGCTTTTTAATTAGGATGTAATCTATCTGGTTATGATGTTGTCCATCGGGGATGTGCCAAGTCCAACATCTTGATGGTTTATGGGCTGCCAGTGTGTTTGCTACCACTAAGTTATTGTAGCCAGCAAATTCCAATAATCGGAAACCTCGGTCATTTGCAACAAAATATGGCAGAGACGAGAATGGCCAACAACTTGGACTAAATCACTAATTATAACGCTTCCTAGAAAAGGAAACCTACAGTTATGTGAAAATTACAGGACCATCAGCTTAATTAGCCACCCTAGTAAGGTGATGCTGAAAATCATACTGAACAGACTAACACCCCAGGCTGAGAAGATTATTTCTGAAGAGCAAGCTGGTTTTTGATCCGGCAGGAGTACCACTGAACAGATTTTTCAACCTATCTGTACTCTGTCAGAAATACAATTCACATCAGCAAGACCTGTACCTTGTTTTTATTGATTTTAAAAAGGCGTTCAACAGAGTTGGGCACACAGCACTGTGGGCAACAATGAAGCAGTTTAACATCAACAATAAACTCATTGACATAATTAAAAATTTATACGAAAAGGCCAGTAGTAAGGTATTATTCAATGGTGCCATTGTTGCCTGGTTCCATGCCACTGTAGGAGTACGACAGGGCTGCATACTCTCTCCTACGCTTTTTAACATCTTTCTGGAACGTATCATGATAGATGCTCTAGATGAACACACTGGAATCATAAGCATTGGCGGTCAATCTATACCAACTTACATTTTGCAGATGACATTGTTGGATTGGCAGGGAGTGAAAAAGAATTAGATAACCTTGTTAAATGCCTAGATAAAACTTCAACAAAATATGGCATGGAAATAAACACAGAAAAGACAAAACTCATGACCAACAATCCTAGGGGTATATTCGCACAAACATCCATAAAACAACAGAAATTGGAAGAAGTAAACCAATTTAAAGACTTAGGGTCGATCATCTCTGATGCCGATACAAAATCAGAACTACTTGCCAGAACAGCAATAACAACCACAGCAATGGGAAAATTAAAACCAATCTGGAAAGACAAAAACATATCCCTAAAGTCAAAGGTAAGGCTCATGCAAGCTCTTGGACACTCCATCTTTTTATATGCTTGTGAGACCTGGACTCTGACAGCAGAACTAGAGAGCAAGATCAAGGCCCTTGAAACGAAGCTATACCACAAGCTTCTTAACATCCCTTGCATGGCACGTATTAGTAATGAAGAGGTCAGAAACATCATCAACTCAGCAATAGGACCTCATCACGACCTACTATCCAGAGTGAAAAAGAGCAAACTAAGATGTTATGGACACACAATGAGATCATCAGGCCTGTCCAAGACCATACTGCAAGGCACAGTCAATGGCAAAAGGAGACGTGGCAGACAGAAAAAGCAGTGGATAGACATTAAATAATAGACAGGGATGAGCTTTGCTGCAACTCAAGAATTGGCACATGACTGCCAAAAATGGAGAGATACTATAAAGAATGTTGTCATGAAGGCGCCCCAATGACCTCGGTCAAGGGACTGATGATGATGATGAATGGTATGTCTGATATGCTACATATTCAAAATCAGTTACTTCCTATGACTTTTTTTCCTGATTCCATTCTTTTTCTCTGACCTTCACAGGATCAAGCACTGAACAAATTCATAGAATCATAGACTCATAGAATCCCTGGGTTGGAAGGAAGCTCAGGAGGTCATCAAGTTGAGCCCCCTGCTTCCAGCACAATCAGCCCCAATTAGACCATCCCAGCCAGGACTTTGTCAAGCCCGGACTTACAAGCCTCTAGGGATGGAGATTCCACCACCTTTCTAGGCAACACATTCTAGTGCTTCAACACCTTCCTGATGAAGTAGTTTTTCCTAATATCCAACCTACTCCTCTTCTTCTGTAACTTCAGACTACTGCTTATGGTTCTGCCCTCTGTCACCACTGAGAACAGTTTCTCGCCATCCTCTTTAGAGCTCTACTTCAGGAAATTGCAGGCTGCTATTAAATCACTCCTCAGTCTTCTCTTCTGCAAACTAAACAAGCTCAAATCCCTCAGCCTCTCCTCATAGGTCATGTGCACTTTCCCCTTAATCATTTTCTTTGCCCTCCTCTGAACCTGATCCAGCACATCCACATCCTTTCTATACTGTGGGGCCAAAAACTGGACGCAATACTCCAGATGTGGCCTCACCAGTGCCGAGGTGAGAAACAAACAGTGCTGAATAGAGGGGAACAACAACTTCTCTAGGTGTGTTCAAAATGCTCCTACTAATGCACCCCAATATGCTGTTAGCCTTCCTGGCTATAGGGACACATTGTTTACTCATATCCAGCCTTTCATCCACCATCATCCCTAGGTCCCTTTGCACTTACTGCTGCTTAGCCAGTCTGTCCCCAGCCTAGGACAATGCTCGGGATTCTTCCATCCCAAGTGTTTCTACTCTTCTCCTTGTTGAACTACATCAGATTTCTTTTGGCCCAATCCTCCAATTTATCCTGGTCACTCCGGATCCTCTCTCTACCCTCCCAATGTATCTACCTCTCCACCTAGCTTGGTGTGATCTGCAAACTTGCTGAGGGTGCAATCCAGTCCCTCATCCAGGTAATTAATAAAGATGTTGAACAATACCAGCTCCAGAACCGAGCCTTGGGGCACTACATTTGAAACCAATCTCCATCCAGATATTGAGCCATTGACCTCTGTCTGTTGGGCCAGACTATCAAGCCAGCTCTCTATCCATCTTACATTCCATGTATTCAATCCATACTTCCTTAACTTATGGGCAAGAATGTTGTGGGAAACTGTATCAAAAGCTTTGCTGAAGTCAAGGTATATCACATCCACTGACTTCCCCATGTCCACAGAGCCTGTTACCTTATCATAGAAGCTAATCAGATTGGTTGGGCATGACTTGCCCTTGGTGAACCCATGTTTGACTACTTTTGATCCCTTTCCCCTCTTCCAAGTGTTCCAAAATGGATTCCTTGATGATCCCCTCCATTATTTTCCCAGGGATTGAGGTAAGGATGATTGGTCTATAGTTCCCTGCCTTGTCCTTCTTTCCTTATTTAAAGATGGGCACTTATTTAAAGATGTTGCCTTTTTCCAATCATCTGGGATCTCTCCCAATCTTCAAGAGTCTTCAAAGATAATGGCCAAAGGCTTGACAATGATGTCTGCAATTCCCTCAGTACCCTTGGGTGCATTAAATCCAGACCCATGGATTTGTGTACATCTAGCTTTTCTAAGTAGCTGTTAATTTGTTCCTTCCCCACCGAGGGCTGCCCTCCACCTTCCCATACTGCATTGTCTGGCACCATAGTGTGGGAGCTGTCCTTGTCCTTGAAGAAAGAGGCAAAAACAGCATTGAATACTTCAGCTTTTCTTACATCATCCATCACTAGGTTACCTCTCACATCTAGTAACGGCCCCACACCTTCTCTGATAACCCTTTTATTGTTAACATGCCTGTAGAAACCCTTCCTGTTATCCTCCACATCCCTTGCCAGTTGCAGTCCCATTTGTGCTTCACTTTCCTGATTACCGCCCAGCACTCTCCAGCTATATATTTATACTTATCCTAAGTCAACTGTCCACATTTCCACTTCTTATAAGGATCCTCTTTGAGTTTAAGCTGACCAAGGCTTTCCCTATTAAGCCAAGCTGTTTGCCTACCATATTTGCATTCCTTACTATGCAGTGGGATGGTTTGTTAGGGAGGAGCTATCAGGGAGGCCGAGCACTTAAACCCCTCTAATAAGCGACCAGGGAGCTTGCAAACAGGGTGAGTGCTAACAGGAGGGAGTTTTGAGAGAGGAGTTTAGAGGGGGAGCTTGGAGGGAGCCAGTGACTTCTATTGTCCTTAAACTTAAATCCTTTATAACAACCTCAATCTGAAACATTTAATTAAACCCTCATATATAATTAGAGTAGGAAATGGAGGCAGAAGCCCAGCAGCAGAGTGGGGGCTATCCTGTTTATTGTGTCGAGTGCAATATGTATGACTACGTACCCTGTGGGCAGGTGGCGTATGTGTGCGCTTGATGCAAGGAGCTCCTGGCCCTCAGAGACCGAGTGTGGGCTTTGGAGGCCAGGGTGGCTGAACTGGAGGAGCTAAGGAAGGCAGAGGTGTTTGTTGATGAGACTTTTCGGGACATAGCAGGGCTGTCCCACCCCCAATCTGACAGTCCTGATGCTGTCACGGAGGATGAAAGGCTCAGGGAAGGAGAGCAGACAATGGGAGCAGAGGGAAACCATCCCATAGTTGGGACCCTCCTTCCAGAGGGTGCTATTGTATCCTCTCGTGCCGAGGATACTTCTCCTGGGGAGGGAGCGCCAGCTGTTAGGAAGAAGCAGGTTTTAGTAGTGGGGGATTCGATCATTAGAAATATAGATAGTTGGGTTTGTGATGACCGGGAGAACCGTATGGTGACTTGCCTGCCTGGTGCGAAGGTTGCGGATCTCTCGAGGCATCTAGACAGACTTATGGGCAGTGCTGGGGAGGAGCCGGTGATCGTGGTACATGTCAGTACCAATGACATAGGGAAGGGTAGAAGAGATGTTCTGGAGACCAAACTTAGGTTACTAGGAAAGAGACTGAAATCCAGAACATCTATGGTGGCATTCTCTGAAATGCTTCCAGTTCCGTGCACAGGGCCAGATAGACAGGCAGAACTTCAGAGTCTCAATGCGTGGATGAGACGATGGTGTAGGGAAGAGGGGTTTAGATTTATTAGGAACTGGGGACACTTTTGGGGTAGGAGGAGCCTATACAGGAATGATGGGCCCCACCTAAATCAAGGTGGATCCAGACTGCTGGCATTAAACATTAAAAAGGTCGTAGAGCAGTTTTTAAACTAAGAGGTGGGGGAAAGCCGATTGGTGCGGGGGAGCACCTGGATCGGACGGAGACTTCTCTTACACGAGGCTCCATAGATAGGGATTCCCTAGAAGTTAGTCAGATAGGGAACGTGGGAAATAATATATGGGCAAGATCAGATGTGAAACAATCGCATATAAAAAAATCCACCGCGTCTGTGAAAGGCGGACATATAAATAGTGGTAGTTTTTTAAAGTGCTTTTACACAAATGCTAGGAGTCTGTCTAATAAGATGGGTGAACTGGAGTACCTCATATCAAAGGAGGAAGTTGACATAATAGGCATCACAGAAACATGGTGGAATGAGGACAATCAGTGGGACACTATCATACCGGGATATAAATTATATCAGAAAGACAGAACAGGTCGTGCAGGTGGCGGAGTGGTACTATATGGGAAGGATAATATAGAATCAAATGAAGCAAAAATCCTAAAGGAATCAAAATGTTCCATAGAGTCATTATGGATAACAATTCATTCCTCTAATATGAATATGGCATTAGGAATATATTACCGACCACCTAACCAGGACAGTGATAGTGATGCTGAAATGTTAAGGGAGATTAGAGAGGCTATCAAAATAAAAAACACAGTAATAATAGGAGATTTCAATTATCCCCATATTGATTGGGTACATGTCACCTCAGGATGGGATTCAGAGATTAAATTTCTTGATGCCTTAAATGACTGCTTCTTAGAGCAGCTACTACAGGACCCACAAGGGGAGAGTCAATTCTCGATCTAGTCCTGACTGGAACGCAGGATCTGGTCCAAGAGGTAACTGTTACTGGACTGCTTGGAAATAGTGACCACAATATAATAACTTTTAATATTCCTGTGTTGGGAAGAACACCGCAGCGGTCAAACACTCCGGCATTTAATTTCAAAAAGGAGAATTACACCAAAATGAGGAAGCTAGTTAAACAGAAACTAAAAGGTAGAATAACTAAACTAAAATCCCTGGAAGCTGCATGGAAACTGTTTAAAGACACCATACTAGAGGCCCAACTTAAATGTATACCCCAAATAAAAAAACACAGTAAGAGACCTAACAAAGAACCACCATGGCTTAACAGCCATGTTAAAAAGGCAGTGAGAGAGAAAAGGGCAGCTTTTAAAAAGTGGAAGTCAAATCCTAGTGAGGAAAATAGAAAGGAACACAAACACTCCCAAATTAAGTGTCACAATGTAGTAAGAAAAGCCAAAAAAGATTTTGAGGAACAACTAGCCAAAAATTCAAAAAATGATAGTGAAATGTTTTTTAAATACATTAGAAGCAGGAAGCCCGCTAAAAAAGCAGTGGGGCCCTTGGACGATAAAGATATAAAAGGAGCGATCAAGGAAGACAGTGCCATTGCAGAGCGATTAAATGATTTCTTTGCTTCAGTCTTCACGGCTGAGGATGTTACAGAGATTCCTAAATCTGAGCCAGCCTTTTTAGGCGACAAATCTGAGGAACTCTCCCAGATTGAAGTGACATTAGAGGAGGTTTTGGAGTTAATTGATAAGCTTCATAGTAACAAGTCTCCAGGACCAGACGGTATTCACCCAAGGGTTCTGAAAGAACTCAAATGTGAAATTGCGGAGTTATTAACAGTGGTTTGTAACCTATCCTTTAAATCCACTTCGGTACCCAATGACTGGAAGACGGCCAATATAACGCCAATATTTAAAAAAGGCTCTAGAGGAGACCCTGGCAATTATAGACCGATAAGTCTAACATCAGTACCAGGCAAATTAGTAGAAACAATAGTAAAGAATAAAATTGCAAGGCACATAGAAGAGCACAAATTGTTGGGCAAAAGTTAGCATGGTTTCTGCAGAGGGAAGTCGTGTCTAACTAATCTATTAGAATTCTTTGAAGGGGTTAATAAACATGCGGACAAGGGGCACCCACTGGACATAATATACCTAGATTTCCAGAAAGCCTTTGACACGGTCCCACACCAAAGGCTTTTATGTAAATTAGGCGGTCATGGGATAGGAGGAAAGATGCTTTCATGGATCGGGAATTGGTTAAAAGGCAGAAAACAAAGGGTTGGAATAAATGGTAAATTTTCACAATGGAGGGGGGTAACTAGTGGTGTTCCCCAGGGGTCAGTCCTGGGACCGATCCTGTTCAACTTGTTCATCAATGATCTAGAAAATGAGGTAAGCAGTGAGGTGGCAAAGTTTGCAGATGACACCAAGTTGTTCAGGACAGTCAAAACCAAAAGGGATTGTGAAGAACTACAAAAAGATCTCAGCAAACTGAGTGATTGGGCAGCAAAATGGCAAATGAAATTTAATGTGGGTAAGTGTAAGGTAATGCACATTGGAAAAAATAACCCAAATTACACGCACAACATGATGGGGTCAAATTTAGTTACGACAGATCAGGACAGGGATCTTGGAGTTATAGGCTACGTCTACACGTGCAGCCAACATCGAAATAGCTTATTTCGATGTTGCGACATCGAAATAGTCTATTTCGATGAATAACGTCTACACGTCCTCCAGGGCCGGCAACGTCGATGTTCAACTTCGACATTGCTCAGCCCAACATCGAAATAGGCGCAGCGAGGGAACGTCTACACGTCAAAGTAGCACACATCGAAATAGGGATGCCAGGCACAGCTGCAGACAGGGTCACAGGGCGGACTCAACAGCCAGCCGCTCCCTTAAAGGGCCCCTCCCAGACACAGTTGCACTAAACAACACAAGATACACAGAGCTGACAACTGGTTGCAGACCCTGTGCCTGCAGCATAGATCCCCAGCTGCCGCAGAAGCAGCCAGAAGCCCTGGGCTAAGGGCTGCTGCCCACGGTGACCATAGAGCCCCGCAGGGGCTGGAGAGAGAGCATCTCTCAACCCCCCAGCTGATGGCCGCCATGGAGGACCCGGCAATTTCGACGTTGCGGGACGCGGATCGTCTACACGGTCCCTACTTCGACGTTGAACGTCGAAGTAGGGCGCTATTCCTATCTCCTCATGAGGTCAGCGACTTCGACGTCTCGCCGCCTAACGTCGAAGTTAACTTTGAAATAGCGCCCAACGCGTGTAGACGCGACGGGCGCTATTTCGAAGTTGGTGCCGCTACTTCGAAGTAGCGTGCACATGTAGACGCAGCTATAGTGGATAGTTCTCTGAAGACATCCACACAGTGTGCAGTGACAGTTAGTAAAGCAAATAGGATGTTAGGAATTATTAAAAAAGGGATAGATAATAAGACAAAAGATATCATACTTCCCCTATATAAAACTATGGTACGCCCACATCTTGAGTACTGCGTGCAGATGTGGTCTCCTCACCTCAAAAAAGATATAGTGGCATTAGAAAAGGTTCAGAAAAGGGCGACTAAGATGATTAGGGGTTTGGAACGGGTCCCATATGGGGAGAGGCTAGAGAGACTGGGACTTTTCAGTCTGGAAAAGAGGTGATTGAGGGGCGATATGATAGAGGTATATAAAATCATGAATGGTGTGGAGAAAGTGAATATAGAAAAATTATTTACCTTTTCCCATAATACAAGAACTAGGGGACACCAAATGAAACTGATGGGTAGTAGGTTCAAAACTAATAAAAGGAAATTTTTCTTCACACAGTGCACAGTCAACCTGTGCAACTCCTTGCCGGAGGAGGCTGTGAAGGCCAGGACTCTATTAGGGTTTAAAGAAGAGCTTGATAAATTTTTGCAGGTTAGGTCCATAAATGGCTATTAGCCAGGGGTAAAGTATGGTGCCCTAGCCTTCAGTACAGGGGCAGGAGACGGATGGCAGGAGATAAATCACTTGATCATTGTCTTCTGTTCTCCTTCTCTGGGGCACCTGGCATTGGCCACTGTCGGCAGATGGGATACTAGGCTAGATGGACCTTTGGTCTGACCCAGTATGGCCATTCTTATGTTTTTATGTTCCTGTGCCTTCAGTAAGAATTCTTTAAAATACTGCCAGTTCTCCAGAACTCTTTCCCCCTTCATCTTCATTTCTCAAGGGATCCTACCCGTCAGTTATCTCAGGGAGTCGAAGTCTGCTCTTTGGATATCAAGGGTCTGTATTTTACTGCTCACCTTTCTTCCTCTTGTCAAGATCCTGAAATCTACCATCTCATGGTCACTGCAACCCAGGTTGCCACCCACTTCTATTTCTCCGACTAGATCTTCCCTGTTTGTGAGCAGCAGATCTAGTTGTGCACGGCCCCTGGCCGATTCCATCAGCACTTGTGCCAAGAAGTTATCCCCAGCATTCTCAAAAAACTTCCTGGATTGTCTGTGTCCTGCTGTATTGCTTTCCCAACAAATGTCTGGATGATTAAAGTCTCCCATGAGAACCAGGGTCTGTGATCTGGAAGGTTCTCTTAGCTGTCTACCTCATCTTCTTGATCTGGCAGTCTATAGCAGACAACGACTACAACATCACCTCTGTTGTTTCTGCCTCCCAAAAACACTCAACTGGCTTTTCTCCCTCTTTATACTAGAGCTCTGAGCAATCTTAATGCTCCCTCACATAGAGCACAACTCCTCCTTCTTTTCTCCCCGTCTGTCCTTCCTAAACAGTTTATACCATTCTATGGCCATGCTTCAGTTATGTGACTCATCCCACCATTATTCCATTCCATTATTCCAACCACCTCATACTTCTTTGACTGTGCCTGAGCCTCTGATTTTTTCTTTTTGTTTCTCAGGCTTCTTGCATTTGTGTACAAGCACCTTATAGAAGTGGCTGATTGGCCCACTTTCTTCTCTTCATGCAGGAATCCTACTTTGTTGTTCCCTACTCCTTCCCCACTTACCTCAGGGCTTGTATTACCATCCCCTGACAAAACCTAGTTTAAAGCCCTCCTCACTTGGTTTGCAAGCCTGCCCATAAAAATGCTGTTTTCTCTCTTGGTTATCACCATCATCATTAACAACCATGGGCTCAGTGCTCATTGGTGTCTGATGCCTCTCTCGCTATTTCCTTCCATATTTCCCTGTCCAGTGTGGAGTGGCTTAGTTTCTGTAGACTAGCTCCGCACCAATCTACGATATCATCTACCTCTTTGTTAAGTGGATCCCATCTCTTCCTAGCAATCCTTGTTCCTCAAACAGAAATCCCATGGTCAAAGAAACCAAATCCTTTGCTGTGACACCACCTACGCAACCATGCATTTACCTCAGTGATTCGATGATCTCTATCTGGACCCCTTCCTTGCACAGAAGGGATGGACAAGAACACCACTTGTGCTCCATATTCCTTGATCTTTCTTCCTAAGGTTACATAATCCACAGTGATCTCATCAAGGTTGCTCTTTGCTGTATCATTAGTTCCTACATGGCAAAGTAGGAAGGGGTAGTAGTCTGCCTGCAGGCTTGATGATTTTTGAAGTGACTCTGTAACATTCTGGATTCTAGCTCCAGTATGTTTTGGTACAATGAATGACTTCATAATAAGCTTAGTATGTTTCTATTTAATTATAGTTGCCTTTTTTGTTTTCGTTCATACACTGAAACAATTTGATCAACTATTGTCCTTCCATAGGAGACTTCCAGTTCTGCCGCATATGGTCCAACCAATAACTACTAAAAGTCCACCCTCCCACACCTATTGAAATCAAGGGGAATGTTGCCACTGGCTTGGTTGTTGCAGAGTCAAGACACACATGAACAAAACTTGCAAATTTTTATTAAAAAAATCACCTCAAATACTTTTTCCTGATAAGAGCAACATTGTAAAAATATTGTTACTAATTTGATTACAGGAGTGGCAGACTCTTGACTTCAAAATTTTAGCTTGTTTTAAGTGTCCGTACAGCCTTCCGTTTAGCTTTGATCTTTCATTTTATCTTCCCTTTGCTGCTTTATATTAAAAGGACCCAAGATGCAGGTGGCACTTTTTACTTTGTAAAATAATGAGTAGCAGATCTGAGGTTTGCTCTCTCTCCGATGTGTGTCCAACTATCATTAACATTAATTATTGGTCACACTAGATGAGCACCCAAGTCCTAACAGGATCCAAGTTATTGCCCACATGTTAGGTGCATCACTGCAGGCTAAGCAGGTTTGCTTGCTAAAACTATTTCTTGGTGGATACCTTTCCATTACAAAGTAGAACCACAAGTCTTTCTTAATGAAAAACACCAACATGAATTTTATCTTTGAGTCCTGATAAAGACAAAGCCCAGCCGCTGTTACAGACCTATATCTGCCAATTTAATTTTCACTATTATCTTAATTAAAATTCAAGCTAATGTTGTGAGTTAGGGAGGGAATGTCGTGACTTAATGCTGAGTACCATTTTGTGTGTAAGGGAAGGATTTAGCTCCTTTATTTCACCTGAACAATACAGCATTACCTGCTTTACTTGAACTGGTTGAAAAAGCTCAGAAGCAAAATTTTCTGACTGCAAATGCCATTTTGTAGAGATCAAATGTTGTGCAGCAAATTCTCTGAGCTGGGTCTAGTTATACTGCTGTCGTACCTTGCTTAATAAGTGCTAAGCAACTGAATTCTTCACACTGGTTTATTGCCATAGTAGACAAAAGCCTATACTAATAAACCCTGTATTGGGAAGGAAGGGTGCAAACTGCCTAGCTTGGGGATGGAGAATTGCAATATAAAGCTTTTCCTTTTCAGGTTCAAATCCATTCCAGACAGAGTCTACCAGAATGTGTTGATATATAATGACTTACAAAACATGAGCTAGTAAATCATTTAAATACCATATGACACTTCGGTTTGAATAGAGAGGCCAAAACCTCAGTGTACATGCAAGCTGAGCTGAGGATGTGACAAGAGAGATTCATTAATGGGCTTAACACACATTGATAAATGCTCTATTGTTCTGAGACACTGACAGAGGACTTGGTCCCCAGGGCTGCCAAAGTGGTCTGCCTTGGCCAGGCATCATCAGGGTTGACAGCATGGAAGGGGTGAGGCCGAGGGCAGAAGGGACAGGGCCTAGAAAAGTCATCCCTTAGTGCCGCTTGGATCACGGTGCTGCCCCTCTCCCTCCCATTCCCTAATAGCTGCATGGGGTGGTGGAGCAGTGCTGCCATGGCAGTTCAAATCGGCCACTGCTGCTGCCAAAGTAGCAGTGCTGGCAGCCAAAATTCTGGGCCCCTTTGAAACACTGGGCCACTATGCAACTCCCCCTTCCCCCATGCTTCCTTCCTGTTGGCAGGCCTGCCAGGCATTCAGCAATGAGTATATCCTATCCATAATTATACCCGGTGGCATCCACTGAAGTTGGCAGCATTGCCTGGGGTGCAGCTCAGGTCCGAATTTGACTTCTAGATGTGTGATACTGATGCAGAAAATACTTTCCTTGACTTCGGTGGAAGTTTTCCTAGAGTGAAGACTGCAAGACTGAGTCCTCATGGCCCAGAGAAGTCTGGGCATATCCTGTTTTTGGAATTTATTATACAGAGAAGCTTCCTTTCTATTTATTTAAGGTGGTGTGTTTGCTGTAAGGGGCTATCCAGGAGGGAGAAGAGCTGTACCTCTGCTAGCACAACCAAATATAAGTATTGGTCCACGTGTTAAGCTCCCTTCCACGCTACTTGTCCTTTCCTGGTGCACCAAAATCACATCAGGCACCATGGACACATCATAGAATCACAGGGCTGGAAGGGACCTCAGTAGGTCATCTAGTCCAGCCCCCTGCTTCAAGCAGGATCAACAACAACTAAGTCATCCCAGCCAGGACTTTGTCAAGCCAGGACTTAAAAACCTGTTGGGATGGAGAATCCACCACCTCTCTAGGCAACACATTCCAGTGCTTCACCACCCTCCCGGTAAAGAAGTCTTTCCTAATATCCAATCTATTCCTCTCCTTCTGTAACTTCAGAACATTACTCCTTGTTCTGCCATCTGTCACCACTGAGAACAGTTTCTCTCCATCCTTTTTAGAGCTCCCATTCAGAAAGTTGAAGGCTGCTATTAAATCACCCCTCAGTCTTCTCTTCTGTGAACAAAATAAGCCCAAATCCCTCAGCCTCTCCTCATAGGTCATGGGCTCCAGCCCCTCAATCATTTTTGTTGCCCTCCGCTGAACCTGCTCCAGCACATCCACATCCTCTTTATACCAGGGGGCCCAAAATTAGACACAATACTCCAGATGTGGCCTCACCAGTGCCGAATAGAAGGGAACAACCACTTCTCTAGGTCTGCTCTCAGTGCTCCTCCTAATCCATCCCAATATGCCATTGCCCTTCTTGGCTGCAAGGGCACACTGTTTACTCCAGCCTTTCATCCAACATAACCCCTAGGTCCCTTTCTGCTGTGCTACTGCTTAACCAGTCAGTCCCCAGCCTATAACAAGGCTTGGGATTCTTCCATCCCAAGTACAGGACTCTATTCTTCTCCTGTTGAACCGCATTAGATTTCTTTTGGCCCAGTCCTCCAATTTATCCAGGTCACTCTGGATCCTATCCCTACCCTCCCAACATATCTACCTCCCCCTTAGCTTTGTGTTGTCTGGAAACTTGCTGAGGGTGCAATCCAGTCCCTCATTCAGGTCGTTAATAAAGAAGTTGAGCAACACCGGCTCCAGAACCGAGCTTTGCGGCAGTCTGCTTGAAACTGACTGCCATCCAGATACTGAGTCATTGACCGCTACCCGTTGGACCCGACTGTCAAGCCAGCTTTCTATCTATCTTGTAGTCTGTACATCCAACCCATACATCCTCAATTTATGTGCAAGAATGTTGTGGGAGACTGTATCAAAAGCTTTGCTGAAGTCAAGGTTTATCACGTCCACTGAAATTCCCCATGTCCACAGTCTATTACCTCATCATAGAAGCTAATCAGATTGGTCAGGCACAACTTGCCCTTCGTGAACTCATGTTGACTAGTCTTGATCCCTTTCCCCTCTTCCAAGTGTTCCAAAATGGATTCCTTGAGGATCCTCTCCATTATTTTCCCAGGGACTGAAGTAAGACTGACCGATATATAGTTCCCTGGATTGTCCTTCTTTCCTTTTTTAAAGATGGACACTATATTTGTCTTTTTCTAGTCATCCGGGATCTGTCCCAATCTCCAAGAGTCTTCAGAGACAATGGCCAAAGGCTCAGCAGTGACATCTGCCAATTCCTTCAGTGCCCTTGGGTGATTAAATCCAGACCCATGGATTTGTGTACATCTAGGTTTTCTCAGTAGCTCTTAACTCATTCCTTCCCCACTGATGGCTGCCCAGGTATTCTTGAGCCTGTATTCTTGTTGCTCAGATATCAGTTAGTTCCCCTGCAGAAAACTGATTAAGGTGGTCAGAAGAACAGGCTAGGGCTGGAATGAGATTAACAGCCAATTAGCCTTTCAGCCCATTAGGATGGAGACACAGGAAGACAGTGCAGGGAGGAGGGACAGGCCAAGCTGATCCCAGTCTCACAGAGTATGCCTGCACCAGGATAAAAATCTGTGACTGGCCTGGGTCTTCAGCTGCAGGACTAAAAAGCACTGTGTAGACATTTGGGCTGCACAGCACAATGTCTGCACAGCAATTTGCAGCCCTGGGTCCTGAGCCTAGAAAGCCTGAGTTAGTTGACCTGGACCAAGTGCGAGTTTTTTATTCCCCTGTAGACATACCCACAGAGACCTGCTTCTCTCAGGCCCCTTGGACAGGGCTGAAAGCACATAAGATACTGTAAACAGAATGTTCCGTGGGGACTGCAGTGGGGCTGTTGGAGGGCACAGTGAATGAACAACTGATGGAGTCTGGTCTGTTCTCTGTGGTGTGAAAAGGCAGAAGCAGAGTACACCCTGTTGTACCCCAAATCCAACTAAAAGCTTCCTTCCTCCTTTCTATCCAGTAATGTGCAACTTCCAAAGCCTAACTGGACTCACTTCTATGCTACTATTAAGAACCAACAATTTATTTTGTCTTAAAGAAAAAAATGTATAAGAACTATTAATCCAACATTAAGTTTGCAGTGATAGCTCTTACAAACTTCAACTTTACATTTTTCAGAGTATTGCTAATTAGATGTACTCATTTTGTTAGCATCAAAATGTAAGTTGCACATACAAAAGATGCTAAATTATAAAAAGTGTATGAGTATTGCTTTATTATTCTTATCATTTTCATTTTCCTGAAATTTTATAATTTAATGTCAACTTTTTAATGCATTTTCCCTCTTATAACAGCACAGATATATATGCACTTGTGAATGTGCATATATTTAGCAGTAAAATTTAGTAGCTATTAACAGTACACAGCAACACTACAACAGTAATTTGGGAGGAAATTAAGGCCCAGGTTCACCCATGTGTTATGATCAAAAACATGCCATGAAAAAGACCCAGTCTGAGAGTGAACCTGGAAAGATTTTCCTCAGATGGCACGAGCCTTGTGACTTCCTGATTCATCAGGTGTATAAAGAGGCAAGTGTGATCGTAAAACAGGAGTGCAGGAAGGCCATATATAACTTTCAGGTGTAATCATGAGCCTGGGCAACAGAACATGTGAATGAAACATCACCACAGCTCAGAACAGCCAAGACACTGGTGTAACCACTCAGATTCTCATCCATAAGTCTGTTTTGGGGTCTCCTTCAACAGATGGCACCTCCACTAGTACTGTGTTTATGCTGGGACACATGACTTTTTTGCAGCTCTGAAGGAAGTATACCCCTTAATGAGCTCAGAACACCATTTTCCGTAACACTGCATTTTCCCACCATATTTTCCCATCCTCACGCTGACCAGGCCAAGCCATTGGAGTTTGTGGAAACTACAAAATCACAGCCTTGTGTGATATGGCTACAGCCTCTTACGTGACATCACTGCAGTGTGACTGAACACAGCAGCATTTCATAGGGAGTGTCAGCCTTCCGTTAGAACACTGGAGTGTCAGTAAGATATTTCAGAATGGGTATTACATCACAGGCAGTTAAACAGGGCAGTTCTTGAGATATTCCCCCTATGTTCATCATGCTGTACATTAGGCAGATGAAGTGAAGTAATTAAAAGATGTCACTGCTGGAAGTAGGATGAGATCTTCCCTGCTGAAAGCAGTCACGTTGACTTCATTACAGTATTGAAGAAGTTTCTTCAATTGCTATTCTCCCAGCAAGCCAGGACCACCTCTGTGTCACAACACTCTGGCTAATTCAGGTGGTTGTTGCGCCAATGAGGTGTTTTGTGCCTGGAATTATTTCTTTGATGGAAGAAATTGAGGGCAGGACCAGGAACAGATGGCTCATAACAACATCTTAATTCTGGAGAGGAAAGTAGTATTTCATTATGGAGTAGTATTTTGAAATTGCCTTCAGGTGTTAGTTTAAGAGAGTGGAGAAAAAAAGAAAAGTTAAAAAGAATTTTAAGATTTAGTAAAAGGGATATAGCGATACAAATCAGATCTGGTAATAATGCCCTACAAACCTGTCAGATTGTAGTAAAGTGACAAGTGCTAGCTAAAGGGAAACATTGCCCCATGTATGGTTATGGACTAGTTTCACTTTGATGAATCAACTGGTTTGAATTATTAGAAAAATGAAATGTTTGCCCGGTTCAGAATTTCCAAATGCCCCTTCAGGATAAATGGACATGCATTTTCTCTTTGAGACTTAATTTTATGCCATGCAAAATGTTATCTCTTTAAAGCACTAACACAAATTCACAGTGCTGCTGAATTGAGCGATGAACAGGGCTCATTTAAATAATTTCATTTCTTGCTAAACTTTTCCCTCAAACACTGAGCTTCTCTTAATAAACATGTAATCCTAAAGGTTTATTATGCTACTTTCAAGAGGAGAATTCTTGGCTGCAATGAATGTCAACATAAATTAGTATTAATCAGTCTAATTCCTCTGTGACTTTACAGTGTTTGTGTACAAGGCTTTATAGGAAAATACCTGCTTTTCTATTCATAGCTCTGTATTGTTTAGAAAAATCACTTCCTGACATTTTTCTGTCTCTGAAAATTGTCCTTGGTTTGCTGGTATTTTTATTAAATATGGAATCTAAATTAGGTAAAAGACAAAGAAAAATCTACACAAACACTTTAAATCTGTTTGTACACATTTGAAGAAAAGCTCTCATATGTTTCTTTAAAAACACACAAATTAATATTGCTTACTTTTCAGCAGGAGTAAATTAGGGTCTCAGAGACCTCCTTGGAATAGTCTGGAGTTAAATAATACTGCATGTTTTTCATTTTACTATGATGAATGCAAAGCTATTAAATAACCTTTTAAAGAGTTGGTGTAATTATCTGTAAACAGTAATGTTACAAAAAAAAGGTCAAGTTGTCCTGCCATTAGATGTTTATGGATATAAACTGGATTTATGTTTCCATAAAATAAGCACCGACTAACTAGATTAATTCTACACAAACTAAACCAACTGTAGGAATATTTAGGCACAATAAAATGATACCAATTAAAACAATTTTATTTTTGTGCCATATTGATTAATGGTGCACTAAAATTAACCAGAGACCTTAAAATCCGGATGGTTTCAGGAAGGCATCCACATCTCAGCATTATTACCAACAAGAAGAGCAGTTAAGGGAAACAGCCCTGCAATAGTATGAATATTTAATTAATAATTAGTCATGTAATTTCTCCTCAGGAATTATTATCCCTCAAACTGGTTTGTGAATTTAATTATTAGCAGCCTTTTTGTTTCCATGTCCCCTCATTACTGTCAGGATTGATGTAACATAAACTTCATTAAAAATTAAAGCAAGAGTCTTAATTACAAGGCTACCCTGACTGAAGTCAGAATTAGCCAAGTCAGTGATGTGCAAATGAGTGCATTATTTAAGAAACATGCTGGAAGTAGTTATGCTAATGCGGAAGGTTCACAGTAGCAGACCTTTTCACTTGCAGTTGCATATTCATTAAATGCACTATGCAAATTTAATGTAGCAGCCTTAGTAATGCGTTGTTAATTTATTCAGATTTATTGAGTACGACTTATAAAAAATACAAATTTAATTACTCTATCTAGTAGGATGATATTAGGAAAGATAGCAGAGGTTTAAAATGTGTTGATCTGGATTACTGCAGTTTGATGGAGGAGGTGGTATCAAAGGACACAATTTTGATAACTGGGCTTGAAAGAATATTTGATTTACTTATGGAATGATCTAAGAAATCACTAAAATTGCACATGCTACTTCCCAATAGAAGAGTTAAAAAAAAAGTCTCAGTTGTATTAACTTAAGAGCTAAAGCAGTGCTGAGTCCACAGTCTAATGGATGTAATGATCCTACTGAGACCAGTAAAGGTTATGTATGGAGATCTATGAGATGCAAACTGTCTTTGTGGGAAGTTCATTGGTAGTTAGGTGTTCCTCTGCGATGTCACTGATTATCAAGTTTAACAACAGGAATCCCATCTTTGTTCTTCAGCTGTAACCTCACCTGGAGCACAAGACAATTTATTAGCACTGGTTGAAAGGAAGTTTAAGGGTTATTTTTTTCCTTTGCAGTTTGCATATAAAACAACTTACACCATCTATTTATTATTCCGGAGGTTTTTGTAACTGACACATTTTCCCCATGAAGCCTAAATGTGTAATGAAAAACAATATAATTGGAACAAAATATCCACTGGGAACTTTAAGACCTATGCTCTCAAAATCATGTGAACAGCTATGGAGAGACATACGCCAGTGAGCATAACCTGCCAGGTCGAATGAGATGTAGAAAAACTGGGCTAGAACAGTCTATTTCCAAGCTTCTTTGCTTTTTCCCATTATTATAGTTACAATCTCTGGAGTTACCGAAATGCCTAGCTGTAAGACAATTATTACTGGAAGCATTCAGCTGGTCAGTCTGTCAGTCAAGTGAACCTAACCAAGCTTTTCTGTTAGATCATCTTATAAAAGTTTTCAAGGGACAAACTGCGAACCTCTTACACACATTGGTGAGCTGTGACTCACCTGAATTGTCCCTGTAACTACGTGTAGCTGCTTGTATAACTACTCACCAGTGTGAGAAAGAAGGCCCAAAGTAATATCTAAACACTACTGTTCTGTTCTCCAGCTTGTTTAAGCTGGATTTCATATAACCTTTGTACCTGTGTTGTCTGCACTCCTGTGCCATTGAAAATTATGGGCATCTACTTGATGATAGTTCTTGATGTGTTATGCAATGGACACTTAGAATTAATTAGTAGAGGACCCAGTCCTGCAAATTAGTGAGGCCTCCACTCTTATTCTATTCAGGTTGTTTGACTGCGCTCATCACCATAGAAACAGGGTGTCTTTGAGTACAGTATTATAGCATTGCTTTGTATGATGAGACCTATGGTCAGTAAAATCAAAGGGTAAAAACAGAAGCACACAAGTTTGTTAGCTGTCATGAGGTCTTTCAGATGTTCCATTTGTTGGCTATCACCCTGGTGGGTTCCATGACAGAACTCAGACTAGGAATTTTAAACAAAACTCAAGGATCTGATTTCCCCCCTCACCTGCACCCCCAAGCACACAGAGCCAACTAATTAAAGGGAGCTTCAAGTATTCACCATGTCCATCAGAAGTAGGATTTTCCCACCCCGATCCTGGCTAGGTATACCTGCACCAGTCACACCAGTTCTGTCTGCTCTTGCTTTGCTTTCTCTGATCGTCTATAGGGGCAGTCCATTATGACCTCTTTCTCAGCTGCTTGAAACTGAGCAGTCCTATAGGTCACATGATTTTTCTCACTGAAAGAACAAAAGTAGCGAACAGCTCGAACTATTTCTTTCCTGAGCCAAATGCCGACGTTAGAAGGTATTTTACTAAATTACTGTTGGTTTAAGAGGATGAGGATTTGGGCCCTCATCTGTAAACACACCTTCGATTTAACAGACAGTAAACTTCCCAACAAGGCAAACGTTTACTGTCATGGTGCACATGCCTATCTGGAGCTCCTTAATCTGAACTTGCATCAATGGTGCCATGACAGAATCCTGAGACAGAAGCTTTACTAATCAGTCGCCATGGAGCTGCTACATAGTGTCCTGGTTGCTGGGTACCTCTGACCTCTTTCAGCGCAGTCTCCTAAGGTATGAGGCCTCATGCCTTTCCCTTTCTGTGGTAGAATCTCACAATTCTCCCACTCTAAGACTGGGTCCTCCTGACCCATCATATCCCGTAGGTCAACTGTGCTTACTCCCAACACATCAGACCAGGTTCAGGTACCTGGGAGGCCTTCCCTTAGAGAGCTTTTGACTTGAGATGAATACAGTGACCTAAAACTACCCTCTTAAAGCAACATATCCTTTCATCTAAACAGGAGAAATACAGCAAAGCACAACAGAAGATGGCTTTGGAATGTTAGATGCCTGTACACATCACCCTAAAGCTGTAGGAGACTAATTTTACCCCAGGCAGTGGGAAGTTACTCTGTTCCCCAGTAGTTTTTCTGTCCCTGTCATTTAGGGTATGTCATCTTATCCAACCCAAATTCTTTGTTCCAATTTCTCCAAACGCAGATACCCCATGATTTCAAGAAGAAATTTACATATTTCCCATGTGGAGCAGTGAGCTCAGTCATATGCTGGACGTAGCACTTGAAGGAGGATGCCAGAGTCATTTTCTTTGAAGTTTGGGTAAATGAATGGCCATCTGGAGCCATTGTCCCTTCCCCTGTGTTCATGCAGTCAATCCCTTCTTATGCTAAGCCCGCATAGTCATACGCTAACCAACCTTCCTACCCTCAGGCAAACAGAACATATATTCACATATTACAGAAGGCTCCAAATCTATCCTGCATAGTTATGGCTCAAGGATCCATTGTGGGGCTGTATGTTTGTAGGATCATTCACACAGCAAAGTCTGCAGAATCATGCTCTGTTAGTACTGAGTGAAATCTACCTCATGGAGAGGGGTCTATGCAAGGCCCTGGGTACCTCATGAATTGAATGATTACTGTAGAAAAGCCTTTTGCACAGAGGTGTGTTACATTCCCATGCAATTGTGTGAGATCTCATTTCTGAAAAGAACGATGCCTAGAACAATCACTAGGCAGGCTCCAGCCTGGTTTCCTGTTACATGCAAAGTTGCGTACTTCATACCTGTTGCATAAAAGGTCTGACTTGTTGACAAAAAAGCCCATCTGGACTTACTACTTAGTTATCTGATTGTTGACAAAAAGCCTCTAGTTAAAATGCATCCATGCTTGCTTTTCCATAGTTGGTCTACAATGAAGTCTCAGATGCTCTGCCTTCAGAGCACAGGTGGAATGATTAAATGGGTGCTGGGAATGGCTGACTGGATCTTTACATCTGTTTAATTAAGAATTAGCTCATCAGCTGAGAGATCATGTTGAGGATTACCATGCTTTTGTGTTCGAATTCCAATAAAGATATGAGAAATAGTTTGGTCTCCTTTCAACCTTTAGTGGGAAGTGACAGACACCACAAAGCTAGGAAATGATTGGCAGATCTGCAAACTTAGGCTTTTGGTCATGATCTGTGAAAAGGTATCTCTAAGGTAGGATTTGAGCCAAATGTGGGTATGTGAAATCACACACGCAGGAGACAGTGAACGATTGCTGACGAGTATTATCCACCATCTGTTTCTATCCTTGGAAGGTATTTGTTCTATGAATGCACTGGCACTTGCTTTAGGTACTTTGCTTAATGTATTTATCCTCAGGACACCCTTGTAAGTTAGATCAGAGCTATTTCTCCACCCTGCCCCGCCCCACCCCACCTGTGTAAGTGGAAAACTAAGGCACAGGCAGGGTAGGTGACTTGCAAAGGTTACACATGAAGTCTATGGCAAAGCTGAGAACTAAATCCTGGTCTCCTGAGTATCAGGCTCATGCCCTAAATACCATTCAAGCATTCTCACTGTTCCCCATTTTGACTTCTTTCCAAGTACACACACGCTGTCCCTACTGATAGAACGAAAGCAAAAGTGGGGAAGAATCAAATGGCCATGCAAACAAAGAGGAGGAAAAGGGGAGACGGTTGAGGCTGCACGTGTGCCTTTAGGCCTCGCCAGCGCTGAAAGGTAAATGTTGGAGAGGGAAGGGAAAGTAGAGAAGTGAAAGGTTGAATTGCAAAGTGGACTAAGTAGACTTGGCAAAATTAAGTAGTTAAAAAAAAACATCTGAAAGAGGCACTCTGCTGATTCAGGGCACAAGCTAACTCTGTAATGAATACAGGGAAGCAGAGATTTCCCCTTAGAGTAAATTATCTCAGAGCTGCCTGATGCAGGGTTATTGTATTTTTGTCTGAAGCAAGTGGTACTGACCAGCGTTGAAGACAGGCTACCAAACTACATGGACTAGCAGTCTGATGCAGGGTTGCATGCTATGTCCTTGATGTTTTAAGAGCTAGCTGGAGGGTGTACACGAGACTCAAACCAGACATTTTTTAGTAGAAGTTTGGATTCCCAGTATATATTTGCTGGACCTTACACCATCCCACTGTTTTTTTACCTAGACTTCATAGACATTTTTGTGGGGAGGACTGAGCTTGGGTTCCCAGTATAACTGTGGCCCCTCCCTCCCGTTAGTCCTGTGTACAAGAATACATGAAGGTGTTTGAATAACCAATGTTTCAGGCTGCATGCTCCTATGAGCAAGCACTGCATCATCTCTGTATCTTTAAAGAGATGATAGAGAGATCAAGAATTATAGCTCTTAAACTAGGAGAGGCCCATGCTATTGGACTGAAGTTCAGCAGCTATGGTAATTCACCACCTTTATTGTGTGAATAATGATTGCATGGTTTTTTTTCCCTTGGTTTGCAAACTTGTGGTTTCACTTTACCTTCTTCATTACCTGCACTAGCAAAGCCTGTGTGTTGAACTGACTTAGCAACTGGCGTCTTCCTTTGCACAACTGTCCTTCTGTAATGAGTTACGTGGAAGTGCAGGGTCAGATGGTTTTGTCTTGTAAAGTTCAGTCCTGCCTATGAGTTAGGTAAGAGACTCCAGCAGATCATAACTTAAGGAAAAAGATGGAGGTGACTGAAGAACAGATGGTGGGATGTCCTAAAGGAAGACACATTGTCACAGGGTGTGAAAGAACCAAGCACTTTGGAGGCAGAGGGTTCATAGAACTGACCCTGTTTGATGGTATTAACATAAGGAAGTAGTAGTCAATAATATGATTTCCACTAGAGAGCTGATCCTTTGACAAATATGAAATCAGTTAAATCAAATTCATGAGTCTAGGCAAGCTCTCCTCTCTCTCTAGCTAGCACATTAACTGGAAAAAAAATATGATTGCATTGCTTCTGCACATTGGTTCATGAGGGATGGATTTGAGCTTTAAAATGTCATTAACTTTTGCCCTGTTATGGACGTGTTTAGCCCTGTGCTGGTTACAGAAGTGTTTCTAAGCCACTGGGTAAGTCTAACATCTAACCGTCAGGTGAAGCTGGAATTAGAAATAAACTCTACAGTTATGGGCAACACCCATACAGCTAGGTCTGATCAAAGACTGCAACAGAGTCTACCACCGGCTTCTTGAGGCATTTCATTTCCTGTGCCTTATCTCAATCATGTACAGGGAAGCTTGCTTCCATGGGGATGCTATAACTGACTAAAGGTCTAGTAATTATTCCAAGAAGGGGACTGTCTTCCTAGATCAGCCTGTGATTTACCTTCTATATGGGGACTGAATTATTGTAATTCTTCTTGCAATTGTAAATACAAATACCGTTATATTTCCAAAATAATGTCTGAATCTCAGTGAGGCAATCACTTCAATATTCTGCCGTGGGGAGTTCCATGGGTTTTTCGGATACTGTGTTACCTACCACTGGCACTGAGCATCTCATTCTTCTTGTACAGTGGGAGACTAAGCTGGCCTTAGCATTTCAAAGTTCTCATGCTACTTAATCTTACAACACACTACTTGCCTGCTGAGATGGACCAGCATTACGATTGACCCAGCAGTTTCTATTCAACAAGAGAAAGACAGTAATGATGGATAACTTCTTCTCTTCCCCAGAATATTTACCTGGCAGGTTCCATGAGGGTTAACCATATAACTGCTATTCTGCTGAACATCTCCGTGACAGCTTGAGATGTCATGAGGGTCACTGCCAGCAAGACATGACTGACATCTTTGATCACAAAATGGTAGCCAGCTTTTAGTAAGAATACCACAACATCATATTTTCCTTTTTGTTTCTACCTATATGCACCCATTCCTAGGGAATTTCCAGGCCTCTGTTAGACTCTGTTTGGAATCTTTTCCTCTGCCCTACAGCAAAAGGAAGCTGAGAGAGTTAAAGTGCTTCAAGAAAGGAATTCTACTCAGTAGGTATGTACCAAGGTCCCCATTTATCAGATGCTCCTCCCCCTCCATGCTGACTTTGCTTATGCAGCTCTAAGTTAAGATTAAAGGCTTGCGTGGAGAGAGATTAATGTCATGATGCAGATCCTGACAGCTATAACAGGCTGCAGTTTTCTGGGATAATACTACAATTCAGATTTCCTGCTGCTTGAAGCAATTATTTTTCTTGTAAGTTGTACTGGTCCTATGCAAAGATTTTGACAGGTGTCTTTGCATCCCAGGACAAAGATGTGACACCCAGGGCTACATTTTTTTCTCTGGTCACAGCTACAAATCTGTTATTGACCAGTCATTTCAGGGGCCCTATCTCAGTCAAGTCTCTGGGATTTGCAGTCTTTCTCCCCATCTTCGTCAGACTTTCAGGCACTCATTCCTTAACATAAGATGATTTGCCATATGGTAAAGTGGATTTGCTCTCCATTAGATGTTTTTAATTGCACTGTGTTTACAAAGTGCTCTGTAAATACTGACATAGCCTATTCTGCTAGAAATTATTTTTGTTACTGCATTTCCTGGGTCTATTCCAAATGACGCTACTATGAGGAATTATATTACACTCGCTGTCACAAAATGCCATTCAGCATCTAATGACTTCATGCCCAGCATGGGGCATCACAATACCATGACTCTCTCAAGTCTGTAAATTAGGTATCAAAAAGATTACTGCAGACATTCAGGGGAGTGGGTCTGGTTACATTCTGAAGACCTGATGTGCACCCAAAGTAGCCCTTGTTAAACTAGAAGTGGGGCTTTAAAGCACTTAGTTCAATGAGTTCAAACCTCTATGTCAACACACTTCCAGGTTGGCACAAGCAAAACCGAAATAAACAATTTTAAATTGATATAACTGTGACTTGTGTGTAAACAAAGTCTAACTCTTGAGATGGTGTCTTCAAAGTACACCTGTGGTCTCTCTTTGCCCAGGGCTGGTTTGATACTTGGCTACAGTTTAGGTTTTATACTTTCTAATAGCCTTTGGTGCCAAATAATCTCTTTGTGTCACAGAAATGAGAGTGGCACTTTGTTTTTCGTTACCTGGGACTTTGGAGTAGAAAAATAATATTCCAGATTTAAAATATGTTGGCCATTTGGGAAATGATCATGAACATTGAGTTGTACCCTGTTGTACCATGTTTTATGGAGGATATGAGAGGCAAAAATGACTTCCTCCTCCCATTAAAATGGTGTCAGCCAGTTGCATATATCTGTCTTTATGACTGGCTCCTGACTGACTGGCTGTGTTTGAAATGGGCCCCTATAGGTCAGCCACGTAATAACTTCTTTTTTCCTCTACATGAAGCTGGCTTACTGCTTGTCCGCACTTTATGGTTGTGGTGATATGTTTCTGCTTGATTCAGTATTTGGCTGTATGGTGTAACTTCTGTGGCAGGACTGCTTTTGTAGGATTGGGCTGGTTTGGTTTATGCGCATGTAATACACAGTGAATAAGTTGTCTTTTGCCCCCTTGAGTATGAACTGGCCCTCAGGCACAGATGTATGAGAATAGCCACATTGGGTCAGACCACCTAGACCATCTTGGGCTACACCATCTAGCCCAGTATCCTGCCTTCAATCAGTGACCAATGCCAGTTGCCCTTGAGGGACTGAACGGAACAAGTGATCATCAAGTGATCCATTCCCAGCTTCTGGCTAGAGGCATTGTCCCTGCCCATCCTGTCTCATACTCATTGATGGACCTATTGTTCATGGACTTCTCTAGCTCCTTTTTTGAACCCTGCTGGTCTTAGCCTTCACATCATGAGTTTTCACTGTTCTTCATTTATCAGCAAAGGCTTTGATCTTTTTCAGCTATGTGCTTGATGGGGATCCCTACTCATGGGAATTCAAATAGTTCCTGTTCCAGGGTGGGGTTAGAATGGACTCCAAATCCTCCAGTAGTTGGGAATTGGTGGCTGGAGATATCTTTTCATAGAAAAGGCATCAGTCCCAACCATCACCTCTATAGATGGTGGCTAGTTTTGTGGAGGAGCCCCATTTCTTAACGCAAGGACTCTTATGGGACTGGAACTGGAGGTGTGTGTTCTAGCCTGGTCAGAGTAAATGGGATCTGGATGAGTCCCTTCAGTTTAAGCAGCAGTGCTGGAAAGAGGGTAGAGGGGTAGAAAGACTTTTCTGAACAAACCAAGTATTCATCTTTTGCTGCTTCCAGGACTTGTGTATATGCATAGATGTAAAATGAGAAGTTCTGGATAAATCCTCCTAATGCTATTAACTAACAAGCACTGGGGAAAGCAAGCGAATAAAGAGATGCAGAGCACATGGACCAGCCTGAAAGAAAGATCTTGTTTCAGACTTCAGTGAGAGTCACTCTCACTGAGAATTTTTAGTCATGTGTTTAGCCAGTTCAAAGGGGGTTACCCAGGGGTTTAATTCATTCCATTCACACTTTTTTCCATGCTTACAGGAGCTTGCAGGTATAAAAGGGGACACGGATCCATTTCATGTGCACAAAATCTGCACTTCCATGGGCTAATGGGGTAAGCAACCACTCGTCAGTCTGACCTATACCCCAAAATGGGAGTGGATGGAACAGAATGTGTGTGAAAGCAAAAACTGCATTTGAAAAATTCAACTCAACCTGTTGTGACATTAGCAACAGTGTTTCCACTGTTAAAAGCAGAAAGGCATATCAAACCTCTGCTCTAGGTCTTTGGCGCCTATGTATACTTCAGAGCAGGTTCCGGGTTGTTATAAGGAATGAGTCAAATTCAGGAGTCATGTATGGGGGTGAATCACTTGCAGAATGAACCCCATTTTGCTAAGCAATAGGTGTAGTCTTGTGACTTACTGAAGTAACATATATAGTTTTTAATTTGTGTTCATTTATTTATTGCTTCTCTGTAGCTTAGTGATGAGTGGTTTAACAAGAAAGTAGTATAGCACAGGATTTCACAGATGGGGTAGCAGCATCTTACTTGAGAAATCCAAGGGGCCTCAGTGGAGGAGGATGGACATTTGGATGCAGATTTTCTACTGGTGTATATTGTCAGAGCTTCCTTGGCTCCAATGGAGTGATGACAATTTACACCATCTGAGGATGTGCCCATTGGATCACAGGAGAATTTTTTCTCATGGGTTTTCTGATTCCAAAACATTAAAAAGCTAATGCAGCTTTATTCTCCATCCACCTTTAAGTCTTAAATGTCTGTCTTTGGGGCATGGTCTGTAATAGACTAGGGCTTTAGGACCAGTTTTTCTGAGAAGCCAGCAGTGTTCAAGAAGGGCCCTTGACACCATTCTGACTTAATGCTAGGCACATCTGCAGCTACTTGGACAAAATTGACATTGTCTAGAGAGCAAAGCAATCACCTAGTGTAGCATTACAGAGCATTTACACTTGAGCCGTGTTACCAGACAGTAAATCTTGACCTTTAGGAGTTCAGAGATTAGATTTCTTTGCCGCAAGCATTCAAGATATTGTTAGGAATTTGTTGCTATTCAAAGCAGATTTCAGGGGTTACCTATGGGTTTAATTCATTGCATCAATCATTTTTGGAAGGTTCTTTTAAAGCCGAGATAGCTTCAGCTAAAAACTAGGATTACTTTTACATTTATTGTTAGCAGTTGGTAAAAAAGGAGAAAAAAAAAAACAAAAAACCATGTATCTTACGACACTGCTGGAAGTTTCAATGTTTATTCCTAGATGGGCTGCTATTCTACATTGCTGCTCTTCTGCACTATAAACTAATTTATTCCAAAAATAGGATTTGGGATTTGAATCACAATTAGGCATGGTTTAACACAAATGCAATATAAAAACTCTCCAATTATTCTAGCCATTAATTCATATATTGATGCAATGAATAACCTGTTAATCACACCGACTTTATACATCCTAAAACATTGATTGGTACTTAATTCTTTCACATAGGGCTAGACATGTATAAATCAAGCATAGATCTACCAACCTGAGTGGAGCTAACAGCTGAATACCGTCAGAGCCATATTGCCCCCTCCCCATTAAAGAGGTAAATTTATATATTATATCTGTGCACGCGTGAACACACACCAGATGTTGGAGCAGGCCCGGAACACCTCTTTCTGCTCAGCCCCAAGATCAGTCTGGCTTTTACAAAGTGAACATTCACTGCATTAAGGGGCTTTCATGGACTTTGTAGCCATGCAGCATGCCCAATGGACTAGTCTCAACCAAGGTAAGTGTAAAAATAATCCGGTTAGGAAATGTGAAATGAAACATATAAATACAAAATGGTTCATGATTAGTCAATGGTTCTGTGGAAAGAAACTGTGCACAGCTGTTTATGATGGCATGTTGAGTATGGTGCTATAGTTAAAATGGGAATTGCAGTACTGGAATGTGCACAGAAAGGTGTCAGATATAACCAACAGGAGATCGTTCTTGCATTTGACACAGCACTGGTCAGATCACAGCCTGTGTGTATGAAAATGACTCTATAGTTGGATTACTGTGTTACACTTTGGGAACTGTACTAGAGAGACATCACACTTTTACTGACTGGATGGAGGAATGATTGAAGCGGATAAGTAGTTGCACAATGAGTAGCTTGCATATGTCTTTTCCAGCATAAGCCTCCAAGTATGCAGGGGTTGACTTCCCTTTTGTTTTAATTCCATAAATCATTCACTTCTTTGAAGAAGAAAGGTGGCTGAGGGACAGTGGTGGAGGGAAGGAACCAGGAGGTGCGATTAGGGGAGCTGAATCTCTTGCTTTTCATTTGATTGGAGCGACACTTCTGTAAAAGTTTTTTATTAGATCAGGATCTTTTCCAATGTCAGGTCCTCATTAATAAAATCCTGGTACAGAGAACCATCATCCAGCGTAGTCTGTGAAGCTCTCAAATGGAATCTGCAAGGAAAATGTAAAAGAGGAAGACCTCGGACAACATGGAGAAGATCTACTGACATTGAAGGACAACTGGGGTACTCCTGGAGTCAGTTAGTTTCGTCCCAAGACATAGTGAAGAATAGGAGACTTATAGATGACCTGTACGCCACCGGGTTTAAGACGTAAGTCAAGAATGCCTAGTTTTCAGAGCACTAGCTTCTCAAATACCAGGTCAGGTTCCCCATTCACTTAATGCCCAACCCTGCGCCCCTTGTTGTGCTTGTTGCAAATAAAAGCTTTGCTGGTGGGAGCAGACTTCTGTGTAATGAGGTTGATGGCAAAACTTGAGTTCAGCAGATGGGATGGATGTGTGGGACTTTGCCTGCTTTAGTGATGGTGACTGACAAACGTGTGGGGCAACAGACATATTTTAATCCAACACTACCTACATTTTCTTTTACTGGTGGCATTAGGTCTGATTCAGAACTCTGACTGGTTTTATATCAGCCTAATTCCATAGGTATAATTTAAACAATCAATAATAAATAAACAACAATCCTTCAAGTTACGTTGTGTTAGAAGATTTTGGACGATATCATGGGTAGACTGCATCGCCAACAAAAGACTGGCAACGACAGGAACCCAGCAAATGGTGGTTAGAGATCTGATGAAGAGACAGGCTAGTAGTACCTTTTTCGTAACCTGCCAGCTTCCCACCCTTCCCCCTCTCGCAGTTAATCCCGGCAACTACCATCACAAAAAACGTACTGTGGGCTAGAATTTCCAGGCACACTTTCAGGGGCTCAGTGGGAGGTGCAGGTTTACAGGCTCTGGAAGGGAAAGCTGATGACAGACAAACTCAAAAGGCAGAAAAAGAAGATCTTGGATTGTTGGCAGATCTAAAGGTTTATAGGTGCACAATGAGATCATCAGACAATTGTAATACAGAATGGGCTATCAGGGTTGCAAGGCTCTATTAATGGAAATGGCTTATAAGAAGAACCTCCATTAACTTCTATTAAGTTCATTCTCATTTTTTTATATGTCTGAGGCCCTTATATGTCCCCTATTATTGAAACGTTGGAGCACCTCACAATCTCTAATGTATTTACTCCCGCAACAATTTTGTGAGGTGGAGAAGTGCTATTGGCTCTGTTCTACAAAAAGGAAACTGAAGCACAGAGAAGCTAAATAACTTTTTCAAGGTCACACAAGTAGTCTGTGGTGGAGCAAGGATTTGGTTCTGGGTTCCACGAGTCACAGGATAGTGACCAAAGCACTGGAACATGCTTTCTCTCAAGGGACATCAGAAGCAGGCCCTTTAATTTTTAAGACATAACAAATGTTAAGTGCACATACTGGTACTGATGAAGGAACCTGCAATCTGTTTGATAATAACTTACCTCTTTACGTTATTTTGTACCTACGCTTTGTGACATGCCCAATTCATCATTAGAAGCAATACACCGAGGACATGTCTACACTAGAAAGTTCTTTTGGAAAATCAGGGCATTTTTCAAAAGAACATGTCGTGCATCCACACACAAAATGCACTCTTTTGATCCGAAATCGGAAGAATTTGGCTCTTCTTTTGGAACCCCTCTTCCGCTCCCAGATCAGGAAGAGCGCCTCCCTTCGAAAGCTTCTTTTGAAAAAAACTCGTGTGGATGATCCACAGATCCTTTTTGAGAAACAGCAGTCCTCATGGCGCCAGATTTTTCGGTCCCTCACCCATTCTTTTTAAAGAGCAGGGGCTGTGTGGATGCTCTCTATTGAAAGAGTGGATTGATCTTTCGATTGGCTTTTTTGTGTGTGGATGAACTCTTTTGACTGAAGATCTTCCAGAAGAGATCTTCTGGAAGATCATCTTTTGAAAGATTGCTGTAGTGTAGACACAGCCCGTGTGTGTGAAAATTTTTTTCAGTAAACAGAAGAAAACATATATTAAAATATAAGATTAAAAAATATATTTTAATTTTAACTGACCGTGCCACATGAAAAGTAGGGGTTTGTATTTAGTCTGGTGCTGTTTCCCTCCAGAAAATGCATTGTGGTTCATGATAGCAAATGCATGGTTTGCAATGGTTGCCATGGTAATTATTTCTTATAAAAGAATAAGTGTTATAAATGGCCAGAACTTAACAAAAAGCTCCCTCAGGAATATTTCTTTTTCAACCGTGATTGCTCTTGCTTGGCTTTGTACCCCCTCTGAGCTATGCTGGTGTGTTTTACATTTCTACAGTGCAGCAGGGACAAGCATCATTGTGGCATTTCATCACTTTGGATATTTCCTACTCTTTTTGCAAGTTAATTCTGCAGAAAACCCAAGTAAATGATGCAGAACTTGCTAATGAATCAGACCTTAAATTTGCATTTTTCTATTTCCTTGTACTTTAGAGCTGGTATTTACTAAAAGCTTTCATGGAAAAAAGAATGGGATAAAAATCCATCCCATAGCAATGAAGTTTGGGGGATTTTTTAAGGAAATTTGAATAATCCTTTTCCAGGAATGAAAAGATACTAGCTTCTCTTTAACATTGCATCATACAATTTCTTTACTGTACCTAACAATGATTTGTACTACCCTAAAAGTTCTATGCACAATATGCATCCAGATTAATGTGAAGAAGTCAATTTCCCTACTAAATGTTGTTTTAAATCTGATTATCAAGTACCCTAACCTCAGATATAAATCTGGTCAATATTTTTTAAAAATGAGAAATGTCATTGCACAGAAGCATTACAATTTTAGCTTTTTACTTTCTATTGACCAACCTTGCAAAATATTTTATTTGTAGAATTAAGTTGCTTGTGAAATCATTTTTTTTAACTAAATGATCTATATTGTGGAGAAATTTCCTAAAGTCTATCAGACAGGCTGAAATCCAACCATCAGTTCGTCGTTGCAAGGCTAATTGACATGTTGGGCTTCAAAGAGATCACTTGTTTGAAAAAAGATTCATGGCTTTACTAAGAGTATTCCTTGCCATATTGGCTCCATAAATGTGTATGGATTCAAATTATGCAATAGATTTAAAAGTGGATTGTGTGCCGCAGGGTTGGAAGAAGCAGCACTAAACACAGAAGAGGGGGCATACAAAGTTAATGGGGAAAACTGGTAACTATCCTACATCTTCAGCTTGTTTTCCAGTTTTTAGTTTTTGTAATCTCATAAACAAAGCTGTGAAATTGTGAAGGGTTTTGGCCTAAAATGGGCTGTTGGAATATCACCTTATGCATTTTCACTCAAATAGTCATATGCAAATGAAGAAAAAAGTGCTGTAAAAATTTCTTTAAGGTGAGCACCCCTTTATGTATGGAGAAAATGAACGTTAGAAATTTGGCGTTTTTTTAATGTGAAAAATGGGCAACCAGTAAAAATGAGATGAAAACCCATTTTTGCTTTGCAGAATAGTGAAACTGAGTGAAATGTCACAGATGCAGGTTGTATCAGGGTTTCAGAGAACGTACTCCATTCAGGTCTCCACAGATTTGTCGCTTCTGCATTTTTGAATCCTTTGCACACCCTTCAAAATTAAAAGATCCAAATTTTCTGCACCCTCTTACCCACCAACATACATACCTTTGCAATGATTCCTTCTGTGTCTGCTCATCCTTTGCTGATTTCCAGTCTGCCACTGGGCAAGGATTGGAAAGCAGGCATAAATGCACTTCATCTACTAAGCACAGGTGAGTGCTGATCAAAGCACAGAAGCGACAGTGTGGGTTAATCAGTATAAAAATTGGACAGCCATGAAAGAGTGAACGCTGCATGAGACGGCACCCTCATTTTGCCGAACATGTGCACACGAGCAGTTTGGATAAACCTGTGCGTTGGGTAACACTGATGATTTTTTCTGTAAACTTTTCTGTAATTAAACTTGTGTAGCACCCAATGGGTGTTAAAGGATAAACAATTTTCCTGTGAGATTCCGGTTGATGCCTTGATCAAACCATACGTAAGGTTACAAAGTTGATAAGCTGTGCCTGTAAAGTTTTGGAGCAGAGCACTTCTTAATTCTACAGGTTAGTCTAGTTTAGTCTAATCTAGGGTCTGTACCGGAAACATAGAGGCTACGTCTACACTAGCAAGCTCTTTTGAAATATTTTTTGAAAAAAGGGGCTTTTTTGCAATATCTAGCAGAGCGTCTACACACAAAAAGCGTTCTTCCAAAATTAAATCGAAAGAATGCGGTGCTCCTTTAGAAAGCGCTCCTCCACCCCCATGTCAGAAGGGTGCCTTCTTTCAAAAGCTTTTTTCAAAAGAAAAAAAACATTTGTAGACACTCTGCAGTCCCGCTTTTTTCCAAAGAGTAGTCCTCATGGCGCCTGATTTTTCAATCTTTGGCCCTTTCTTTTGAAAGAGAGGGTGCTGGGTGGACACTATCTTCCGAAAGAGCAGATCACTCCTTTGAGCTGCTTTTTTTGTGTGTAGATGCACTCTTTCAAAAGAAGTCCTTTAGGAAGAGATCTAGATGGACTTCTTTTGAAAGATCACTATAGTGAAGACATAGCCAGAATGTGGCAATATATATGTTCTTTTTTCCCCCAAATTATTATGCAAGCAGCAGACGCTTAAGCACATGATTTTCTCACACCTGTTTTATAAATGATCCTTATAGGTAGAGATTGGTTCATACCCAAACCCTGGATCCAACAGCCAGTGCCTTCCTGCTGCCTGCACATGCCAAAGATTGGGTATTTTGTCAGGATTTCAACTCTTTGGCTGGGCCCAGCCTGTGTAATGCATTGAAATTCTGTGTAATGCTCTGACTTTCTGATCTGACTAAGCAAGCAGTCATGTAAACTAACAAAATAATTTATTAGGTGATGAGCTTTTGTGGGACAGACCCACTTCTTCAGATCTGAAAGCTCATCACCTAATAAATTATTTTGGTAGTCTTTAAAGTGCTACATAACTGCTTTTTTGTTTTGTTATGGTGACACAGGGCAGTGTATGCTCTGGGCATTGGTTTCAAAACTAAAGCCAAGGGCTTAAATGTAGATATTGTGCAGACAAAACCACCATGATTTACGAAATAAACAATCTGATTATAATTAATAAATTTGTGGCTAATATTGCAGTTGCGGATGTCAGATTTACTACTTGAGCTAATTAGACAAAAGTTCTGCCCCACCCCTGACTTGCCAAACCTTTTCAGAAGTGATCTGTTTTATAGAAAGTTTTAAAACTGACTTTTGTCTTGACAGACAGATTTACATTTCAAGTATTTCAAAGCAACTGTCGGAATTGCTTGAATTCTTCATTCATCTATCATTCAGTTAATCTCTTTGCTTTGCCCCTTTTACTGAATGTACTTAGTGCTCTTTTGTTGAGAGCATTGTTTTTCAGACTGTGCTAACGCATCTTTAATCATACCTCGCCTCTTTCTTATGCATTTGCCTTATAGTTCTAGGTGGAATTGCCTCTTCAGATTTTTCCTCTCTTTCAGTGGCACATTCAGACTCAAATTGTTGTGCTCAGTAGTGCCATTGTCACATTAGAACAGGGAAAATGCTTCATCATGTGTTGCTGAATGAGATGAAATCTTCACTGAGGAGCTGAGGGATCATGTGTGAGGAAAAACATTCATTTTTATGCACCACGTTATTAGAGTGAAAAAGAAGATATTAAGACTCTCACAGTATTTTCAACATATAATGCCAGTGGAGTCTGCGGAAAGTTTGTGATTCCTGACGTTTTAATCTTTAGTATAGCTGGAGACAGGACTTTGAAAGAGCTGTTGAAATGGCCAACTTATATCCAGCATGTTATTTATATCCTGCATCTAACATACTGACCAACTAACAGACAGACATTGTCTCTAGGGCTATGTCCACACTAGCCGCAGAGTTTCGAAAGAGGCATAATAATAAACCGACTTAAAAGATGCTAATGAGGCTCTTCCATGAATATGCAGTGCCTCATTAGCATAATAGCAGCTGTGGCACTTCAAAAGTGCCGCTTTCACTCACGTGCAGCTCATCTACACCGGGTCCTTTTCAAAAGGACCCTGCACACTTTGAAATCCCCTTATGTCTATTTGGTTATAGGAATAAGGGGATTTTGAAGTGTGCAGGGTCTTTTAGAAAAGGACCCCATGTAGATGAGCCACGTGCAATTGAAAACAGCACTTTTGAAGTGCCACGGCTGCCATTATGCTAATTAGGTGTTGCATATTCATGGAAGCACCTCATGAGCATGTTTTCATTAGGTTCCTTATCATGCCCCTTTTGAAGTTCTGGGGCTAGTGTAGACATAGCCTAGATGCTAATAACCTGAATATGTTCTTCTTTATATCTGATTAATGGATAGTCCAACTTGTAAGCACTTTCCCTTTGCTGTGGCTTTCCCTTTGCTGTCAGTCTCTGAGGAAGACCATGCCCCAGAGGGAAATTAGCAGTCCCCAGCTCCAACTCTTAAGCAGAGTATCTGCAAGTGGTTCAGGGGGGCTAGGCCCTCAGCCAGGCTGTGGCACTGAACAAATGGTCTGGAGACCAGTAGGGATTAGACACCCAGCAAACAGTCTAGGGATTTGCCAGGGGTTAACGCCACTCCAGTCTGTCATCTTAGCTCCGGTAGGTGACTGACAAATGCAGGCCTTTTGGCCAAAGGCGAGGGAGTACTGCCATCCCAGGGGTGGGGTGACAGGGTAGAAGGATGCAGGCCCAACCTTTTCCACTGTGTCCCCACACAGGGCACTAACAATGGCAGAGTGATCTTCCACTGGGTCAGTGAGGATTCCCTCTGTGAGACACTAACAGCATTTTGGATGCTCCTGCAGCCAGGGTATCGCTGGGCTTCTTCCTTGTCTCTTGCTGTCAGTCTCCTAAGGAGGCCATGCCCCTTTGCTACAAACTCTAAAGGAGAATTTTTAAACATGCTACTAATTGAGGTCTGATGAGGAGCAGTTTGAGCAGATAACTGCACCTCATGTGGCAAAGACATGTTCATCATGCAGACAATATTTTATTTATCTACTGGCTGGAAAAAGAAAACCAGTTTTAACTGAAAGATGTAATTCACAGGGGCCGTTTCTACCTATGCCACTTTCAGTGGCATGCTAATAAATGGCCCAAAATATGCTAATGAGGCACGGATGCAAATTCCTTATGCCTCATTAGCATAAGGTCACATGATTTGGAGTCCGAAAGATGCTCTTCTGGACTCCAAAACAACGTGCAGAAGCATGGCCCCTGGGGGCTCTTTCAGAAGGAAGTTCTCCTTCCAGAGGCCCCTTCTTCCCAAAAATTTTTGGGAAGTATTTTTGGGAAAATTTACAGGAGTAAAGGGATTTCGAAGTTGCCCTGGCACTTCGAAGTACCGGCGGGTGAGCCATGGCTAGACGCGTACCAGTACGTCAAAGTTTAACACTTCAAAGTTGCAGCAGGGGGGGAATTTGCTTAATGAAGTGCTGCGTATGCAGTGTAGCACCTCATTAGTAAACTCTCAACACCCTAATTATCATCCTCCCTTCGAAGGAGCGTGGTAGTGGAGACAAGCGCTATAAGACAGGACCAGCAAATCCTTTGGTACAAATCCCCCTTCTGTTTTTCAGACACTGTCTCCAGTAGATAAGCCCCTCTTAAAGAAGACATTATTGTAAGGGATATTCATAAATGAAAAAAGAAGTGGTAGCAAGTCCATTGATGGACAGAATACATTTGGAAACTGGTAGTGTGCCACCAAAAAAAAAAGAAAGAAACAGAAAAGAAAAAAAAATCACAAAACAAAACCAACCCTCCTAGAAATTCATCATCAGATAAATCAGTGTGGACCTAACCCTCCACCACAGTTCACACAGCTAATCTGAGAGGTAATTCTTAGCATTTTCTTACCTACACATCTGACCATAATCAAGTAATCATGAAATTATATTCTGAGTATGGGAAAGATTTGGAGAGCCTTTTAGGAGCCAAAAATGGGCCAGAAAACTTACTTCGGCTTATTTGAAAATTCATTTAGTTCAGAGAATGCTTTTCAACATGTTAGGAGTCACAGTGCTGGTTAGTTTGCATTTGACTGGTAGACCAGGCTGTGCATTTCAACGGGAGTCTAAACCTTTTATGTAGAACTTAGAAAGGAAATATTCCACTCGGCTCATCTGCTCCATACTCCTTCCTTTGGTGCATAGGGGAGGAAACTTGACAAAATTTGTACGGCTTCTACAAACTAAAATCCCTGTGAATTTCTGGAAACTGGTTCTCCGCTTAGCTGCAGAACAGGTATTAATGAAATAGGGGCAACACTGGTGCAAGCGTCACCATGCTTTATGCCACAGCCCTGACCTAGGCTATGTCAAAAGCGGCCATTGATTGACACAAGTTTTGTTGTTCACAAGTGTTTAGCATCCTGCCCCTGAAAGACAAAAGTTTTGCTCTAAGTGCTGTGCAAACAGCGCATTGTCAGCAAAAGTGCTTTTTTACTGACAGCGTGAACAACGCCCATTGGGGATGGAAGGGTTTTGTCAGTAAAAGTGCCAATAAACAGCATTCGCGCTGCCTAACTTTGGTGATACGGTCATCTCACTAAAAACTGTGTAGTACAAAGCCTTAGACAGTACTATGTCCCTCACACTAAAGAAGAGACTGGACTCTACTGTAAGGAACACAGGAAGAGTCAATATTGTAGCAGTTGGACAAATGAGTCATCTCTTTTGTTCTTCCTATCTCACCCCCAAAATAATTAATCATGCTTTATGTTGCCTAGGCAACACAGGGTCTCCCTATACTCTGGCCTGGGCTAATGCACACCTGAAATGAATTCTGGATCAAATTTTCAGAATGAGAGGATAGTTCATTCTGCGTGTGAACTTAATCAGTTCTAGGCCTTTCTGTTTGAAACTTCCAAGAGAAGGGCAAGTCAGCATTGGGGTGGCAATTTTGATGTGGAGATCATCCACTGGAAAACTGACGGACACTTTCAATCAGATACTGCTTTATAGAGCAGAAGACCTATACCACCCAGGCATCGGAGCACTTTAGCCCTTCTCTGTTTTTCTCTAGACCATTATTTTACCTGTGAACTCTTCTCACAGCTGTTGGTTCCATATCAGACAGGATCTTGGACAACTGGACTTGCTGGTCCTTTGCTAAAATTGGTTCCTTATGAGCAACTATGTAAGACTCCTATGAATACTCTGTCCTCTTCTTCCATTAAGCCATTTTGAACTTGTACAATAGCTTATGCTTTACGACTGCCTTTTCCTGTTGTTGGTTTTCATGGCTTTGGTGTGGAGGCAGCAGAGGACGATTCACCTGCCAGGTTTTAGGCTGTTTATTGGAGAGCTCATTTCCCTCACTTGCAGCATATTTCTGATCTGCGATAAGACTGTTCTCCACAAGAGTCTATACAGATGTGCTTGCAAAGGATACTATCCAGCAAATATATCCCAGAAGAGCCCCCATTTGTAAGGCTGACAGACCCCGATCATCGGCAGGAGGGAATGAACCTAGGACCTTAGGCCTTGTGTGCTACCACATGAGCTAACTCTCAGCCATGGCTGTAGAGCAGGGACTTCACTCTCCCTTGTCAATGGTCTCAGTGCCTCATCTTCTATTAATGGCAGGTGACCAGCAGAAGGGCGATGTTTAATTCCTTGGGGAACCGAATAATAATGCAAACAAACCGGTTCGTGCTCCCATGCAGTAATCTGGGACAATCTCACCCTGCCTGCTGAGTGCCTGTAAAGGCAGTTCTTCCCTTCTTGCAAGCACAGAGGCTGAGATAGAACAGCTTATTTAACACCAGTAGCCTAAGATAAATTTACCCAATGACACACGCAGTATTCTTAAACAAAGGAAAGAAAAACACCATTAAGCAAAACACCATCCCCAGAGTCAGCTGAGCCAATTCCCTTGTTTAGAGTTTTTTATCTGAACACCCCCACTTACAGAGTATAGCTCCACCTCATCTCTCCGCTCACAGTGCAGTCCAGTCTGTACCAACCCAGAGTTCATAGACACAGTGGCATGGCAACTTGCCACACCAGGGCAGGATCACATGCTGCCCTCTGCACTCTGCTGGCCACCCCTGCCGGCCGCTTGTCTGTTGCTTTGTGGGTTTGGTTCTAAGCAAAACCATGTGGCTTCAGATGCCAGTGATTTCAGCTCTCTGTGGCTTCAGCTCTGAACCTAGTCACAAGAATCTCAGTATCCACCAGGGTGGCTTATCACAGAATAACTACAGACCCCAGCATTGGTCAGGGCTTTAGTTCTGTCTTTGAATAGTGGGGGGGAAGGACTAGTCAAACCAGTCGTGAGGGTGAAGAATTAAAATTAGCAGTACAGGCAGTGGAAGAAGAATGGGCAATAGGAGAATGGTCAGGTTGTTTTAGTGAAAGCCTGAAACACTGGGAACAGGAGACTGAAGACTCTTCTGGGAGAGCAGATCCATTCGTTGGCCCCCTCCAGAAGCGAGCTGCATGTAGCAGTGCCCAAGCTTGCGAGTTTGGTGTCCCAGCGTGGCTATTTATGATGGGAAGGGAAGTGGACAAGGGCTCTGGTCAGGCATTCCAGGATCACTCCCCTACTGCCTGTTTAGAGCTAGCAGGACAGTGAAGGCTGCTCTGGGTGGTCTTTTTGCAAAGTGCACCTGAAAGAACTGAAGTGTGGGGCTTCATGGGCCATGAGGGGAGGATGCTGCTGAAACCCACTGTATCCAGACTGAATCTTGGGGAAGGGGGACAGAGGAGGGAATGAAAGAAAGCAGAGGTCCCCCTGTTAATGCCCTGTGTGCAGGAGAGAGGAACATTATGCTCAGTGGCCAGGTCTGGTTTGGGATAAGTAGATTTTGTCTGAGTTAAGCTTCCCTGCACTTTCAGTGCGTTATGTTAATACCCTTAAATATAACCTGAAGAATGTCAACACGTGAACTTATCTTCCAGATGAGCGAAGTGAATATAGTAGAGCCCAGTGATTGTGACCCTAATAACCCAGCAAAAGCTACTGATGCAAGAGATTTCCCAAAGGACTTGGTGTATTTGGGAATCAGGATTAGAATATACAGGCTATTAGCTGCTTATTTCTAACTCAGACACCACCACACCGGCACATCTTCTTCTATCAGACGGCACCAATCAATCAGCAAAAAGCCCTGCTTGATAGCAAAGTAGGCCATAAATAATGCCCTCTACCAAAGCACAGAAAGCCCTCAAACTGATGAGAGAGAAGCAATACAAAACTATTAATTGCCCCTGTAAGAATATAAAACCAGTCTGCTGCTTGGAGCAGTGTTAGCTATTTAGGATCTTTGGTTGCTAATGACCGCTGGATTCTGAGGGGCTGAAGATGCTTTCCCAATTATTTAAGAACCTGAAGCAGTCTCTGAGTGGTGGTTATTAAAAAGAAAATCAAAGCAATGCACTATATTGTACATTAAAATGATTGTTCTATGGCACTGTATTTTTATGTAATTTAACATTTAGGAAACTAAAGACAAATTAGAAAAATTCTATTTCCCCCACCCCCAGTTCTAAGATCATTATCTTATGTCAAAAATACATTGGTTACTATTTTGTGCAGATCATGGAAGAGATTTTGCTCAGGGAGAAAGAGGAAATTTAATACTTCCTTATTCCTCTTTAGGAGCCATACTGTAGATCCTCAAGTTAAACAAGAGTTCAGTTCCACACCCCTTGCATAACCCAGATTTCGCATAAGTTGGGGTCTGGCTTTTTCCCTGGCAGAACACGTTCTGCACCAGAGGAAGCAGCAGAAAGGTGAGCTGGGGCCATGTGGAGCCAGGGGATTGAGCCAGGGCTGGGGCAGGAGGAGAGCAAATCAAGCACAACTGGAAATCACTCATTTCCAGGGTTTATTGTGGGAATAAGGGGTCAGCCATGTAAGAGCAGGGTCATGTACTCTGGGTTCGCATACTCTGAGACCTTACTGTACTAAATTTTTAGTAGAGCTTGGCCTACCACAAAGCCTAGTCAATGCACAGTAACATGTATAGGTGGACAGACAAATAAAACCCTTGCTGAGGAACACACCTACTAGAATAATAGAATTTTAGGGCTGAAAGGGACCTCAGGAGGTCATTTAGTCCAGCCTCCTGCCTAAGGCAGGAATAACCCCAATTAAATCATTCTAGCCATGACTATGTCAAGTCGGGACTTCAAAACCTCTAGGCATGGAGATTCCACCTCCTCTCTTGGAAATGTATTCCAGTCCTTCACTACTCTCCTGGTGAAATAGTTTTTCCTAATATCCAACCTACACCTCTCCCTCTTCAACTTCAGACCATTGCTCCTTGTTCTGCCATCTGTCACCATTGAGAACAGTCTCTCTCCATCCTCTTTAGAGCCCCCTTTCAGGAAGTTGAAGACTACTATCAAATCACCCCTCAGTCTTCTCTTCTGCAAACTAAATAAGCCCGAATCCCTCAGCATCTCCTCACAGGTCATGTGCTCCAGCCCCTAATCATTTTCATTGCTCCCTGCTGAACCCTCTCCAATGCGTCCACATCCTTTCTATATTGGGGACCCAGAACTGGATGCAATACTCCAGATGTGGCCTCATCAGTGACAAATAGAGGGGAATAATAACTTCTCTAGATCTGCTGGAAATGCTTGTCCTAATGCACCACAATATGCCGTTAGCCTTCTTGGCTACAAGGGCACGCTGTTGACTCATACCTAGCCTCTCATCAACTGTAATCCCCAGGTCATTCTCTGCTGCACTTCTACTTAGCCTGTCGGTTCCCAGCCTGTAACAGTACTTGGGAGTGTTCTGTTCCAAGTGCAGGACTCTGCACTTGTCCTTGTTGAACCTCATCAGTGCTATTTAGCCAGTTGAATATTCACCAAGGTGTACCTGGCTGAGTTCCTGGCAGTTGCTGCCTCACTGATCTGGGTTTGTCCCACTGCTGTAGCCTCAAACTCCTTGTATCGCTATCCTGGAGGCACTTCCTGGAGATGGGAGGAAGGATATGGCACTGAGCCCACCCTTTCTCTTTCAAAGTAGAAGCTCTCTAGACCTCTCATTTCCATTTTTTCAGGGCATGGTGTGAGGGTTCTCAGGAGTACCAAGAGCTGCAAGGAATCTCATGACCAGTCCTTCTTGTGAGGAGGCCTCACCTGTGCCTGCTGTGGGTCAGCTCCCCAACTCTACTGGCCACACAAGTACTCTCTGCCTCATGGGCCGTGTTATCTCTCTAGTGCAGTGACACTCAGACTGAGGCTCGGGAGCTGCAAGACGCTCTTTAATGTGTCCTCTGCAGCTCTGTGTAGGACATGATGTGAAAACACTGTGGCTACATCTACACTACAACGATCTGTCAGTAGAAGTTACTGTTGGAAGAGCTCTTCCAGCAAAACTTCTGCTGACAGATCATGTCCACACACATATAAGCAGATTGAAAAAGCAATCCCCTCTGTCAACAGAGTGGTCCGACTGCCTGTCCGCTCTCTCAACAGAAGGGCCAACCGGAAGCTCAGCAAACAGGGCTGCCTGGTGAACCAGAAGCCCTGTCTGTCAACAAAGGGTCCCCTGGAGCATCTACAAAGCTCTCTAGAGTAGACATTGCTTGTGTGGTTCAATTATTAACAAGTCAAGATGCTGTCACTAGGTTAATAGCCAACTGTCGTTCATAAAAATAATACCTGGTCAGTCATTCTAAACATAAGAATGGTCTTATTGGGTCAGACCAAAGGTCCATCTAACTCTGTATTATGGCACTCTTAGATGACAATACAAGGTATTTCAAAGGAAATGAACAGAACAGGAAATCATCAAGTGATCCATCCTTGCTTTGAGAATTATATGTCTTCTGTCATAATGTCAAATATGAATATATAGCATTATAGTAAATGAAACAATGCATTCATGGGACTGTGGCTCTTCTGATTACTAATTTGGCTCCTGAGCCATTGAGGTCTGGGTGTCACTGCTCCAAATGGTAGCAACTGGCAAACTATTCAAGCTCTCCAAATGTCTCCTTCGAGTGCTTACTCCCCTCAATCCACTGAACACTTCCAGAATCTACAGATTCGCTGCTTCCAAAGATACGGACATCTTACCATTCCCCCTCACATCACTGCTTCACTTAACTCTCCAAACCTAAATATGTTGCAGGCAAAATTATGATGAAGTATATTTACTAAAGCTTAGAGATTCAAATAACAGCATGTTGAAGTATTGGAAACAAATTATTACTTGTAAAATAGAACCATAACTGCACCATCACTGTTATCTCACCACCAACACCTAATTAGCAAGATACACACGTCTAACAAAATAGTGTTTTCCCCAAAATCTTTGCAGCACTTTGCAGCCAGTTTGGCTGAGATCTTCCATTCATGTCGAGGCAAACTCCCAACTTGCCTTTAGGTATTTCCTTGCACCCTAAAATATACCATAAAAACTTTGTCTTTATTCATAAACAAACTCCTTGTTCTTCATTTATTCCTGTAATTTTAATCTCTTTGGAGCAGCAATCACGGTCAAGTGTCACTACTGAAGTATGAAGGAATGTGTCCTGGCAAAAGTCTTTTCTATAGTGATGGTAACGAGTGTTTTTCTTTTTCCTCCCACCTTGTCTCTTTTAAGGCCCCCAAAAGTGGGGGAATGGTCTATTCTCTGATTATTTTGCCTACCCATTAGGACTAACTTTGCCCATTAATTTCTGTCCTCAACCCTTTTTGTTTACCAGACAGACTCTGAAGACTACAGATTCCTAAATTAAGGTCCATGGGCCACATCTGCCCCACTTACACATTTTGACCAGCCTGCTAAGTCCAGTGGCATTGCAATTATGTGGAGCCCTGTCAGCCTAGGTATGGTCTCGTCTGGTGTTGGTGGGGATTGCCTACCACAAGATGCTGATGGCAGTTGGAGGCTTCTAGAAAGAAATTAGTGAAATCTCAGATGAGCTCAGGAGTCACTGATGAGCATCTGCATCAGTCCCTGAGACTGTGTGTCCACCTTGAAGCCTGCCATTGAATTTCCTGCCAGGTAGAAAAAAGTTCATGGTTCACACTAATTAAGGAGTTACTCACCTTGCAAAGCTAATTGTTCTTATACAAAGTGCAATCAAATATTATTATCATTTAATAGCACATTTGGAAGTATTTTTTGTTATTGTGAAATTCATAATTCTATATGTTTTCTATATTTGAACCACTGTGGCCTGCCACAAACAGAAGACTGAGTGATGGGGCCCCCAGTCCTTGAGTGGCATCAATAAACCTTTTTGCTTCAATGAAATTGATCTTCGTCTCCTTCACACATCTTTAGTCTTATATAGTTTTATATAATAGGTCCTTGTGATATTTCATAAAGCTTTATCCACATTTCACAGGTTAGGCTGACAATTAAAGCGGTCGTGCTAGGCTCCAGTTATTAAAACACCTCTTGTTCCCACCTTTGCTGCCACTGTACTTACATGGAGCCTGAGAGACTTCAGATGAACTGAGTGCTATGACACCGTTAACCTACTTATTAAGTATATTCGGACACCTAACTGGGGGTCATATTTTACCCATTCAAAGTCACTCAGGTCTGATGTCCTAGCTGGAAGGCCTGGCTACTTGTGGCGTAAGTATCTAAAATGCATGTTCTTTTCATGTAATTTCTCAAAAATTATTTTTCCCTCTGTAAGAGTCCCAAGATGCCCAGCCCTTGGCCTAGGGTGGGCGGCACCCAAAAAAGGGTTAGAACACCAGCCCCGCACTCAGTTCGGGGCGGTCAGCAGTTCACTGTTACAATACAATACAGGCCCAGCCCTCAGTCTAGGGCGGGGCAGCAGTTCTCAATAGCAATACAGTACCGGCCCAGCCCTCAGTTCAGGGCGGGCAGCAGTTCACAATAGTAGCACAGTACAGGCCCAGCCCTCAGTTCAGGGCGGGCAGCAGTTCACAGTCATAACACAATTCCGGCCCAGCCCTCAGTTCGGGGTGGGGCAACAGCACAAAGGTTTGAGCACAGGCCCAGCGCGGGCTGGCCCTGTCAAGGAGGGGGTAGGGGGGTCGCAGGCCCTCCCACTCCACTGCGACCCGGCCCGGGGCCCTGGGGGTCGCTCACACACGACCACAGCAGTGAGGATCCAGGCCGCAACACACCGCCATGGGTTCGGGAGCGTTGTTCCCCGGGCCACTTCCTACCTCTACCTCCACTGGCGGAAGGTCCCAGTCCATCTGGTCAGGGGTCCTGCGTGGTCGGTCTCCTCCAAATCGTCCACCTTCGGGGGCTCCGGCCAGTCTCTCATGTCGACATCATTAGGATAGTCGGGCGGCGGTAGCACAGTGGGCCCGAGGTGACCCTGGGCCAGAGGGCTGCAGGGGTCCGCCGGGACTCTGGGGCAGGCCGCTCCTGGGGCTTCTTCCAAGGCGGGGGGTCTCCGCCGGCGTGAGGGTCCTGGCAGGTCTGGGAAGTCTGGGTAGCCCCCCTGGGGCATCTGGATCCGGGGTTGTTCGGAGCCGCTGGGGGCTTGCTCCTCCGGCTTGGCTGGGCGGCGACAGGCCCTCTGCTCTTGGTGCCGGGGAGCTCGTGCAGGCGCGTCCTCCCTGCCTGGAGGCCCAGGCTTTAATGGGTCCCGAGCCCTGCCCTTGGCCTTTCTAGCCCTGGGCCCCACCCTCTGAGGGGCGGGCCTCTGGTGTTCTGGCTCCAGACCTGCCCACCAGGGCCTCTGCGCAGCCTCCTCTGCCTCTGAGTCAGCAGGGGGCCATACTGACTCACTACACCCTCATTATATTTTATAAACTCTTCTAGGGTGTATTTGCCACTCTCTGCAGCGAGGGCCTGGTCTGGAAATCAGTGGGATAACTCATCAGCCTGATTCTACAAACATTTAGGCACATGAGCTTAGGTTTCCTTGGGGCCACTCACAAAGCTATTCATCAGGATAAGAGTTTGCAGGATCAGACCCTTAGTAATTACTGTTGGACGCACCAAAAATAGTCACGGTTGATAAATGAACAGGTAAATATGCATCTTTGTATTTTAATTTATGCTTTCAACCTTTTATTTGCCATTGAACGAGAATATCCTTCATTCGAACCTCCAGAGTGGAGTGCCTGTACAGCATTAAGCAATGACAAGCTTCAGTCCTTCAGTCTGATAAGACCCAAAGGCTGACTGGATATGGAACTGGATTTTTCTGAATTTATTGTCATACACTTCATCATCACCATAACAAAAGAGGACAATCTCCCATCACCACAGCAGTAGAAATGTCCAGTGATCACACTGAGCAATGGATGAAAAGCTTTTTGTGGTTAAAAATGTGGTAAGAGAGTCTCGTATGAGAATAAAAGTGAGAAACCTCTCCTTGATTGCTGGGGCAGCTGTTGGCTGCTGTGAAAGTCATATAGTTACAACATCACTTCCACAGTTGTCCGTGTAGGACTCGTGTATGTGGGGTGGGCAGTGCGGAAGACCAGCTTTGTCACTACACCACACTACTCTCTTTTGGACACCCTTATTTCACACAGAATATTTTGGGCTTTAGTTTAATACGCTATTGAAGCAGCCAAAGACATTCTTTTAGTGCAAAATAAAAGCACCGAGAGGGATGTTCCTGAGCTTGGGTGTGACTTTCAAGCTTACTGTGCACTAACTTTTCTGTGTAGATCAGCCCTCAGAGACCTTGTTCTGCATCTACTGTGAGCTGGGTGTTCAGTTCCTGGAGGTTTCGTTCTCTTGTAGTCTTGGTCACTCTAAACTGAAGAGTTCTCACCTGCCTTTTGTAAATTAATATCAAAGAGGTGTGACCACCAACATTTTGAACAGGTGAGACCTAAGTGCAAAAAGTCCAATGTTTACATAAATTTAATTCAACATTTGGTTGGCTGGTATATATATAGCTACATAGGAAGGTGCTCTTGGCTTGAGAGGAGTCTGCCCTGGGGTGGTTAGAAAACAATGATCTGAATAAACATTTTCCACTGCAAACTATTGCTTTAACTAAGGCTGTGCAACATGAGCTGTGTGGGACTTTAAAACTAGTTACCAAAGCTTTACCTGTAACCACTTAGTCAGGCTGCTTCACTGCAGCATGGACCATAATCCTTAAGCGAGTTCATCTCTACAAAGATGGGGAGTGGATGGAACAGCAACTTTCCTGTTCTATTTGTGAAGCATCAGCTATAATAAAAGTGGCTAGCATTGCACCTGAAGGAGCATTGGTAATCACCCCACATCCAAATGAATAATTAGCTGGAATAATTACCAGCCTGAAGATGAATTCACACAGTGTTTTGCTCGTGATGGTATCAAGGATAACAGGTGTTGAGAGTGCCTTACAGGGACAAAGATTAAAGATTATTTCATTATCTGGATTCCTTTAGGCAGAAAAGTCTCGTGTTTTATCCTGTCATGCACAGAAAGGTCTGAGCAGCGGCTCATTCTCCTCGTGCTTTGACAGTTTTGAAGCAGAGTTTCTGACAGAGAGTGACTATTGTTTAATCTGGCAGAATGGTCTGTCCTTGAGAATTCAGCAACTCTCTCTGTCTTTCTCCGTGTCTGCACGCAGCCTGATGCCTTTCCAGAGACCCATGTAAAAGTGCATTCAGGGATGCCACAAAAGACAGTTTACAACAAGTCCTCCTTTTCTTGAGGTTTAGATTAATTAGGAAGGAGATATTTCAACAGTTCCTTTACTCAGAGACCAGCTGATGGAATACTGAGTGTGTTTCAGACTCATTGTTTCAATATTTGCACAGAAATATTGTGATGAATTTTAATGGGAGTACTTCATATTCTAACTATTTTCTGGACTTTTCTCTGATAGTTTTTGTTTTGTATTACAGTAATGTCTGGAGTCCAAGGCCTCATCATGCTAGGCACCTATACAAACATAACAGAGAGACTCTCCATGTTCCGAAGAGCTTAGAGTTATTTCCAAAGAGTTTGTGTGGTCCAAAGTGGCAGGCTGACAAGCAGGGCCCAGAGGGTGGGCACACGGGGCCCTGAAGGCATCGGACCCAAGGCAACTGCTTTGCTCACCTTGCCCGAAAGCGGGGCCTTTTTCCTTATATATATTGCCCAGAGGGCTATTTCCTACACATTGCCCTGCAGGTATAGATGGTGGATGTAACCAATTTTCAGAGCTTGGGGAAACCACAGAATCATAGAATCCTAGGGACAGAAGAGACCTCAGGAGGTCATTGAGCCCAGATCCCTGCCCAAAGCAGGACCAACTCCAACTAAATCATCCCAGCCAGGACTTTGTCAAGCCACGACTTAAAAACCATGACTGATGGAGACTCTACCAACTCTGTAGATAACACACTCAAATTCCTAACCACTCTCCTAGTGAAACAGTTTTTCCTAATAGCCAACCTAAACCTCACCCACTGTAATCTGAGACCCCTGCTCCTTGTTCTGCCATCTGAGAACAGCCTCCCTCTATCTTATATAGAACCCCCTCAGGAAGTTGAAGGCTGCTATCAAATCTCCTTGGACCACCTCCAACGTATCTACATCCTTTCTTCACTAGGAGCCTCCAGAACTCGACTTACAGCGTTGAATAAAGGGGAATAATGATTTCTCTAGATCTGCTGGAAATGCTCCTCCTAATGCACCCTAGTATGCCATTAGCCTTTTTGGCTGTGCGGGCGCACTGTTGACTCATGTCCAGCTTCACATCCACTGTAATCCCCAGGTCTTTTTCTGCTGCACTGCTACTTAGCCAAGCAGTTCCTAGCCTGTAACAATGCTTGGATTCTTCTGTCCCAAGTGCAGGACTCTGCACTTGTCCTTGCTGAACCTCATTAGATTAAACCTCTGAAATTGTTCTTTGAGGTTTGCGATTTATGTGCTTGAACCTTTCACCTACTAAACTTTCCCCACCGCTCCCTTCAGAGGGTGTTCAGACTTAGCTAGAGAAGTGGTTTTCTTTTTAAAAGAAAACTTGTGCTATATATTAGTGACAGAAAATCCTTCTTCTTCTTCCCTTGAAAGCCTAGCTTAGTCCAAGTGGATGCTTGCCATTCAATACAGATATAGTTTCCTACCCCTCCTCTTGTCATTCATATTTGTTTTTCACTCATCCAGTTGGCCCTATTTTTCATTTGAATAGTTTCCCTTCCCCTGTCTTTCAGGCTCGCTTCTTAGTCTCTGGTAAACCTAGCAAAACTTCTGAACCCACAGAGTTCAAGTGAGATAGAAATTGGTCAGTTTGCCCCTCCCTGGCTACGTCTACACTAGCCAAAAACTTCTAAATGGCCATGCAAATGGCCATTTCGAAGTTTACAAATGAAGCGCTGAAATACATATTCAGTGCCTCATTAGCATGTGGGCGGCCACGGCACTTCGAAATTGACGTGGCTCGCTGCTGCATGGCTCATCCAGACAGGGCTCCTTTTCGAAAGGACCCTGCCTACTTTGAAGTCCCCTTATTTCCATCTGCTCATTGGAATAAGGGGACTTCGAAGTAGCCGGGGTCCTTTCGAAAAGGAGACCTGTCTGGATGAGCCACGTGGCGGTGAGCCGCGTCAATTTTGAAGTGCCGTGGCTGCCCGCATGCTAATGAGGCACTGAATATGAATTTCAGCACTTCATTAGTAAACTTCGAAATGGCCATTTGCATGGCCATTTTGAAGTTTTCGGCTAGTGCAGACACGGCCCCTAATTCTTAGGTAAGGTAGTAAAGCTGGTATCAAATTATTCATCTTAATCACAGGCCTCTTCACATTCCCAGATTCAAAAGTTTCTTTGTTTTCCTAGGTGTTTATGCCTCCGATACAATTAAATAAACCAAAAGTTCCACACAGTTATAATTATGTGAGTCACAGTGTACCCTGGGAAGATTATGGTTGGTGGCAATGGTATGTCTGTAGAGTGGGGATGGAGCTTTTGTTCCCAGTAGTATACACCGCTGGTTCTGAACCCAGCCAATGAATATTTTAGGAGTGTTGCTAGTCTGAACAAACACTGAAAAGAGATCCTTGGTCTCATTTCAATTGCTGAGTTTACTGCGCTGGTGCTGAGTCCTGTAGGTGGTCTGTGATATATAGAGGCCATAATTATGACTTTTTCCATGAAACTCCCCCTTTTTCTTCTCATCCAAGCCGGGGCTAGAAGAAGGTGATAACAATTCTTGATTAGCTGGATGTTTCTGAAGTTCAGAAACAATCTGGTTCAGCTTTAATTTGGTCGTTGTGAAGAAGTTCAGGCTGGCTTTTATTTTCTACTCAAACTAATTTGCTCATCTCTAATTATGTTCCCTTAGACATTTCAAGTAGTACTGCTGCTCTGCTTCTGAAGATGCATATTTTTTCAATGATTACTTTAAAAAACCCTACATAATTGATACAGGCTATAAATATTCAGCATGTAATTTATCTTTTGAGCATGGCTATGCAACGCATTTGCTAAGAAGAGCTAGACCAGAAAAGGGGGACGAGAACTGAAAAGGCAGATTAGACCTGAGACTTACACTAAATATCTAGGTGAATCTAGAATCAAGAGTCCAGTGCTTTCCCAAGCAAATGCTGTGCTCTGCCAAGCGGTGGCTTAAATTAATGTGGGAAAGGTTGCTTACATTTAATTACTTGCAATTCTTTGTATGACGTTCTGCTGGCTACTTGCTAACTTCATTGCAGATTTACACAATGACTAATAATGGCTTACAAACTAACATGGGTTGTTCAAATGGCACAAAAACCTACCCGGGGAATACAGATGGGCAGTGGGACGCTATGTGAGCCCAAAAGCCTCACGTAACTGCTATCTCACACTTTACTGCCATCTGTGACAAAGGCCCACGCAGTTCCTCTTGGCTACGTCTACACGTGCACCCAACTTCGAAATAGCTTATTTCGATGTTGCGACATCGAAATAGGCTATTTCGATGAATAACGTCTACACGTCCTCCAGGGCTGGCAACGTCGATGTTCAACTTCGACGTTGCTCAGCCCAACATCGAAATAGGCACAGCGAGGGAACGTCTACACGGCAAAGTAGCACACATCGAAATAAGGGAGCCAGGCACAGCTGCAGACAGGGTCACGGGGCGGACTCAACAGCAAGTCGCTCCCTTAAAGGGCCCCTCCCAGACACACTTTCATTAAACAGTGCAAGATACACAGAGCCAACAACTAGTTGCAGACCCTGTATATGCAGCACGGACCCCCAGCTGCAGCAGCAGCAGCCAGAAGCCCTGGGCTAAGGGCTGCTGCCCACGGTGACCACAGAGCCCCGCAAGGGCTGGAGAGAGAGTATCTCTCAACCCCCCAGCTGATGGCCGCCATGGAGGACCCCGCTATTTCGATGTTGCGGGACGCGGATCGTCTACACGTCCCTACTTCGATGTTGAACGTCGAAGTAGGGCGCTATTCCCATCCGCTCATGGGGTTAGCGACTTCGACGTCTCGCCGCCTAACGTCGATTTCAACTTCGAAATAGCGCCCAACACGTGTAGACGTGACGGGCGCTATTTCGAAGTTACTGCCGCTACTTCGAAGTAGCGTGCACGTGTAGACGCAGCCCTTGGGTCCTGCACTTCATGGCAGTTACAATGAAGCCTCAGAGGCTCACTGTGTCCCTTATTCCGCCTCCTGTTTTCCCCAGAGCCCTGGGGCACATCCTATCAAGTTGTTCTCATCATTGGCACAGTCAATAGCTGGGGAGAGGCCTCTTGTACATCCGGTCTCCTTCTGTCACTTATGAGCTACCCCTGTGGGGCAGTCTGGGGGGAACCCAGGCCCCTCCCACTCACTCTGTGTTCTGACCCAGGGACCCTACATAGCCGCTACTGGAGGGGCTGTCTTCTTTGGCCCCTGGTGCAGCGGCCTTCTCCCTGGCTGCTTCCCCAGACGTTTCCCCAGTACCTTCTCCAGGCATCTGCAGTGAACCTCTCCCCTCACAAACTCTCCTTCCCACTCCCTTCCTGCTTTCTGGTCCATCCTCTTTCTCCTTCCCCCTTTTTACCCAAGGAAAAGCTTTTTTAAGGGCCTCAGCAGGCCTTAATTGGCTGCAGGTGCTTAATTAGCAGCAGATATTGGATTAACCTGCTTCTGCAGGCTGATTCCTGATGAGCCTCAGTCACTGGAAAACATGAGGACATAGACCCAACAGCCAGCATACCTGCCGTCCATCAGGCTACAATAGTCTGCTGGCTGTGGTCTATCACAAGTCCCATGTCTGCCAGGTTCCCAATTTTGGTTGGACACATTCCTGGAGGTTTCATCATATGACATAATCTCCAATTAAAGATTAGTTTTTAATTCCTGGGGACCTCAGGATAGCTCTGGAGTGTTGTCGACCCTAGTCTGCCCACAGGTGGAAGTGGAATATTATCTTTTCCCTTCCCCCCAACATCACAGAGGAATTCCCCATACAAAACAAGACTACTCAGGTTTTTACGTCTGGACTGAGTGAATTTTATGAAGAATAACTTGTCCCAACTCAAGAAAGCATTGAAATATGTATCAGTCTTCATACTAGAAACTGATGGTGGATCACAGCCTCAAAACTGCTCCTAACTGCCTTTGACACATCCCCCCATGACTGAGGCTGCCAAGTGGCAGTTTGGATGAGGAACAGTTTGACTGGCACAGCATCATCCTGGGTCCAGATTTAAAAAGTCCAGTAAGAATTATTGCTAAATTTTCAATGACACCTGGTTCCTCTGCTGTCACCAGCCATGGTTTCTCATAGCCCAAACAGTCTGTCCCAAAGACAATCTGGAAGCTCTCCAGGGTCTGGAGCATTACAGAAACATAATTCTTGGTGCTTCCATAGATATATACACAACCTGCAAGATAGAATAAGTCCTTTGCCTTTAAGTCTGATATCCACTGCTAGTGGGAAAAAGTCTTCTTACCAAGATACATATTTGGTTTCCAATTATATTTAAAGCCTAGGCTGACAAAATGAGTACTTTTGCCACATTTCAGCAACAAGACCAAAGTTAAAATTTCACATTGCAACATAAACTCCCGCTACACTAATCTGCAAGAGTGACAAGTAGATAGAATTATGCTAATGATGATATACTGTAGTTGCCTTCATTCTACTGTCAATTATGCATAAGGAAGAGAGATTCAAGGCTCTCAACTTAAGAGACAGCTGTAAACAGTTCTGTGTGTGAAGAATCCAGTGTATTTCTAGAGCTGCCGTCAGGCTCATGGGTGTGCAGTTTTTACCAGTCTGTGCTAACCTGATGAGAAAAGTGTTTTCTAAAGGTCAATGATTGTTCCTAGTCCTGGTTTTTTAATATCTCAGGTGAGCTTCAAAAATGGAGAAAGTACAGTTACAAGCATTATTTATATACATCTGTTGATGCATATTTGATGGCAGAGTGAAAGAAAAGACTGCTCTCGGTTATAAAATTCACTCTAGTAAATTTTACAGGGTGCATCTACACAAGGAACTAACTTCGAAGTTGACTTCGAAATTAGGCACTACATCAAAGTAGCCAGCAGAGTCTACACACATTTTCCCTTACTTCAAAGTTAACTTTGAAGCAGGGAGCCCAACTTCAAAGTCCTTACTCCATTCCCAGGAATGAAGTGGTGCCCTACTTTGAAATTTAACTTCGAAGTAGGGTGTGTGTAGACGCTCTACTTCAAAGTTGCTTACTTCGAAGTTGTACTTTGAAGTCATTTTTGCAGTGTAGACACAGCCACAGAGTAGTACTGACGGGGAGTTGTTGTTCCAAAGTTGATCAAATTTTACCTGTTGTTTGCTTTTATGATGCATGAGCCCAATAAAGTTATCACTGAAATGTGCATGTGCATGGAAGAAAAACCAAGATGTTGTCATCATCAGCTGATGAATTAATTCTCTGTTATTCTGGGTAACCTTTGTTTTTACAAGACATTTTCTAAACAGTTGGTATATTATTATTGCTATAATTGTTATATTATTATTTTTCAGATTGCATCAAAGCCTGTGTCTGAAGTCAGGTCAATGTTATTCCTCTTATAAAAGAGGCGGGATGTGGAGAAACCATCTAGGAACAAGGAAGGTATAATTTTCCCAAACTCTCAGTCTCAGTGATGGTGGTCTACTCATAAGCCATGTGCTTGAACTATGCTTAGAAACTAGGAACTGGCCTTATGACAGTAACCTGACATACCGCATTTGGTTTCATAGCAAGACTGTGGCTCTTTGGGGAACAAATTCAAATGACTACCTCACAGTTGGAGATTTTTTTTAAGGCCAGACGAGACCCTTATAACCATCTACTCTGACCTCCTGCATGAAGCATGCTAAAGAACCTCATGCAGAAATCTCTCCCTCAAGCCTATGACATTGCTCCATTAATCACAAAGCTGTCCTTGGGGAGATCGGGGTGGGGAGGGGTAAAAAGGCATGTGAAAAACATCTGTCAGAGCTGAACCTCTTTTCCCTTCTATTGGTTAAAAATGACTGAACTGATCTCATATAAAAATAATTATTCCTGGATTCCCTCCTTGTTGGGCTGGTTCTTCATGGCCTTTCAGCTTGGTGGCTGAGCATATTGAGTGTCTTTTGGTCTAGGAGCATTTTCTATCCAGGTTGCATTCAGTTTGAGGATCTAATGCAAAGCCCATTGGGGTAAGTGGGGTTTTAGTTGAATGAACTTTGGATCAAGCTCAACTAGACACGCCAGTTTCTCAGCTACTTTGCAACAAGTCCTACATGCCAGATTTTTAACAATACTGGCAAATGTTGAATGGTCTAGTTTTTTTTTAATTTATGAGTTAATTTGTATCTAATATTATTATGTGTAATAACAAAAAAATGTCCAAAACAGTCCTGGATTATTTATTTATTTATTTAGCATAACACACAGCTAAGTCTTCAGGCTTGCTTCTACAAAGTTTTGTAAGTACTATTTAAAAATGAAACTTTTCTGTACCTGTGATTTATGGGTTTGCCTATAAAATATGTGCAGAGAATTTTCGACATGGTAAACGTCACCAGTATTTTTCATCCTGATCACTAATAAGAGATTTATGCTTCTAGTAACAGAATATGACATGGTTAATAATTTAGATTTGTTGACAGCTCTTCAAGGAAGAAAGCATTTTCCTTGGTTAACGGCCCTATTTGGATGTTAATAAGTTTACTTAATGTCCCTTATCTTTTTATATATGAATATTTCACCTAAAGAACAAGTGTTGACTTCCATGCTTTGGAAAATGCACATGCAAAGAGAAAATATTCTGCATGCAAAAGATTAATTTTAAGTTTAATTCTGCATGCACAAGATTAATATGCAAAATTAGCATGCTAAAGGAAGATAGTACACCTTAAAGTGCTTATCAGCTCATTAGGCTATATATCTCTATCTGCTTCCTCTTCTTCTTCTTCTTTTTTTTTTTTGAAAGCTTGCAAAAGATATTGTACATTTCATTGGATGTTCAGGTCTGAAGAAGAGGGTCTATCCCACAAAAGCTCACCACCTAATAAATTACTTTGTTAGTCTTTCAAGTGCTACCGGACTGCTTTTTTGTTTTGCTATTATACCAAATATAGTTCTAGCCCTGATAGCAGTTCAACTGTGCATGGAAAGGCATAAAATCCAAAGTACTGAGCTGGCCAAAGTAAGAATGAATCTTTTAAAATTAAATAGATGTTTTAAAAAACTCTACTGTGACAGAGTGAGGCCAGTGGAATAGTAGAAGGTAGATACACTGGCCCCTGGATAAACAGTTTTCTCTTCTAAAACAAATGCTACCACAGGCTAATGTTGGCACCTGATTTCAATTAACCTGCGGAGAGTCATTTGAGGCAGTTAGGCTAATGTGGCTACCTGACTTCAATGGGGCCTCACCCTTACTGTTTGAAAGCTCTCCTTTATTCAGTGTCTGGGACAAGAGACAGAAAAGAGGCTGCACTGCTGCAGGACTGGGTCATAAAAACACCATCTAGCCACAGGGAAGGGAGCTCTGTGCTAAGGGTAAAGGAGGCATCCAGGGAGAGAGAGAGGGGCCATGGGAAAGTGGCCAGGGAAGTGTAGCAGCTCTGGTAGTGAAGGGAAAGCTGCCAACAGCTGCTGCCCCCTTCGCTGGAACCCAAAATAGAGGGCAGGTCTGGCTTCCGCCCAGCCCTCTCCAATTCACTGCAGCCATACACATGAGAGGGAAGACAGGCCCCTGTTAGGACAGGATGCTACACTGTTCCTACCAAGCCTGAGGGGGGCAACAGAGACTCTGTGGGAGTTCTCCTGCCAAACTCCTTGCTAAACTATGATGGAAGTGGCTCAGTAGGGAGGCAGAGGGAGTGGGGAGGTTATGCTGAGGGTCACAGAGAGTCTCTACGGCAATCAATCTGCTAGGAAGCGTAGAACCCACTGAAACAAGGCTGGCACTTTGTCACACTAGCTATTTAATAAACTATGCACACAGCTCTGAGTTAGAAGCTGCCAATGTTAAGAATTATGAATGAATTCCTTCTTAAAAACATCAAGTGTTTTCTTTTTGGTGGAATGTGTGTCCCTGCTGCTTAATAAAATCTTATAGAAGTTATGATGATACTGTGCGCTTAGGCAAGAGTTCTAAAAGAATGGTCTTGAGTTAAGCAGAAACAGTGATCCAGTCAAATTAACAGTTGTTCTCTTTGTCTTCAGTTAAGCAACCATTGGACTCTTTGCTAAATAAGAAATGCACAGCTAGTAGGGTCTGTAGGTAAAACACAATCAGGACTCAAAACTATAGCATGAGTTCAGCAAGGTGCCTAAATCCCAGGAAGTTAATCGGACTTCAGTATGTTTTAGTGCTTTGGTGAATCGGCATCTAATAGCATATTGGCAGTTATTAATAGTAACTGTAGTTCTGTGAAATTATCATGACAGCATCATCACTGGGATCTCACCACCAAGACAAATGCTGTCTGTTGTGAGGATTACAACAAAGTACAATTACAATAAAGCAAATACGTCAAAAACTTGCTGAAAAAAAGTTAAAGGAGGAAATTGATACCACCTGACTTCCTCCTTACATCTGATGTATGCTTTCTTTGTACCATACCAAGAGCCCACGCAGGGCTGTACGTTCATTTCTGTATATATTAGGCTCAGCCAAGTTAAATTTAGATTTAGGCTAAAAAACACACCCTGACCAATGTTTCCTCTAATCTTTTCATCCATGCATGGAATTTTGTTCCATCCATGGGTGGAATAAATTTTATGTGCACCAAGGCATGTGTGAAAATGCACCACAAGGAGAAACACAAACCTAGTTGTGGGCATTTTGCTAATCAACTGGGTGGCATTTGAATTTTTCCTAAGTGGCTGCACAAGTGCACAGCATACAGACAACACTGACTCTGACTGACATAAGTTTTGCTGACAAAAGCGCTGGAGTGGACTGTGCTAAGTTGGCAGAAGACAGTCTTTCCCCTCAGCATAGAGCAACTTCATGGGAGACCTCACAGGTATGTAGGTCTCCCAACCTCCCAACCAAACACAAAACCACCTTCGGCCCTTAGCTATTCTAGGTCCTTGCATGGTAACAAATAGAAAAAGGGAGCATCTGTGGAAATCAATTTAAGATTGGACTGACATTTCAATTGCCGGAACACAATTTCTAAAAGCACCTTCAGGAGAGAGGTGCCTAGAAATTAGCAGTACGGCTTAGGGAGGCAAATGGCATTTCCTTGGCAGGTAGTTACAGCAGTCACATTAGTAGGAGAAGAGCTGAACAGATCTCCCTGATGTTTAGAGGTGACCTTGCAGGAGCAACTCATAAATACACTTCTCTGAATAACCTAACTTCATGTCAAAGTGTTTCTCCCTATGAAGTGTGAAACTTTGCACCCCAAGCTGGTTGCCGAAATATATGGAATTGATGGAAAACAATCTTGAGCTTTTTGTGCTCTTTTGGTTCTTTCTGGTACATAACTGACGTTTGAGAGTTCAAAGGTATTTACTTGTTGCTGCTTCTTTTTCCACATTAACAAAAATCAGGAAGTCAGATCTAAGTCTGATCTGCCATAATGTTTTTCAATTGTGTAAATTATATAGCTCCATCAAAGTAAATGAAGCGATGGTGACTTACATCAGCTGAGGATTTGACTCTAGTAGGTGTTTCCAGAGGAGATGATGAAGCAAGGAGTAAGCTCCCCAGAAATATTTTTCTCCCAAGATTTTGACAGGCGTTAGAGTTAAATAGATATTCTAAATGAATGATGGCAAGAAAACCCTCCCTGCGCAACTGTTCAAGTGTCTATCCTTCGCGAGGTTTAAATCTCACTAGCCTCTCCGAAGGACCCTCTAGCAAAAACAGGGCTATCTGTCCTTGACACTAACATATGAAACCACCAAATGTCTCCCAAGCCTTTCAGACAAAAAGGACTCTTTGTAATCTTAGGAAGTAATCAACAAAGAATTTAGGGGGAGAAACTTCAATATTTTTCCTTTGCAGCTGATTTTTGGAAAGCAGGAGCAAGGCTCGGGGGTGGGTTTATAAAGCTGTTTCCATTCCTAAAAACTAGGCCTGGTCAAAAGTGGAATCTCTGTGCCTCAGGTAATACTTGTGTTTCAAAACCAGTTTTCTCACCGACCTGGGACAAAAAGCCGAAATATCAAAAACATTTCAGAAGAATGAAAAGTCCTGAAGTATGTTGTTTTTTGTAATGTGGAAATGGCATTTCAGTCAACCCAATTGCCCTCATTCCCCCACTCATTTTAATGTAAAATTCGCAGTTGGTTCTACTTAAAACCTGTTACATCAGAAACTGCTGCTGTGTCATTTTCAAAGCCTGTTCCTAATCAATAGGAATGTCCCTGATTCATCTGACAGCAGTGGCAGCAGTGTTGATTGAGTTCTCTCCATGGGTTCCTTGCCATTATCTTCCCCTTCTCCTCTATATCTCTCACGTTGAGCTTTACACAACTAACTCCTCGCTATTCTCACATAAATGGGTGGGAAGAGTTAGGTTTAAACGGCTGCTCATGCAACGGTCTTGTGGACAGATTGCTGCAAGATTCAACTGAAATAGGTCTAATTAGAGCTGGTTGAAAAAAATTAATTAACCCCGCAAGTGGATTTAGTTAAAAATGAAAATTTAATTTTCAACTGCATTTTAATTTTTTTCCCAAAGGGAAATTTGGAAATGGAAAAAAGAAATCATTTTGAATGCAAATGTTATTTTGGTTGTTATGAAGAGTGTTGGTTTTGGCATTGTGATGCTGGCAGACCAGGTGCCGGTTCATGCCCAGGGTCTAAATTTAACACTGACGAATACATAGCTGAAGTCTGTCTGGCTCACCTGCATAGTTAGTATTGTTAAAATAGGCAGTTAATGCATGCAGTCACTCATCAGCATTCACTACATTCTCATTTTGCTCATAGCATCTCTATCCTATATTGTAAGGTAGTATTAGGTAGGCTTGAAAAATAAGTTGATTTCAGATACACAATTCTAGCTACAGCAACTGTGTGGCTAGAATGGACTCATCTGACATCAACTTACATGGCCATCCTCACTGAGGAAGGTCGGCAGGAGAATTTCTCCCATCAACCTCCCTAACGCCTCACAATAGTGAGAAGTACAGAGGTCAAATGCCAATGCCTGATAGACTGATTTTGTGCATCCCTGCTAGGCGTGTGAAATTGAACCCTGGAAGATTGACCCTGAGCGTGTTGATCTCTGGGGTAATGTAGATATGGCCTAAGTTATATTGTGAGCTTCTCTGAGTGTGTAACTCTCCATCAGGAGAGACATATCATCTAAGCCGTGTCAACACGTGCACGCTACTTCAAAGTAGTGGCACTAACTTCGAAATAGCGCCCGTCACGGCTACACATGTTGGGCACTATTTCGATGTTAACATCGACGTTAGGCGGCAAGACGTCGAAGTCGCTAACCCCATGAGGGGATGGGAATAGTGCCCTACTTCGACGTTCAACGTCAAAGTAGGGAACGTGTAGTCGTTGCGCGTCCCGCAGCATCAAAATTGCGGGGTCCTCCATGGCAGCCATCAGCTGAGGGGTTGAAAGACGCTCTTTCTCCAGCCCCTGCGGGGATCTATGGTCACCGTGTGCAGCAGCCCTTAGCCCAGGGCTTCTGGCTGCTGCTGCTGCAGCTGGGGGTCCGTGCTGCATGCACAGGGTCTGCAACCAGTTGTCGGCTCTGTGGATCTTGTGCTGTTTAGTGCAAGTGTGTCTGGGAGGGACCCTTTAAGGGAGCGGCTTGCTGTTGAGTCCGCCCTGTGACCCTGTCTGCAGCTGTGCCTGGCACCCTTATTTCGATGTGTGCTACTTTGGCGTGTAGATGTTCCCTCGCAGGGCCTATTTCGATGTGGTGCTGCGCGACGTCGATGTTGAACATTGACGTTGCCAGCACTGGAGGACATGTAGACGTTATTCATCGAAATAGGCTACTTCGATGTAGGCTTCATGTGTAGACGTAGCTCTAGTGTGAAATTCTGATTTCTAACAGAAGGGCTTATGTTCTGCCCCACAAGAAAGGTCAGTCTATACCAGACTATTGTGAAATGTTAAAAAGGAAAAATACATTTGCTGGTCTCAGTCCCTGTGAAGATGAGTAGGTTCTTCTCATCAGCTGAGCCATACTCAGAGCAACACTGTGGGCTGGTTGCCGTTGGCCCCACCCCTTCTGGGGGTGTACAGCTGGAGTCCTCCCCCCACGTTGCCAGAGGCCCACAGAGGCTGTCAGCTCCACTGAATGTAAGTAGGGTTGTAAGTGGAACTTAAATGTGGACAGGGAAAGAGCCTTGTGGATGAGTTCAGGTGGGCCTAGGAGACATGGGGACTGCATGAAAGAGGCATGCAAGACTATTCGTGGGACATGTTTGGGAGCATTGACAATGATGGGAGTAGAAGGTAATGGGGAAGCTTCGGCCAAGAGGGTACCTAACAGAAGTCACAGTTGTGCAGAGCTTTGAAGATGGTGTCCACAAGCTTACGCTTAGTTATGAGGCTGAGGGAAGTCAATGGAGGGGAGGGCAGTTTAAAAAATGGGAGTTCTGATGGCTGATGGGCAAGAACGCTGAATTTCACTTTGTGTTGGGACTCAGGCAAGGGAAGAAGAAATCTGCTGTGAATGCCAGTAGTTCAAAGACCCCGTATCTCATCTACAAATATTTTCTTAAACCTAATGGTCCAAGGAGCTCCACCAAGTGTGCTGCTGAAAGCTTGATCTAAAGGCTTTTGAAGTCAGTAGGAAATTGCCTATTGACTTGGACTTTTGGATCAGGCTCAGTCCCCATCACCTGATAGAAGTTCCTGACATGGGGCAGCAGGGGTCTGACAAGCTACTGGGCATAGGCAAAATCAGAGAAAACAATTCCCTTTTCTCCCTCTGTGGTTTTTCTTTCTGTTTTCTTTGCTGATACTTCCTTGCTGATTTCCAGACTTTGTGGTGGCCCATTCAGCTTATCCTACTGATGCTTTGGGAAACAAGGGGCTTGATAAGAATCGTTAGCCTTAGCACAGGCCAGACTGAGGATAAAAAACCTGCCAACGTATCCGTGTGTCTGCTGTATCATAGAAAGCTCGTGAAGGAGCTGCGGCTGCTGCTGCAGAGACTTACTCATTTGCTTACCTTTATGTACAGTGAGTATTTCCTGAGGTAAATGGGAGTGCTCCTGTGCATTAAGTTAAGCACATGACTGAGACTTTGCAGGAGTGGAAAGTAAAGGGGTTTTTATTTCATTATTAGAGAGGGACCCAAGTTATAAAATTGCACTATGGAGCCAAAATTACCAGTGTCTAGGTTTAAAGAGAGACCACAGTGAGACAGACAATTTGGAATCAAATGCTCTCAAAGTCTGAGAGGTAGAATTTGGATCTGTGTGCATGTTTAGTGTTTTCCTTTGCCCTCCCCCGTCCCCGTTTTCATATAGCATGTGGAAAGTGGTTCAAGAGGCTTTGAAAGAGGTACGTAATGTGTACTCTACCTCTGGAGCTAATCGTACGATGGCCTCAAGTCAGTGTTCTAGCCATGCCCGTATCAGTTACTGACATTTATGTAAATCCCAGTCACATCACCTAGTGCATGTTAATCCAGCCTTTTTACATTTCACACTTACAGTGAAGTATCTTGGCTTCCTTTAAAAATAAAAACGGAACAGGTGGCAAAAATATTTTAATCAAAAATTACAGTTATGCAATGCATCCACACATGGACAAGTTAGTAAGTTCTGATTGTTTTGATGAAAGGAAATGTGATAGGAAATTCTGATTCATTACTACTCTATTGAAACAGGAAGCAGAAAGACTAATATTTTATACCATGAGACAGAGAGATATAAAATTATTCTGTATTTAGTTAGTTAGAATACGGCTCCAAACAGTGCTCATAGAGAAGTGAATTCTCCTTTATCTCAAATATAATTAGCCATTTAAGTGTTGTGGGTCAATTTATTAACACTTTATTCATCGGGGTGTAACTTTTATTAGGCTTTATTGCTACCAGAAATTATATCCTACACAAATACAATAGAGATTTAAATGTTCTGTAGAATGAGCTGATGCTTACTGACTTTATTGCACAGTATTGTAATGAACCTTGACCAGTTGTAGATTTGATAACTGTAAAATATTACTGCTTGCTGCTAATTTTGTTCTTTTTAATGACTGATAATGCGTGTCGATTTAGTGTGATAGCAGCAACCCTATACTGTTTTCCTGTTGCAAATGTGATTGTAACAGGAGCTATTAAGTGTATCTGCATAATAAAATTAGTCAGGGAGGCTAGGTATATTGTTTCCAGGTCTTTGGATTTTCATTATTGTAGTGGAACTTGTTAAACTGTAAAGCCTGATGGTTGCTAGCTCAGACGAGCTCTTTGCTACTTCATTGGCAGCAAAGGGGTAATGATGCTGCACTTAAAAGTCTGTTCTTACTCTTCTGGAAAATTAATCATACATAAATATTGGGCATGTTTCAATTTTTAGTGGGATGTGATGTAGGAGTAGGGGCAAAACCTGTGGCCACTGGTTTGTGTCACAAAGCATTGCGCTGCTTTTAGGTTTAAATACAGAAACTGCTTGGCAGCTGTACATTTAATGAGGAAATGCTTGTAGTGATGGAGCAACACACAGAACCGTGATTTCCAAAACCTGATCTTGCTTATGTTTCTAAACTGAATAATGTATGGAACCTTCCTGATGAATAAGAACTGCCGCAATAATCTCCTTCCTTTCTTTATCAGCCTATTCAAAATCACTTGCAGAATGGTCTCCACAAAGAATTTATACGTACAAATGTAATACACTAGGGAATGAAATCTGCGTGTCTCTGTCCTGAAAAGGGGCTATATACTTTATAAGAGCACATTTTAACTGCTCAAGGAGCTCTGGGCAGTACCTCATGGCTGGAATGTTGCTGAGATGTGACATATAGGGCCTTAAAAATTGGAAGTGTTGATTTGGAGCAAAGTAGGGGCATGCCCAGGACTACACAAGGGATACTGAAGAACACTACAAAGTATCTTATTGAATGCTGTGCAATTGGTGGAGGTCTTTTACATGCGTTTGTTTTGTGGTGTCTAATGATGATTTGGTTCAAAGACAGAAATAGAGGGCTTTCATTTTGTGTCCGCTGGTATGGTGGTACACAGACCACCACAGAGTAGATCAAGTACACCAATATCTGGACTTTTAACATCTTTATAGAAACAGGGGTCATTTTAACCACTCATCTTTCAGATCAAGCCTGTCTGGTAAGGGTTGAGAGATGATTTGGACAAATTTGGAAATCATATGCTGAATAAAATTTAGGGGGGTTGAGTTCACAGTTGCTTCAATTTCCCACAAAAGTGCTACATGATGGTAGTGCTAGAAATATCTCAGCATGGAAAGGCCAGCTGATTCCATTAAAATCCTTCATCAGATCTATGTTGGTTTCTACTGACCTCCCACAGGTCAAATCCTGATGTCACTGAGGTCAATGGGAGTTTTCCTTTGGTGCTTTCAGTGGAGGAACCAATGTTCCTAAAAACCAGTAGACCTGTAATGATGTTCTACCTGTTCCAAGAATCACTATTGTTTGCTGAGCACAGGCTTCCATTTAGTTAGTAATGCATAGTGCTTGGAAAACTAATAGTTCAAAGCAGTCAATGCAAAGCAGGGAGAAGCCTGGATTCACAGTCCTCTCTGTTAGTTATCTCCAAGATTTTCTCCAGCAATGTAAAGTTGCCCCCTTTTTTTTAAAAAACTCCAAGACAGTAGAAAATCTGGTTGATAAATCTGGGCAGAGATCACCACTTTAGCCTAAGGACTGATGCGGCACCTTTGCATTTGGGTGGCACTCTGGTAAAACTTGTTGAGTGCCTATTACTTTCAATTTATGCTGTAGGGGATGTTTAAATGTAATAACCCAGCCTCTGAATTATTCAGTACAGCTATATTTGAACTATACTGGTGAGCATACAAATGTTCTCCCAGTCTCTATGCAGCTCTTATTAATGCTTTTAATACTTGGTACAGGATAACAAAACATTGCCAGTGAAGTTATAATATTGGTCTGTCTCCAGAAGGCACCATTCATGCCATCATCATGCCAGCACCATAGCACCCAAGTGGGGAGGCCCTCTGTGATTGGTCCCATGAGTCAAGGGGCTTCTGGCTGCTGCACAGCACAGTACTTAGAGACATACTCCTAGATCAGGGGTCAGAAACCTTTCTGAGGCGGAGTGCCAAAATCTGACCTTTTGACCTCTAGCTATGGTCCAAGAGCTGGTGATACTTTTTCAAGTCACTAATAGTCCTACTTACAACAGCTTCATTAATAAGTAAATTAAGATGCAGAGCTTTGATGTTAAGTGGTGATTGGTAGTATTAGCTGGTCTTCTGTTACTTCACAGGCAGCACAGCTTTGAGCAAGCTCCCGGCTGCATAAGGGAGGAAGGACGGGGCTGGGTTCCCACCTTGCTTTCTGATGAAAATCGGCTCATGTGCCCCTCTTGGCACCGGTGCCAGGGGTTGCTGACCCCTGTTCTAGCAGGACTGCTGGGCTACTTCCGCGGTGCAGAAGGGAAAGCTATAGCTTAATCAAGTTCCTCAGTTTCCAAGTTATTGGCCTAAGTTCCATTTCCTCTACTTGATGCTTTTCCATATCAGTACGTCCAGTACCTCTTTAACTCCGCTCGTCTGCTGTAACTCAGTGAGAGTGCTCGCACTAACGGCACTCCTTACAAATAAACACTGTGCAGTTACAAAGAAATATTGTGCAAAACCTAAGCCATGTAAGGAGCTTCTGAAAGAGCAGAGCCACAGATGTGCTGACTGAAGTTGAAGAGGCAGCTTAACAGATGTACAAAGCCTCAGATCAGAGGGGATATAAAACAGTTAAACTTGCTTAAAGGCACAATGTGTCACCATCTAACGATTACATGCATTCGAAGCCCGACAGAAGAAGGAACATACGCTCAGCTATGCGCGCTGGGCTGCAGGCGTGCCAGGAAGATTATAAAAATGCCATGCTGTGATATGTTGCCCTCCTGCCTGAAAGGCTACCATTAAGCTGCTTATTTACTGCACCTATTCAGGCAGCAGTGCAGTTCAGAGTGCTACCTGTCTTCTTCCTGGATAAATTAGTTGTGGGTATCACAGGCTTATTGCTGCCTATTGTTCTGTCTGCTGAAGGTGGGATGAAATGAAAGCCACTGATCTGACCTTGCAATGTTTTGTGTAAAACGTCAGGTGCTTTTTTCTTCATAGTTAGTGCCAAAAGGGCTCTTAGTAGGACTGATTGTGTTAGTTAGTTTGGGACCAAATTAAAGAGGGTTATGTACTAATGAAGGCAAAGAAATCATTTCAGATGAAGATGAAAGATATAAAAGAAACTGGGGGAAAAAGCATATGGCACTGGAGGTTTGTACTTGTTCCCTCCTGCTTTGTAAATCAGCACTGTAATTTGAACGGAAATATTCAAGTGCTATTTCTTCAACTCAAAATATTTTTTATATAAATTGTTTTGCCCTCCTATTTTTCCAATATGGAGCTGTGAACTTTAAATTAGTGATAACAGAAATTGACAAGTACAGCATTAAAAAATAAACCATGCAGCCCTAAAGGCTTAATTATGAAGTGAGCAGGAAGATAGACACTAAAATCCTGTTTCAAAATTTTACCTCACACAATATAAATAAAAGATTATGTCTTCGACTGGTAGCCTTTAGATCAAAAGGATAATATAAAAATGACTACACTGCCATTTATAATTATTTATTTTGCCTTTACACTGAGTGTGAATATACACCATACATTTCTGATTTGTTATATTTTGTAGATAAACCCTTCTGCTGTGTTTGTGTGTAACGCTGATAGTCACGTCTGCATATAGATTTATATATTATTTAATCATTCCGCTATGTGTTTTTATTATGAAAAATGTATGCATAATAAATCTACTTTCAAAAAAGGGTCCTAATAAAGGAAGATATGGCTAAATAAAATTACTATGCACACGCAATGATAGCAATTGTTTACTAATACGTTCATAAAGAAAAATAGGTGTTTGGGGAAATGAAACTACGTTAAGTATCCAAGACACTAGAACGCTAGTCTATGCCTTTGTCTTCAGCATAGTTGTCTCCATGTTTAGAAACAGAGACACAAAACACAGTACAATTTCAAAGAATAAAATATAAGAAGACAAACAAATGTTTTTCCATCAGCACATCTTGGGAGGAGTTGAACTTATTTTGGTTGCTTCATCAAAAAAGTTTTTTAATTCTTCACCTGGAATAAAGCACCATGAAGCATTTAATCCTTCCCTCCTAGATCTTTACTGCCTCATGCTACTGTGTGAGGCTCAGGTGTGGTAAATCAGTTAGTAGCTCTTTTAATGGTAACCACTGTACACAGCTTTTGAGGATGGTTACATACAAATACACCATTAAATGGCAGGAGCTTAATCAGAGCTACGATGGAACACTGAAAATTCCTAGCTGTATTTTTACCACTGGCAAAGAGAGCAGGAGGAAAGAGAGGCTGAAACAGGCACAGCACACACTTTCCTTCCTGTGTCCCTGTGTTTGATCTTTGGAACGCCAGTATATATACTGCCAGAGTGATAATCAATATTCAGCCAATAAAATACTGTCACTTTAAAATAAGCTATCTTGTCACCAGGAATCGGAAGGCTAACAAGGAGGATCAAGAAATACTAGCACCTTTTAATAAGGGCTTGCTAAAAATAAAAGTCAGTATTTTTCCTTGTTACATCTTGGAGTGTACAGTGCCCTCAATAACAGGATCATCAGAAAAGTGTCAAGATGTGATATAGAGGAGTGCACTGCTGAAATCATTCCGTTTCCATATTTCTCCAGTGCAGATTTAGGGCCCCCTCCTGCAAAATCCTCCCGGCAGTAGCTCCATGAACACTGATGCAAGTAACGACTAGAGTAAAGCTTCACTGATGCCACGGGCTTGTAGCATCCAGCCCTCCGGTCGGAAATTGTAAATATTTCGACAGGCAATGATGGGTTTTGACTATAGTCAGATGGAAACTGATCTGACCTCAGTGTTTGGTACTTTATGGCAGCTTTAGCACATGATTTCCTCACTCCATGTTATCTTGTTTCTAGATTTACATTAAAGCTCCAAGTACAGTTTTACTGGGCGCTCTGCTCAGATACAGTCTCTTGAAAGGGTAACGGGCCCTGCCAGGGAGCAAATCCACCCACATTGGATCTGATGTAGATGATGGTTAGTAGTAGGTAGTCCATCATGTCCAACGATTATGTAAAAATGTGCAAAGAACCTGTGCGGGAGAATGCTTAAAGTGGAATCTGTGCAGGAGAATCTTGTAAGGGGCAGTTCCACCCTCTCAACTTCAGACACCTGGTTCCAGTGGTGCGAAAAGTCGTCACAGCTGGGACTTCCTAGGCTGCAGTGGGTGGCCAGGCTGTCTTTGGTGCCTTGTCATGTCCTTCGCTCTCCTCAGAGCGTTGCAGAACCACCTTCCTGGTCGTTGGATCTTGCTGTTGATCTCATCCGCCCAGTCTGCCGGGGCCGACTTTGCACGCTGGGATAGGCAATTCCCTATCTCACTGCAGGTTTCACACCTGCCAGCCACCCTCACCTGGTTTAGCCCACTTGTCAAAGCGGTTTCTTGGGGTCTGGCCGCTGCAGGCTCCAGCTTCTTGGCACCACAGGTGGGAGCTGGGTGCCAGGTGGGGAGCGAAGGTGCACGAACTGCCCCAAAGAGACCTGACAAGTCCCCACACCAGAGGTGCTGCCCCTCCCTGGACACCCCAGATGATGTTTAACAAACCCTAATAACCAATTTTCAAGAACTCAAAACATTGGTTTGGATTTAATCCTCTTTTGGCAGCATCTGCCGGCCAGACTTTGCAGTGTTGTGCTAATGCATGAGCGTCAGAACTAGGCTAACTCAGGCTGTACCTCATTCTAGTATAGAGCGATTATAGAAGAGCGGTGCATGTGCCAACCTGGCCAGCTTTTTCTCCCTTCTCCCCTCCAGAGCAGTAGAGCAGTACCCCTCTGGGGTATATTTTACCCACCTCTCTTCTCCAAAACTAGCAAAAGGTGTGGATCTGAAAGAGAGGCCCCTCCATGGCACATTACTAGGAGATCCAGATATATGACTGCCCCCAAGAGAATTTGAATCCACAGCTGAGTGACAGCTGAAACAACCAAATTCTGTAAACTGTGGCTTCCGTATGAGAGCCGAAATAACTATGCCTTGATTAGATAGCAAGATGCTCTATAAGACTTGACTGAACAATAAGAGTATGTCTGCACAGCAAAGAAATTTTGAAATAAGGACCACTATTTCAAAATATCTTTGCAAGCATCTACACAACATAACAACTATTTCAAAATAATTACGAAATAGCGGTCGGCTTATTTTGAAACTGGTAAACCTCACTGGATGGCTGTGGCCACACCAGCTCCCCTCCTTTGTAAGGGGTATGGTAATGAGGCACTTCAGCAGATGCTAATGAGGTGCTTCCGTGACTATGCGGCGCCTCATTAGCATAATGGCAGCCGCACACACTTCAAAAGTGCCGCTTTCGAAACACATGCTGCCCATGTAGCTGGGGGTCTTTCGAAACAACCCCCGGATTTTGAAACCCTCTTCTTCCCAAAAATCACATGGGATGTATAGGACCTCCCAGTTTTTTTAATTGGCAATTTGCCAAAGATGAGGAGGAGGAGGACCCTAAAAGCGTCTGCAGAATACATTCAAAATGTCGAGGTTCTCGTTTCTTCAAAGGTCTGTGACACGAGCAGACAAGTGTGCAACAGAGCAAACAGATGAGTTCACAACAGTGGGAGTTACATAAGGTAGGTCCTGTGCTACTCCGTAAAAGTTTGTGAAATACAATACAGGTTCAGCCTCTCTCGTTCTGCACCCTTGGAACCTGAGCGGTCCTGGAAGAGCGATTTTGCTAGATTGGGGGTGGTCATTTCTGCCCCTGCCCCCAGCCTCAGCCCCTGCTCCTATGCTCCCCTCCCCACAGCTTCATGACCCCCTTTCTTCCCTCTCACTCCCCTCCCCATCCTCCCCAGACATAAGATTCCTGCCTGGCCCCAGACGCAGCTTCTGGGGGCCACAGCTTCGCATGCAGTCCTGGCCACTGCTTCCCACCCGGCATGGGATGAGCTGCTGTGGGCCACCACTCTCTGGCGAGGGGCTTCCCATGCAGCCTCAGCCATGGCTTCACACCCGACCCCTACGATGAGTCACTGTGAGCCTGGGCCGCCAGATTACCAGCTCAGGCCACTGCTCCCTGCTGCTGCTCCTGGTCTGGGCTCTCTGGCTGCTGGCCCACCCCCTTTGTGCCAGACCAGCTGTGGCTGCTCTGCCCTGGGCTCCTGCTGCTGGCCTGGCAGGCCCCTCCTTCTCCCAGCCATGGGACTCTCCAGCCCTGCCAGACGACGGATGTTGCTGGATGGGAGAATGCTGGATTTCAGAGTTTTAACCTATACATTCTAATTTTAAAAAAGTTGCTTGTTCCCATTTCCATCATTAACTAGGAAACCACTTGCAGTTATTGAACACAGTGCAGTTTTAATATTCCCAAGTGTAGGGTTGGATATGTTACAGGCTGCACCTCTCAATTCCAGTACTCTGTTGTCCAGCAGCATCTGTGGACTGGCAGGACCATGGATGATGTAGGATGAGAGAGTACCAGGCTGGAGCTGTGTCTGGTGAAGAATCCTCAATGCCCTGCAGCAGGACTGGAGTACCCCACCACCACCACCACTCTGCCCCATGGCAGCATGGAAGCTGGTAAAAGAGCCTCGCCTGCCCCATGGCAGAGTAAATCCTAGAGCTGAATCCCCCTGCCTGCTCTGTGGGGTCAGGGAACAGACCCGGAGTTTCCTGGCTGCCCCACAGCAGCTGCGGGGGTGGGGGGCAGAGGCTGGAGCCCTGTGGTGGCCACAGGGAGCCCAGGGTGGGGTCAGAGTCCTGGGGGAGGGAAAATGGAGGCTGGGGCTGCAGCAGACCTGGACCGCAGGGCTGTCTGAGGGCAGAAGCCCTGGACCTCCTTTCATCTGGCAAATTCTCTTGTTTGGGACCTGTCAGGCTGCAACCATGCCAGCCAAGGAAGGTGCAACCTGTACCAGTCTTTACTTGGCTAACATTTCCACAGCGGTCACTGGGAGTTTTGCCTGTGTGGGGATGTAGGAACAGACTCTTAGATCTGTCATCTACATTATATGCAGCTTTCAGGATAAATGGAGGGGCTTTATCAAAGCTGTGATGTTGAGTCTGCAGAAATAAAAATGACGACATGAGGTAGTTTAGCTCTCAAGCCCAGTGATGATTTGTCCATATCGTATTGGCAAGCCAGTTACGGTGAGAAACGAGGACGTTATTTAAGTGACTAGATTGTTTATTCTACTTCTTGTATAATACACTCAGCACACACACAGGCATGAGCTGGATACTGAAACTCCTCACAGAAGCCCCAAAGAGCTCTCTTGAATATTTTAAGTTTGATTTATATAAAATTAGCAGTAAATTAAGAGGCATTTGCTTTGTAATGTGAAATAATTTGGCGTAATGTTAAGATGTTTTAAAAACACCCATTGTTTTAATTGTCATCATAGAAATTAAACTGACACAATGGAGATTTAAAAGATGACTGCATAGGATAGTATTGACAGAGGAAAAAACCCCAGTAAACAAATATGATCAGCAATTCTGAATTTAGCTTGAAATGGAAATTGCTGAAACAAGCTAACAAGACTTGTTTAAGAGAAGATGTGTCGCTGATAAGATCCATTCATAATAGGCACAGTTTTTAATGAGTTTGCCATTTTTCACTTTGCAAATGACCTGCAATGTTTTTGACAGAGTTTTACACAGTTTTCACTTGTTCTTTGTTGTTTGAAATCCAAAATTTTGACTGTGTTGCATAACAATTTGCAGCTAAGCAATTTACATGGTATTGTTTCAATTCTTTGGTGAAAGAACTCCTTTTGAGTAACATTTTGACATGAATGCTCTTGGCTAGGAAACTCAACAGTCATGCTAATTAAAAATTAACCCTGTGAACATTTACAAAAAGTAATACAAAGAGTGTGCATACAGCCAAAGTACAGTACTTTTTAAAACAATTACAGTACCTACTATAGCTGAATATATAAGAAAATGCATAGAGTAAATTGCTAACCAAGTACCTGGAATAAACTAGTAACATTTTCTTTATGCTCTGTGTGAATGATTCGAGGTGCGGAATGCATGTGTTAAAGTGAGAGACTATAGCTTAAAGAAGTTCAATCTATTTAATCTATCCAAGAGCAGGTTAAGAGGTGACTTGTTCATGGTCCACAAGTACCTACAGGGTGAAGAGACATCTGACAATAGAGAGCTCTTTAATGTAGCAGAAAAAGACATAACAATATCCAATAGTTGCAAGCTGAAGCTATAAAAGTAAGTTGCACATTTTAAACGAGAGCAATGTACCATTCAAACAACTTTCCTAAAGATGTGGTAGATTCTTCATCCACTGGAATCTTTAAATCACAATAATTTAAAACAGTGATTCTGAACCTTTCCAAGCTACTGTACCCCTTTCAAGAGTCTGATTTGTCTTGCATACCCCCAGTTTCACCTCAATTACAAATTATTTACTTACAAAACCAAACATTAAAAATACAGAAGTGTCACAGTTTGTTGTTACTGAAAATTTACTCGCTTTTTTGTTTTACCATTTAATTATGTAACAAGTATTGGAATATAACTATTGTACTTATGCTTCCATGTGTGGCATATAGCACAGTACAAGCAAGTCACTGTATGAAATTTTAGTTTGTACTGACTTTTTGCTAGAATTTTCCATGTGGCCTGTTCCAAAACTAAGCAAATACCCAAATGAGTTGATGTACCCCTTTGGAAGGCCTGTGCAAACCACTGGTTGAGAACCATTCAATATGACTACAAACCATTGTTGAGAACCATTGATCTAAAAGATAAGGTACTAAGCTATAGCTCAAATAGAAGCTACTGGTTTGATGCAGAAATTGTTTGGCGAGATTCTTTGCCCTGCATTCTGTAGGTGCTCAGACTAAATGATCATAATGGTGCTCGTGGCTTTAAAATTGACGGAAAGCCTCTCATTGACTTAAATGTGCTTTGGCTCATAATATATATGTTTGTTGATCCGAACATAAGCCCCAGTAAATGCATGTATTTGTGCTGACATTGGTCTGATATCATTTTCACCTGACACAGAAGTTCCCTTTGTGATTACAGTTCCTAAAATCGTTACGCAAAAAAAAACTGGAAACACAGGTGTATGAAAAGTCTCTATTTTTTTCTAAAAGGTTCATACCCTTGCATGGCCCCTTTTTTTTTGGTTTAGTTGGTTAGTTGATTAGTTGGTTTGGGGTGGCTGGGGATTAAGGTTGGTTGCAACTCCAAGAAGGAATGAGAGAGAAATTAGAAATTATGAACTAGTGCTGTCCCACCCTCAGTTAAAATTAAATATGCTTTCTTTAGAGCCAAGATTATACCTACTAAGGTTTTAGAGCTAGAAGCATTGAAATACTGCACGATAACAGTAGTCCTTGAGAGAGAAACATGACTAATATGGTAGGAGTATGGGACTGGGAATCTCTGGTACAGATGGACAAAAAATGGAACATTTTCATGATTTTTAATAGAATGTTTTATCTGTTAAAATTTCAGTGAGATTGAGAATTTTACAAATTCACAAACAGCTCTATTCAGAACCCCTGGGGGGGTTGTACGCTGTTCTTGGCTCTGCACTGGTTTGCTGGGTAGCCCTGCATAAATGACTTAATCTTGCTGTTCCCCAGTTGCCTTATAATGATAATTTCATACTTTTTTCACACTGTTCTGAAAGCCTGGATGAAAGCTATTGTGTACTGTAAGTGAAGCATATTTGTTTTTTTCTGAACGAATTAGTGCAGTTTAGTTTCCTGCCACTTACACTTTAAGACCTAAATGAAGCTATCTGAAAAATGGACATCTTTTCCTTTGTTATTATTTAACAGCTCTGTCTAGCTAAGCTGTCAGTGCCAAATAAATCTGTGTATCTCTGTGAGCCGGGTATGTATCTGTGGAATCATCTACATCTATGCATAATTATTTTACAATGAAATCATTAATGCAATTTGACTTAAATATTACTGAAAAGTCATTTCTTTCTATAGTTTTATGCATTATCTTTGTACTGGGCCTATACCTATATACTGGAATGGGTGACCACGTAGTGGAATACTGGTAGCACAGGTGCTGAAATAGGTTTTCCAAATCTGCATAGCAATTAAACATTTATATCCCAAATGACTCCCTGAGGTGGTACCATTTTGTGAGCAGCCAGTACAATAAACCCTCAAAATGCACTATTTCAAGTTGTGCCCAACTTACATTAGCGTGAGTTAAGCACCACTCAAAACCCCGCTTCCCCCAGCCCTGGCTCAACCAGCAGGGGCAGCTCCTCCCAGCTGCAACCAAACCCCAGGGAAGCAGCAGCCGCAGGCGATCCCGGCTCAGAGCCCTGGGGAAGCAGCAGCCGCAGACACTCCCGGCCTTGGAGCCCCAGGGAAGCGGCAGCCACGGGCACTCCCGGCCCCAGTTCAAACCCTCCATGCACAGCTCCGGTTCAACCTCTGCCTGCCCCCTTGCAGCCCTAACCCTAACCCAGGTTTAGCCCCTCTTCCCCACTCCCCTGTCCCCAGCCCACTGCCATGCTTAACACTCCCCAACCACCCCCATCCCCCCAACTCCAGGACTTACCATTCAAAAACAAGCTCCAGCAGCTCCTGCTGCTTCCCTGGCTGCAGAATGTGCCTTCCACCAGGGGGAAAAAACACCTCTGACTCATGTGAAATTTGGCTTATGCAAGGGTGTGTGGGAAGGTGACCCTCACGTAACTCGAGGGTCTGCTGTATTCACAATTGCAGCATCCAGGGAGAGGGAGGTGAGGTGAACCCCAAGCAAACCAGTGCTGGGAGGAGAGGGTGTAGCAGTGAAGTAGGGAAGGGGAATAGTCAGGGATTTAGGTACCTAAGATTTGCCACAGTGCATATGGGAAGAAGCTGTACAAACCCTTCCTATATGCTGCTACATCCATGCCAGTTCAAAAGTGTTTTCCAAAGTATGTCACTTACCAATGGGCGTGAAAGGTATCTTATCTGTGGAGAGGCTCGTGCTTCTATGCTCTGAAGATATCCACACTTCCCTGAACACATCCCTGATTGGTATTCAGTCTTAAAGAATGTCTTTCATTAAAAAATATAATTTGAAGAACTGGGTAATTGACTCCATTTGATTAAGGCAAATTCTATTGGATTAACATGATTAATAGATAAAATTATAACCAAACAGAAAGCAGCACAAAAGGTGACTTAAGTCATGGATTGTATTAAGATACTAAATTTATAAAAAGATTGATCCTCTGGGAATATTCGTTCCACAGTAGGTACCACACTGCTCTGTTGCATCAGGTGACGTAATTCCATTGAAGTTTGTTGTCAGGAGCAAGGGCCTGATCCAAACCCTGCTGATATCAGTGTGAGTTTTTCCAGTGATTTCAATGAGCTTTGGATCAGGATTTTGGGATACTTGAGAGGTGGCTTGGCACACCCCTGAGACAACCTCAGGTGCCCTGACTTTGGTAGCTCCAGACAACTTTCATACAATCAGGAGTATTGGTTTCCCAAATCGACAGACAAACTGTGTCACAAAAGGAGATTGTTCTCAGACTCAAAAGTAGTTCAAGGCAGTGAAACACAACAACTGCAGCAGAAGGAGCTGTGTGCTGGGAACCGTGAGGTAACACACGTTCTGATACAAAGTATTGTTTCAAATTCTTTCCCCAAGGGCTATGGCAAAACGAAGAGACGTGACATCATCTATTCTCCTGCTGGCTTAAGGTTCAAAATGACCTCTATGGCAAGGGTCCATTTTACCCAGGCCACTGCCTGGGTCAGTCTCTCTCCCTTTTCCCCTGGGAGTGGGGCTTGTAATGAGTCTCTGTGGTAGGGAGCCCAACCACTCCCCCTGTGACTTCATCCTCTGCAGAAGCTGGTATGACTCCCTCTCCAGCTTTTGCTCTCTGTCTCTCCTACACCTCTCTTCTCACCTACCCACTCTCTCCCCCAAGCCAGCTGGCCCCAGTTCACCGGAGACAGCTCCCCTCCAGCTGCTTCTAATTGCCCAGCTGCCCTATGCTTCTATTTAGCAGGTCTTTTCCCCTTTTGGAGATACACACACATCTCATAGAGCTGGAAGTGACCTCAGGAGGACATCAAGTCCAGCCCCCTGCCCTCTTAGCAGGACCAAACACCATCCCTTTTTTTTTTTCCAAATCTATTTGCCCCAGATCCCTAAATGGCCCCCTCAAGGATTGAGCTCACAACCCTGGGTTTAGCAGGTGGGGGCTGACTTTATCCCACTCTGCAGGAGCCTTCCAGCCTGATCCTGCCACACATCTTATGTACCTCAAAATTCCAATGTTTTAAATTGGACATTGTGAAGAACAAGAAAAAAGGCCAATGCAGTTAGCCTTAGCTACTTAAAATAGCTACTATGATGACTATGAGCCATGAAAGCCAAGATATTCCAGAAGTGGGTATTCTCAGCTATTTGCTGTATTCCTGGCTAACACTTCGCTTTGAAATGAATGTCAAAGCTGCGTGCTTTTTCCCCTGCGTCTCTAAGAATGAAAGATCTAACTTATCTTTCTCCCCTTGGTGTGACAAGCCAACAGTGTGGTCGGGTCCCTGTATGGTATGCATCAGTGAATCAGTACTTCATAAAGATGGTCAAGAGAACCCATTCCAGGGCCAACCTGTCATTCCTCCTGTGTTAGATGTTTGGTATAGAGCATCTGCAGCTTAAACTGAGTTTAACAGAAATCACATATGCCACACCTCCTTCATTTTCAGAGAAGAAACAGGGTACTATCCCACTGTGACTTTAAGGTTTCTAGTGATGTAACTCTAACCACCTCTTTCAAAAAAGCTGGTTCTGTTATTTTTTGTGAGGTCACTAATTATTTGCAGCTATTTAATGCAACCCAAATTAAACCTATTATTTGAATGCTTCTTGGTAATCCGTCAATAAAACTTTGTAGGATGGTTTGGTGGCATGCTGAAGTCAGATTTTTCTCTGTTCACTAACTTCAAATTAACAAATTACCTATAACATATTTGCCAACTTTCTAAGAATGGTAACTCCAGGGAGGGATTGACTTAGACCAGCTAACAATGTGATAGGACCCCATCTGTCTTAACTCTGTCTCACAATATCTGCGTGGCACTAAGGAGTCCCTCTTATTCTCTGGCTACTTTTCTTTCATGTCTTATTTGCATGTGAAGAAACTAAAAGGACATTAACAAAAGCCCTATCTTGCATTATTTTCATCCAAACAAATGGGTTAAATTCGCTGTTGAGGCTGAGCAAAGTGAAGGTGCTGCTTTGACAGACAAGGGCTTGCTTTTTTGCAAGATTAATGATCTAAACTGAGCAAAATGTTTCCATGTAGACTAGAGAATACAGGGAACTGCTAAGCAATGGGAATGTGTGCAGCAATGTGTAAGACAGAAAACAGATACAGACTGGCCAGAGAAACATTGAAAAGTTGAAGTGCCTTTGCCTAGCACACTTTCATAATAGTGAGAGAATGCAGGCAAACAAATAACCATCTAAAATGACTAATGAGCCTGGTTCGAATGCGGTTGTGTCAGAAACACTATTCATGGTTCACTTCCCAAGAGCCAAAGCAGTAGGGAAGATGACAGGAACATACCAACTGTTAATCAAACTACATGCAGCAACTGATAGACTTTTTTTTTATATTCCCACAGGTTTTCTCTGTGCCTTTAAAAGGCTGTTCAGCGGAGTGGCCAGAGCTAGAGGTAAGTATTATGCCTGGCTTATCTTTACTGCTGTGCTAATGGTGAAGTAATGGTTCCAAACTGCACAGGGAAAGAAAGACTCCTATTCCAGAAGTGCAGCTGGGTATGGAAATATGGCAAACAAAGCCAAACTGTCAGAATAGTTACCATGTAGCTTCATATGTGTCAAGTTCTACAAGAGTAGCGCAAGAGCAGACTATTAAGAAGCTGGGCACCAACCCAAAAGTGACTGTGAGTTCAATACTCAGATTTCACCAAACAAGAATACCTCAGGCATGTAAGAGCCAAAGCATGGACTCACAAACAGTCCCCTGGGGCACTCCAATACAGCTTATCATCCACATGAGTTTATGTTTATAAGAGGTTTTCCCCTACATCAAAAAATCACAATAATATTCAGGTTACTCCCAGTTCCAGAGGATCAGTCATTTACCCCACATCAGCTGCACATTGGCTACAAGTAATCTTTGGTAGAGAGCTAATCAGATAATAAACTACCAGAAGATTTATGAACCAGGAACAGGAAATGAGAGTTACTGACAAGGTTAAAGCAGGTAAACCTACATGCATAAATGAGTTACAGTCTTAACTTTCTAAAGGTAATAGAATAATAAGCATGTGCTTTATGTCCCTTAGAGGTAACCCAGCACCTAGGGACCCCTTGATTTTGCCTAGAAATCTTGCCTTTGAGAGTCCCAGCAGCAGAGAGGGACAGGTTTTTCCTGTCAGGAATTTTTATTCCCTTTCCCCCTTCTCTGATCTACCAGCTCAGCTGATGTGAGGAATTCACTTGCAGTTTCCTTTTCACAGGGAAGAGGAGGAGGTGAAGAGAATAATCAGCAAAGTTTTCCCCCTCTTTGAAGTTCCACAATAGTTTGTCTGGTGCTGATGATCCTTCTCTGTGGGGAAGGACACAACAGCTTTTGTTATAGGCCACCAATGCACACTAATGGCTCTCCCCATCTGGTGATTTACACAGCTACAAAGGTTTGCAACGTAAAAGCTCAAATATTACCTTACAACATGGTATACAGTAGAACTTATAAATGCGTAACTTACAAGCATTCAGTGCTGTCTAAATACTAAGCACACTTGATTATCTGTGTTGTAAGAGTACCAACACACTGGTGAGCTGGACTAATTCTAGCTCTGCATTTTGTCAATGTTTAGTTAAGCTGATCTTGGGTTTGCTACCATCACAGTATGAACAAAGGATTGCTGATATACTTCTGAAATGTTCAATGTGTCCAGAGCATTTATCAGAACCAGAAAGTCCTTGATAAAGTATAGGGTATGTCTACACAGCAACCTTATTTGAAAAAAGGTATTCTGGAAGACCTATTCTGGAACAGCTTATTTTGAAATAACACTGCTACACACAAAATGCATTTCAAAATAACACTTAGCTATTTTGAAATAGAGCATCTACATGGCTACTTCTATGCTAGCTCCTTCTTTTCAAAAGGGGCATGGTAATGAGCAAGGTCGGAAGATGCTAATGAGGTGCTGCCATGAATACGCAGTGCCTCATTAACATAAGGGCAGCCATGGCAATCTGAAAGGACCCCTTTCAAATCGTGCGCCACTTTCGAATCGTGCGTCTTTCTAAAGGACCCTGTCTACGCTGGCGGTGCGCAATTCGAAAGCGGCACTTTCAAATTGCTGCAGCTGCCATTAAGCTAATGAGGCACTGCATATTCATGGCAGCACCTCATTAGCGTCTTCCAACTTCACTCATTACCATGCCCCTTTCAAAAAGAAGGAGCTAGCGTAGATGTAGCCCACGTGTAGTAACTGTTTCAAAATAGAGCCATTGGACAAAGGTGGCTTATTTCTAAATAAGCTCTATTCCCTGTCTTAAACAGCACCTATTTCAAAATAGGCTCTATTCCTCATGCAATGAGATTCACCAATTTCAAAATAAGCCAACTGCTATTTTGAAATTATTTCAAAATAGTGAATGCATTGTGTAGATGCTAGGATAGCTATTTTCAAAATAATGGCTTTAGGACATAATAGCTACGTCTACATGGGGATGCTACATCGAAATAGGGCAGCACTACATCGAAGTAGGCACTGCAGGGGAGCATCTACACGCCAAAGTGGCCCACATCGAAATAAGGGTGCCAGGAACAGCTGCAGACAGGGTCACAGGGTGGACTAGCACTTCCGGGGCAACAGCAAGCCGCTCCCTTAAAGGGCCCCTCCCAGACACACTTGCACTAAACAGCACAAGACCCACAGAGCCGACAACTGGTTGCAGACCCTGTGCATGCAGCATGGATCCCCAGCTGCAGCAGCAGCAGCCAGAAGCCCTGGGCTAAGGGCTGCTGCACACGGTGACCATAGAGCCCCGCAGGGGCTGGAGAGAGCGTCTCTCAACCGCTCAGCTATTTCGATGTTGTGGGATGCGGATCGTCTACACGTGCCCTACTTCGACGTTCAACGTCGAAGTAGGGCGCTATTCCCATCTCCTGTTGGGGATAGCGACTTCGACGTCTCACTGCCTTACGTCGGTTTCAACTTCGAAATAGCGCTCGCCATGTGTAGACGTGGCGGGCTCTATTATAAGTTGGCATGGCTACTTCGAAGTAGCTGGCTCGTGTAGATGCGGCTAATCAGAGACAGTTATCTCTGGCTTGGAAAGCAAAAGCCACTGACAGTCTGAAGTTTAACTTGCAAATCAAGCTGCTTTGAGTTGAGACTTCTATGCAATAACAAGAACTGAATAAAACAAAAGCATTGTATGAAAAATCTGTCTGTACAAGACATACAAGTCCTGCTCAAAATATTTTAGATAATGGTCCAGAATACATTAAAACAAAATGGAAAATTCTTTCAAAGCATAGGGTTTTCAGCACAGTTAAAGAGGACAGTTGAGCTAGATAGAACAGATTTTCAAATGTAGACTCAAACCAAACAAAGGAGAATGATTAGAATCCTTATTTGATTGTACTTACATGTGTCCTAAGAAGCCAATCTTGAATTCCATGCCCAATTTCTAATGGATCAATATCTTAAAAACTAGTTGACTTTAATTAGTCACCACAATCTTTAAGAAAACCCCTAAACAATGCAGAAAAACTATTACTGCTGGTGAGCAAAGAGAATAGCCCTCTTTGAAAATTGGCATCCATATGGGAGTGTAATTAGGAGACAAATGGAAATCTGCTGAAATGTTCTTTAATTCTCATTCTCTATATAGTACAACTACCTTATGGATACAAGCTCAGAAGGTCTTGAAAAGCCCTATTTATGGTTACAGTAGACTCTGAAAGACGTACAATTAAAATATCTGTCTACAACGTTATCACTATTACTCTTCAAGGGAAAAAAGACGTTGTATGAGGTGACATGACTGTGATGGGTTGGATGGCAGATATCCTCTTGGGATTGTCACACACGGTGCTGATCACGCCACTGTGTCCACCTTCCTGTCCTCTGGGGCTCCCCGCCATCCTGTTCTGCTGGGCTAAAAGCTCTGGTGTTGTCCAGCCAAGGCACAGAGTTGGGAATACTGGCCCTTTGTAGGGCAACACAGACACTGAACCAGCTCAGCTATAAGGCCACTAATAGCGCTCAAGAAACCAAACGCCAAAAAGGAACCAAACCCCCAAATAAATTTGTCTTAATGTGTGCAAAAGTTTAACACCAAGAAAGCTCAAAGATGTTGCCCCCTTATCAGAGACAGAGAGATGCACAATGGTTACTCTTTCCTGCTCCCAGGTAATGATTATTTACACTGGGACTGCTAATAAACAAAGTGCTTTCATTAAGTACAAAAAGTAGGGTTTAAATGATTGTGAGTGAAAACAAAGTGATCAAAGTAAAAAAAAAAAGGAGTCAAGTAGCACTTTAAAGACTAGCAAAATAATTTATGAGGTGAGCTTTCGTGGGACAGACCCACTTCTTCAGACCACAGCCAGACCAGAACAGACTCAATATTTAAGGCACAGAGAACCAAAAACAGTAATCAAGGTTGACAAATCAGAACAAAATGATCAAGGTGAGCAAATCAGAGAGCAGAGGGGCGGCGGGGGCGGGGGGGGGCAGTCAAGAATTAGATTAAGCCAAGTATGCAAAAGAGCCCCTATAATGTCTCAGAAAATTTGCATCCCAGTTCAAACCACGTATTAATGTGTCGAATTTGAATATGAAAGAGAGTTCAGCAGTTTCTCTTTCCAAAGCAGACTGAAAATTAAGTAAAGTTACTGAGTTAAAATACATAAAAAAAGCTGCCAGCTAATTCTAATATGCTAAGAAACTTGTTACATGCAAATTCTTATCCTTAACCTTTCTGCTTATTTCAGGTAAAATGCTTGAAGTCAAAGTTGATCTTTACTCTGGCCTGGGTCTACAGCTTTTTAGAGTTCTTTTTCAAGTTTCTTCATGTGTGCCTTCTTAGGGTGTGGGGAAGCAATTTCAAAGGCTAGCTGAAGACCAAGACCTGATTGCTTTCCATTCCTTCAATAGACTGCCCCCCAGGGTGGGGTTTGTTCAGTCTCCCCATTCCTACAGAAAAATAAAAGATTCAGGATGGATTTCTGTCCCAGATGGTAAGCTCCCATGTCTTTCTAGGACCAACCACAGTTCAGCATACGGGAAAATGAAATCATTCACAGGTTGATGGTTTGAGTACTGAGCCATTATGTTCCTGAACAATAACTAATAGCCCTCATTTGCACATTTAAAAACAAAACCAGATTCACACATCATATTTCTAATTTCACATGTAAGAATGACACAAACACCAAAATATGATATATAGATTCAGCAGATTATAACTTTAAAATTATGTTACATGATCTGTTTTGCATAAAGTATGAATTATGAATATTCATATACTAGTTTCCCTAAAGCATTTGGGAGGCTCTGTTTCAATGATGTATCACACATTCTGCAGGGGACTAGATATACATGATTAAATTGTTGGATCTATCCACAGCAATCAACCAAAAGAATCAAGGTCTATGCCCAGAAGGTCAAGAAAGCACCTTTCTTCAAGATAAAACTTAAAAATAGCTTTTAAGTGCTATTCTGAATAAAGATACCCTTAAAACATTTGTTTGTTTACTTTTCCAGAATCAAGATTGTTGTAAATAATGACATAGACAGCTGCTATTGTTAAAGGGGGAGACGTTATTGTAAATATCATAAAACAACGCTCTGGTACTTCATGACTAAGTGTCTTTATGGTAGCAACACTGTAGCTTTAAGTGTTTCCAGATCTATAGTTTAAAAGAACTGCAGAAAAGGGTAGGAATGGTCACTCATACCAGGAATGAGGTGAATAATAAAGAACAACCCAGAGCAGCTCATTCTTGAATATAACACATTATCACTCGCTGGAATGAAAATACCACTTCTCATCTAGGATTAAATTGTTCCCCATCAGCCAGCTGGATTTACAGTGATTTATTAAACTAATTAAGAGTAAGTACCTAGGCATATAGGTGCAGATTGAACCTCTATAATCTGGCACTCTCTCATCCGGCAACATCCGTAATCAGGCATGACTTCAGTTAGCCAGACCACCACAGTCCTATAAAACTTATTTCCAGTCCTGGCTTTCAGTGTTCTGTGCTATTATTTAGCTGTAATTTATCCCTAAACTTCTTCTAAGAGCCCCATAAGCAGTGGAAGTGTTGGTAATGTGCTAGAAAATGTTGACCTCTCACAATCTGGCAAGTTCTCTCAGTCAGCACCAGCCAAGTCAAGGGTGTCAGACTAGAGAGGTTCACCCTGTACCGGGTTTTCGGTATACCAAAGGTATGGGATTTTCATCTTGTTATTCCATATGTGTGGCTGGCTGTTGGCAAGGGTAGGGTTGGTGACTGTCTGTGCACTGAAGCCACCATGTGATAGAACTGAAAAAAGGAGTATTAAAAAGTCAAGGAATACGAACATTTGTGGGGGGTAAGCTCATAAATCCTCCGCAGAGTGTGCATCTCAAGGTCACCTCTGCAAATTGTTCTTCCACAGTTAAGGGCTGTATGTGGAAGATGTAGACATGACAAAGGTGTGTGAGAGAGCAAGCATGCACAACGCGGAGGGAGGAAATCTAAACATAAGCAAGACACTTCATAGACTTAGATCTGCTTTCATAGTGGTTGTCTATCTACTGCTTGATTAGCTTCCAGCAGGCCGTGTTGTGTATCACTGAATCCAGCAGCATTTGTGAAAAAAAAATATTTTGAGAGTAAAGGCAAATGCAGGTGGATGGGCAGCTTTAGAACACTGTTGCTTCATCTTTAGCTCTAATTGAGACACTACGCTGGCTGGTAAGGCTCTGGAGTATAATGACTTGTCAGCACAGGACACGGAGTGGACCAATTTAATACTTGCTTGGAGGGTTAGAATTTTAACAGCCTTTGATCAAACCTTTTTTAGGTCAGTAACATTTAGAGGTGTAAAAAAATCAAGGAACTGGAGAGCAACCAGCTGGTTTGTGGCTAAGTGGAAAAGCGCAGATTACAGTCTTGTGCACTGCCTTATTCTTTAAATAAAAAGGTCTCACGACTTTATGGATGGTAGATTAATATTGATATCCTATTATGATTCACACTGTTTAGTGTGCAAACAGCAGCTGTCTTTTTATTTTTCTGCACATGCTCAGAATGACCACATCATTAGAACCACCAGATCAATGATTACTGCTGAGAGCCAGCAGGTGACAGCATTGCATATAAACTCCCAGTTTAGAGTCTCCTTTGCAAAAAACAAAAAGAGTTTCATACTGTTCATTAAAATCTGAATTAGAAAATTGCACAAGTAATCAGTTATCAAAATACCAGCTGATTACAGAAGCATAAACATAGGACCTTGGCCAGATAATGCATTCCTCATTGTTATCCAGAGCTCCTTATTTTGTGTCCACGTGCTCCCAGTTGCAGATCTTAACTCATATCCACTGATTTTCAAGGTTCTTGTCTTATACTTTGAGCAGATTTAGGCTACGTCTACACGTGAAGCCAACATCGAAATAGGCTATTTCGATGAATAACGTCTACACGTCCTCCAGGGCTGGCAACGTCGATGTTCAACTTCGACGTTGCGCGGCACCACATTGAAATAGGTGCTGCGAGGGAACGTCTACACGCCAAAGTAGCACACATCGAAATAAGGGTGCCAGGCACAGCTGCAGACAAGGTCACAGGGCGGACTCAACAGCAAGCCGCTCCCTTAAAGGGCCCCTCCCAGACGCAGTTGCACTAAACAACACAAGATACACAGAGCCGACAACTGGTTGCAGACCCTGTGCATGCAGCATGGATCCCCAGCTGCCGCAGCAGCAACCAGAAGCCCTGGGCTAAGGGCTGCTGCCCACGGTGACCATAGAGCCCCGCAGGGGCTGGAGAGAGAGCATCTCTCAACCCCCCAGCTGATGGCCGCCATGGAGGACCCGGCAATTTCGACGTTGCAGGACGCGGATCGTCTACACGGTCCCTACTTCGACGTTGAACGTCGAAGTAGGGCGCTATTCCGATCCCCTCATCAGGTTAGTGACTTCGACGTCTCGCCGCCTAACGTCAAAGTTAACTTCGAAATAGCGCCCGACGCGTGTAGCCACGACGGGCGCTATTTCGAAGTTAGTGCCACTACTTTGAAGTAGCGTGCACGTGTAGACACAGCTTTAGTCACTTAGGGTGGGTCTATACAGGAAAGTTATTTCAGAATAATGGCCACTATTCCAAAACATCTTTGCGAGCATCGACAGAGCAAGACCACTAGTTTGACATAATTTTGAGTAGCAGATGGCTTATTTCAATTTCTTTAAACCTCATTCTGCAAGGGAGTAGCACCTATTTCAAAATAGATGTCTAGATATTGAGGAATAGGGGCTTTATAGACAGATGATAGGGGCTATTTCAAAATAAGGGGCCTATCCTGAGTGATTCAGTGTCCAATCAGTGTGGATGCTCTGTTTCAAAATAGCTGAGCACTATTTCAACATGCATTTTTGTGTATACATATGCTACTGCGAAATAAGCTATTTCAGCAAATCTCTTCTGGAATAGCTTATTCCGAAAGAACACTGCTGCGTAGACTGAGCTTTAGGCTATGTCTACACTACATCTTTAGAAAGATGATTTTCTGGAAGATCTCTGCCAGATGACCTTCTTGTGAAAGAGCACGTCCCACACGCAATAAAGTGAAAGATCGATCTGCCCTCTTGATATAGAGCCTCCACACACCCATGCTCTTTCAGAAGAATGGGCCAGAGATCAAAAAATCCTGTGCCATGAGGACTACTCTTTCAAAAAAGCCTGTGGAGTGTCTACACGTGCTTTTTTTTAAAAGAAGCTTTCAAAAGGAGGCACTCTTCCTGATCTGGGAGTGCAAGAGGGCTTCTGGAAGAAGAGCCACATTCTTTCCATTTCAGATTGAAAAAGATCATGTTGTATGTGGAAACTTTGCATGTTCTTTTGAAGAAGGGCCTGATCTTCCAAAAGTACTTGATAGTTTAGACGTGGCCTTAGTGTATTTAGTGCGTTGTTTGTGGCTTGCTAGATAAGGCAATTGAGCTGTAAAACATTAAGATGAAATATGTAACTCTAACTGGATAAAATATTTTTATTATTGCATTGCCGGAAATGTCTAGCCGTTTGGTTGACTGCACTTCCAGTTCTTTCTTTAAAATGTCTGAGAGATAAAACAACCAAACTTATGCAAACGTATTGTCTAAAGACAAAACAACACACCATGAAAAGGAAACCTGTCTCCTCCTTCTGGGAACCAAATTCTTGCAACAAGTTCACCTTACACAAAAGGTGTGCTTCAGAAATATGCAGCTCATATTCATAATCATATTTATAGCATGAAGTTACAGAAAACTTTACGTATCACTAAAATACAACATACAAGTTTGACCTAAGTTCCTGAGTTCAGTTAAAATAAATAAAAAAAAAAGTTCCAGTAAGAGAAAGGCCGATAAGATTCCCCACTGTTTAACTCTTTAACATTTTCTAGCTTTCATATCTTCAGTATCATCATGTTCTTCTGTGTGAGTTCAAGCATTTTTCTTTTTTGAATCAAGTGATGAAGTTCACTAAAATATTGACCTCTTAGTAAAAGAGATCCTCTTCAAATATATATCTCATTCTCATACTAATTGCCCAAGGCTTGAACCTCCATTCTTTTCTTACTGATTTCAGTGGAGATAGTTGTGTGAACAGAGACTATGAGGAGGCTCAGGTGCCCGTTCAATAAACTTTCCTAAATCACATCACCAGAATGTACTAGTTCCTAGGGAGGGCTAATAGGAGTAATGTCTCTTTAAATATGAGATTTCAAATACAATTATAATTCAAAATGCTTTTTTGTCTGATGTTCCTTAGGAAAGACATATATGTAGCCTTGAGCTAGAAGTCCAAATTTGCTTTTAAATGCAAATATTTTAACAAGTTTAACACACAGACACATGAACTATCAATTATTCCTACTAGGCATTTGTAAAACATCTTGTTTACCACAAAGAGACGAGATTAGGCTACACATGTAAAATGAAAATTTGTAATTGAAGTGTTGCATTTTCTCCTTTGAAACCTACCCAGGGTACCTTATCTTAAGTAGCTTTCAGCATCTCTCAATAGAACTGACTGGGTCTGACAAGAACAAGAACAAATGGGGTCTGCCCAGTATGTGGCAGTTTGTGGCATCTGAGTAAGACTTTGCGTTAAGGACAACGTTAGAACAATAAGTTAATCACAGCCTGTCAAGGGGCATCATGGATCACCCACCACTGGAACACCACAGTTATTTCCTTCATTCGTATGTAGGTGTGACCTAACCAGACAGATTTGTACTAAGAAAATAATTTATATCACTCAGCACACTAGATGACTGCAGTATTTAAGAGCCCAGTCAGAAGCCAATGGGAATCCTGACATCATTGACTTCAACAGGCTTTTGTCTGTGCCCCAAACTCTTTAATTAAACCTACTGTTGCTGTGTGGTTTTTTCACAGCAGCTTTACAAATCTGGAAACGACAACCCACGACCTGACAATGGAACATTGAAAATGACCATATTTGGTGTTTTAATGACATTTTCAAAAGATCATTTTGATTTAGCTTGGGGGAGAGTAATCTGTATTGTTTGGCCTCCTTCTCCCCCGGCCAACTGAAGATAGAGTTCGGAGACAATAACTTCATAGTGTTTGGGGCTTTTCCCAGTCCCTAAGTAGTTCTAAGAATTTTGAATTCTGTGGGACCAAAATTTCCACCTGATGTCCCAATCCATTGGAGTGGTTGAGTTCAGAGGAAGTTATCAGATGCTGTTCAGTAGCACTCTGACTCCGCAGTTGGCTCATAATGGTGTCTTTGTCATTGTCTGTAATTTTGTGTGTTCAGCAATTGGTCATCAAGTAGATACAATCAGGCATCCTACTTAGGTGTGTGCACATTCAGCACACTAGAAATCATATGGGGGTCCCTTGTGCTTCATGGCTCTAGCCCCTCCCCATGCCTAGAGTCAGAGCTAGAGGCCCTCACACTTGGGCTAAGTTTCTGAGAATTTTTCTCTTGGATATAGCAGAGAGTAGTGCACTTAGTAGTAAGCTTTAGAGTTAGTCTAACTAGAGTAGTTGGCTGTCCTGTGTGATTCCCCCCCGCCCCCATGGGTCAGGTTTCAGCACTACGCCTAGCGGGATGCAGAGCTAACAGCAGCCCCACTGCACCAGACCCTGCCTGTGCCTCAGACCCTTCCTCCACCCCGCCTCTTCCCACCTCTGCTCTGCCTCCTTTTGCTCCCATTGCACACTTTTCCAAAGCTCCCTCCCCTAAGCAACACAGCCTGGGGCCCAGCACAGGGCAGCAGCAGGGGTCGGCCCCACTCACCAGGGAAAGTGGAGCTACCCAGTGGCCTGATTGGCTCTGTTTCACCGTTTCCCAGCCAGGTTGTTCCACTTCTCCGCAGTGGTGGAAAGCAGAGTGCCGTAGCCCCAGTTCACCGAGCTCTACTCCCCTGAGTCTGCCTCGCTTTGATTCTTGATGCCATGGTAGGGTGGCCATAACTCCCCCACCCAAATGTGGGACATGGGGGAATGATGCTGTCCCAGCTAAAATGGGACGGACGGTCACCCTATGTCAGAGTGCACCACCCTGTTGGGTGGGGGCACTCACTGGCTGCAGAGGGCAGCTGTGGGTTTTGGCTGCCCCATGACTCGGGGTGCTGGGATCGGTGCTGCCACCCCAGCAGGGAAGCTCCCAGCCATGGGGAGACGGCAATCAGCGGCAGCCATGCTAGGCTGGCTCCCGGCTCCCCCAGTTGGGGTGAGCTAGGACGCAGCCACACCAGTCCAGTTCCCCCAGCCAGTGGAAGCTGGGCAGCAGCTATGTAGTTGCGCCAGTCTGGCTCCAGGTTCCCTGAGCCAGGGGAAGCCGGGTGGCAGCCGCGCTGCCATGCTGGTCCAGCTCCCTGCTTCTTGCAGCTAGGGGAAGCTGGGAGGGAGCCGCACCGCTGTACTGGTCTGACTCCAGGCTCCAGAAGCTGAGGGAAGCCACTGGGAGAAAATGTGGAATACGGGGCAATTAGCACCTTTGGCAAAATAAAAGGGCACACCAGGATGGTGCCTGAAATATGGGGCTGTCCCGCCCAGAACAGGATGGCTGGTCACCTCTGCCAGGTGAAGCAGAACTACTTGGCTGGCGGATGGGTAGTGGAGTGGAACCTGTTGCTGTGTTGTTCCACTTCCCACAGCCCCCGTTGCTGTAGTGAGTGCAGGGGTCCTAACCACTGCTGCCGGCCCCAGGCTCCCAGGGACTAACATCAATGGGGGGCAGTAGGGTGGTTTGGATAGCTCTGTCAAGCACTGTCAGCTGTGCAGGGAGGGCTGTTCCCAGCAGTGATCTCCGTGTGAGCTGTTTGTGTCTCCAAGAAGGATACGTGAAAGTGTAGTGCTCCATCCCCAAGTCATTCCCAGAGAGGACTCAGGTGGTAAGAGATGTGCAGCTGAAGTAGCACCCGCTGGAATAAATGCCAGGATGCATTTCAGTGCTGAGAGCCTCACTTGACTGGCATAGTGAATCTGGTATGGCAAGGAAGAGATCCTCTAGAATGAATCAAGACCCCCCAAGCCTTCAGCATCTGGTAAGAGCCTATTTTGTCTTGTGTTCGGGACAGAGACTCAATGGCGACCTCTCCTTCTCAGTGCCCTCCTGGTTTGGGACAGGCTGGCTCGTTTTTACCACATTTGGGACTCAATTATTGTGGATCTGGCTATGCCAGGAGTCTGCAACCTGCAGCTCTAGAACTGCCCTTTCAGGGCTTCTTTGTGGCTCCTGGTGCTATAATTGCAAAGTAAAATGGTGAATGTCTTACAGTAAACATGTACCATATCATAAATCACTGTGCGTGTGCTGTTCTTAAAATAGGGGCTACAGAAAGGATGGTTTGACGTATTTATTAAGGACTAGCTCATATTCACATGCATTGTGGCTCTTGAACTACTGATATTTTTACCAAATTAAAAAAAAAATCTTTTCTTGCTACTGTGGTTGCCGACCCTTGGGCTATGCCATCTAGTTCATCTCCACTCCTCCTCCCTACCCAACCCCTCTCCCAGGGTTCCACTCATGAAACATGGCTCCTCAAGCAAGCTCAGTCTCTAGTGGCCCTAGGCCTCTAGAGAATATTGTCCTGCAGCATCAGAGACAATGTCTCTACCCCCCCCAGTATTTTGTGTTCCCAAACCCAGCAAATCAGATCCCAAATACATCAGGTATGTGAGATTCCATATAGCCACCTTAGCAGCTGTGCTCCCTGCTTTAAATAACCAGGGCAGCAAACCAGTCAGTGACTTGCCAGGATACTTATTTCCACACTGCAATTTTCTGAGTCACAGGAGGTTCCTCAGATGCGTGTTGACAGGTCAGGACCACCTACACACTGTGCTGCTTTGTGACCTCGTTTCCACTCCGGGGGGGTTTACCAGGTGTATGACGGAAGCGGGAATCGCTTACCTCTGGCAGAGGGGCGTTCATATCTGGATGGTTGGTTGTGTAGGGGTAAGGTCAGACTGGAAGTTGTCTCATGTTCACTTCACTCTATGCCTGCTCAGTTGTCTAGGTCTCACCCTAACATAGCATGGGAAGACAGTATTGGTTCCAACTCAAGGAATCAAGTTTGTTCGGGCCTCGCTAGACTCTGAGTCTGAGAGTGTTCCTACTGACCCTGCGAGTCCTCGAGCTTTGTCACCAATGTCCGGAGCTGCAGTCTCAAACCTCAGGCACAGCCCCACTGCACCTGAGGCTGCTCTAGCTGCTTGCACACAGGCAGTCTAATATGCCAGGCTGTGCCTCGGTAGTGTCCAGATGTGACTGAAGTCACTATTTACTGATTCATCGTCCCTTGGACAGGCTGCTTTCACCTGTCAGTAATTGTGGAGGAAGAGGGAAATTCAGGGCTGCCTCTTCATGCCCTATACTTTGGGTGGCCTTGCAGCACTCAGAGCAGCCTGGAAGATTACCCAGCGGGGGGCAAGTGAGGCAAGTGACAGCAGTAGGGTCCTGGCCCATCCTTCATTCACCAGTGGTGGCAGGAGCTGTGAAAAGTGGAGCAACCTACTCCAGCCTGCTTCTCTACATCCTGCCATCCTTCAGCTGGATTGCTCTGATTCACTGTGGTGACAGGAAGCAGAACAGCCTGGCCCCAGGCCACTTTGCTCCCCAGAGCAAAGTGGCTGAGAGCCAAGCTCTGAGGACTGCAGCAGGATGGGGCTAGGGTGCTCCAATGCTCAGTGCCATGGTGAGTGTGTATGAGTTGGTGTCCAGGCTACACAGCTCCACCTACTTGAAGAAGAGAAGACAGTTACCTGCCAGTAACTGTGGTTCTTCAAGATGTGAGGCAGATGTCTATCCCACCACCCACCATCCGCCCCCTCCGTATCTCAGTCTGTACAACTGGGCTTTGGTGCAAAGGAATGGAAAGGGATGGGTCAGCACTGCCCGTATGGACAGGAGAAAGGCTAGGGCCACAGGGCATGTGCATTCCCCATCCAGGTACTGCTAGGCAGAGTTCTCCAATAAAAGTTATTTGTTACTCTAGTAAAACATCAGAACATCTATGTTACCATTTTTACATATTTTCCAGTGAGAAGACCTATGAATTTGCCATGGCAACGCTACCCGTGTAACAGCTCCTACTCCAGCTTAGATTGTCTGTTCATGAGACCGAGCTTGGCTAGACTGCTCTTGATGCCCAGCTACTCTGAAAATATGCCTCTGTTGATAAGCGTGGTTGTTGGGGGTATACATAGCTTGTTACCGGATGGGCTTTCATGAAGAATTTCATGTGCTACCTATAAACAGGGCCCAGTGCAGTAAGATGGACCTGAACTATCCCACAAGAGCCTCTGGAAATTCTGAGGTGCCTTCAGTAAATTCATAATATGAATACTTTATTGAGCTGAACATGGAAATAACTCGTACATGATTCCTTTTATTAACGATGTGCAGAGGGCGAACTGGGGTGGCCACCATCCCAGCCATCCTGTGGATGAAAGGGGGTTACCTGGGGCTGAGAGGCAGGAAGGGTCACCTCTCCTGCCCACCCCCCACTTTCCAAGTGGGCAGTGGGGGTGGTAGCCAACTTTGCTGCACCATGCTGCCCTCCTGGCCCACGCTGTCTCCCTTCTCCACAGTGGCAGGAAGGGGAGTGCCCTGCCGGCTCCTGCCACCTGTGGAGAAGTGAGGCACAGTGGGCCAAGCAGGCGGTGCAGCGCAGCGAGATGGAGAAGACTGCCACTCCTGCTGTCCACATGACGAGTGCAAGAAGAGGCAAGGTGACCCCTGCTGCCCCTGCCACCAGGCCTTGAGCAAGAGGGAATGGTGTGGAAGAAACCACAATCAAAGTGGGAGTGGTAAGGGGCGAGATGCATGGGGAGGAGCCATTCTAATGTTTGAAGACCATTTTTCACGCGCTGGAGTCATAATGAGCTTCACACAGTTAACCAGTGACATGATATAGAAGGATTACTTCATCCACCATTTAAATGCAGTGGTGATACCACACAGCCTTGCACAGCAACATAGCACCATCCTTTAGGAAGAGAGAGTGAAGCACATGCACTCCAAGGGGAATTTAGGGGACAGAATTGGCTGGATCATTTGCATTTTAAAATATTTATATATTGAAAATAGTAGTGACAGAAAAGCATGGGAAGACCCCCTTAAAGCTCTTCAAACTGGAATTCATTGCATCAGACATCACTAACAGTAAGTTATTCTTCACCCTCTGAGTGTAGGTAACTTACTGAAGTAACATGCCCAGGAGTGTAGTAAAAATGGTACATACAAAACTGCTGTACTTACAGCAGCTGCTCCTTAATTCTGGTCATTCAAGCGGCCTTATCTTCAAGAGATGTGTCTTGGAAGAGGTTACATTATAGTCTCCAAGAAGCCTATTGATCAATGTGGTTGAGCCTTCCAAGCATGAAACCAGCTTCCCTCAGTCAACAGCGTATTTCTTGTATTGTTTCCTGGCCAAAGTCACTTTCTGGCCCAGTCTATAAGGTCTAACAGTGTGGCTCAAATCAATGCTAGTGAATCATTTAAAAGGAAGTGAATTAGCTCATCAGCCTTTGATTCTCTGACTGAAGCCTCCTTTGCGCTGGAGTTTGTGGTACCTTGCATTAGCACAGAACTTAGTTGAGCCGTCAGCTGGTTCTTAGCATTTTACTGTCTGATTTTTAATAAGTTTGGCTATAGAATCTTCCAGATGGCCACTAAAAACAGCTGAGTTTTGTACCAAATGTGGCAGATAAGGGGAAAACAAAGCCAGTTCCTGCTGCCCTCTCTAGTGGCTGGAGTTTAAGGCTACGTCTACACGTGCACCCAACTTCGAAATAGCTTATTTCGATGTTGCGACATCGAAATAGGCTATTTCGATGAATAACGTCTACACGTCCTCCAGGGCTGGCAACGTCGATGTTCAACTTCGACGTTGCTCAGCCCAACATCGAAATAGGCACAACGAGGGAACGTCTACACGGCAAAGTAGCACACATTGAAATAAGGGAGCCAGGCACAGCTGCAGACAGGGTCACGGGGCGGACTCAACAGCAAGCCGCTCCCTTAAAGGGCCCCTCCCAGACACACTTTCATTAAACAGTGCAAGATACACAGAGCCAACAACTAGTTGCAGACCCTGTATATGCAGCACGGACCCCCAGCTGCAGCAGCAGCAGCCAGAAGCCCTGGGCTAAGGGCTGCTGCCCACGGTGACCACAGAGCCCCGCAAGGGCTGGAGAGAGAGTATCTCTCAACCCCCCAGCTGATGGCCGCCATGGAGGACCCCGCTATTTCGATGTTGCGGGACGCGGATCGTCTACACGTCCCTACTTCGATGTTGAACGTCGAAGTAGGGCGCTATTCCCATCCGCTCATGGGGTTAGCGACTTCGACATCTCGCCGCCTAACGTCGATTTCAACTTCGAAATAGCGCCCAACACGTGTAGACGTGACGGGCGCTATTTCGAAGTTACTGCCGCTACTTCGAAGTAGCGTGCACGTGTAGACGCAGCCTAAAAGTGGCTGTCACACCGTACCACAGTAGAATTATTGTTTACAAATAAAGCAAATGAATATAAACGCCTTTTATCACAAGAAAGTAATTAGAGTTGATTCGTGACTTCATTTGGTTTTTCTTTCCTGACCTTGACTGCATCGTGATGGTTTTGCGCTTCCTTGGACAGTTTCTACTTGCATCTGCATCGATTAAACCTTGATCTCATTTATTATCTCAGGAAATGGTCTCAAGGTCACAGGGCTGGAAATTTAATTATGGTGGCAGTATATTAAGTGGCACATTTAAAGATGCTGAATCGTAGTAATTAATTTTTTGGATGGTGGTCTCTAGGGAACAGGTTTTCGCCACACTGAGTGTTTAGACATCCATCATGGCTATTCAGCTTGGCAGCTGTCTTTTAGCTTTAAACTGCATCATTATTCATCTTTTATGACTGCCTTTAAAACCACTAGACAACCATATCCTTTTCTATTGTAATATATGTCTGCTGCTTGTATTGAGCTATACTTCACCTTTGCTATAAAACATTAACTGAGGTTGCTAGTAGCTACCTGGGCTGGCCTCTAAATTGAGACAACAATTACCCTTCGCTGACATCTAGTGTCAAGACATGAGATATAGCTGGAGTGCTGAATCCACTGGCCTGGAAATCCTGCACCTCCCCAGCAATTCAGACTGTCTCACCCAAGAAGCTGCAGCAGTGGCCATAATTAGTGAGCACGAGGGATTAGCTTTGCACTCACTGTTGACTTTGTAGAGGCACTAGGTTATTGAATGAAATGCAGCACTGCCAAGGTCTTAAAAAGCTTGTAATGTTTAATGAAGGAACGGCCATTAAACTTGCTGGTTCAAATATTAGGCAAGATGGGACTGGGAAGTATTTAATAAAGAGGTATGAAAATATGAACTAAATTACATACATTCATTTAAGAAGCTGGCGGAAGTCCAGCAGAGCTGGAAACTGGCCATTGCTCCTGTTGTAGAGCATCCATATCATATGGGGACTGGAGAATTTTAAGCAGCCCATCTGTAGAAATTCACTTTAAGTTTTAACTGTTCAGTATAAGCAAAATAACTCCACAATGGGAAAAATGTTCATAAGGCATCATTGGGAATGCAATGAAATATTGATTTCTAATCATTACATGGCTGCCATACCTCTTGTGATACAAGCAATAAATACAGATCTTGAAAAGGGGAAACTCACAAGTCCTTATACCAGCTGCGGAGGTAGTAAGTTCATAATTGTTTTCTGAGATGGAAGAACTACAAGCAAGAGAAGCGAAGTGATTTGTAAAAGGCCACACAGAAACTAAGTCAGAAAAAAAAAAAACGTGGATCTCCAAGTTCTGGGTTGTCTCTACAAAATGTTGTCTCCTAAGTGTCTCCAGACAAGGACCTTAGCCATGGGGCTTTCTCTGCAGAGCTCCTTTCAGCTTCACTATCTGATCTTCTTTTACATTGCTGCCAGAGCTCTATCTAGTGCTATCTGCTTCCTGATGTTCCTGTAAGGGAAATAAACCTTCTTCATAGGAGCTCAGCTAGGCCTCTCTTATACCAGGAGCTGTGCACTTAAAACCAACTGAATGGGATATTTAACAATAGGGCATTGCGCTGATCCTCCATCTAACACAGTTACCAACCTGAGCTGTTCAGCTTACTCAATACCAGATCTTGAAAGCTCTTACTTATTAGTTTGATATTAACTGAGATATTTATAGAAAGTATTAGAAAAAAATTAATCATTCTGGTCCTCCAAAGGTACCTTTCTTCCTCCTATGGTTTTAGAAAGGAAAACAGCAAAACCCAGCAGCATGCATGCCACAGCTGGGGTTGGGTCTCCAGTCAAACAACTGTACCATGCCTACTCTCGGCTTACATGGGTGCACATGGATCCTTACAAATGTCTAAGTCTAGCTGTTGAGTATGAATGTGTTTGTATAGTATTCTTGTGGCCCTAACCTTTATGGGGTGTGTGTGTGTGGGGGGGCGGGTGGTAAATGAGGCATATTTATCTCACTTCATCCTGCGGGGGTTGTATGTAGGAAAGGGACGTTAACAGTTAGGATGGATTATCTGGGGAGAGTAGGCAGTGTTTATCTAGCTCTAGTCAGATGTTTATATGTTTATAGGCATGTTATAGCACCTCTCTGGCTGCCTTTACCCTATAAGGGAGAGCTAAAATTTCTGTTTCCATTTCCAGCATTTCCCTTTGTTTGTCAATTCTGTTCCTCTTTGCTTTCATCTGCTATCTCAACATAAAGATCAGAAGAAAACACCCTAACCACTGTGGCTGATTGTGGCAACAATCTCAACAACACAAACTCATTTGAATTAGGTAGTCTGACCACCCAGCTATTCAATTCACATCAAGAATGTCAGGGAATTAGCTAAGTAATCCATGCCCCTCACTGTGGCATAAGCTTTCAATGACTGCACACATATCATCACTCACCAACACAGAAGATGGGCAAAAGTAGCCAAAAGACTTGACTCTTCCCACTAAGGCTCTGAGGAAGACCCTTTGTTGGGTGTTTATTAAACTTTATCAAAGAGCAGAAATTTGAGAAAATATTACATAGAAGAAATAACTTGGAATTTTGATTTTCAATCAGGGATCATGATTAGAACGGGGTAAAAAGGGGTTTTACAAAAATGTTCATGGATATTTGTGCAATAAAATCTGACGAGTTGTTTCATTAGTACATACAATCCATTTAGTTTACTCATTTGGGTGAGTGAGTTCTTACTCTCAATGATCATGGAACCAAAAGTGCCATGAATGCTCGCACGAGTACAACAAGCAAACACTCCCATCCAAATGTATGTACATGGAGTAGCAGATATAATGAAAGTTCTCAATCAGTTGGGGAATCATACAATCAGGGATCACAGGAAATATGTTACTTAGGAGATTACAGCCCAAACAGCAAATTGTCTGCTGAGAATATTTGCAGTGACTGATTGACAAACAATCCATAAGGTAAAATTTGTTTATGCAGATGATTTGTGGAATAATTGTGCGCAATGAATGAATGAATGCATAAAAATGTCTATCTAATGATTTGCCAGTAGAAAGAGATTCTATTTGCCGAATGAATTATTGATTGTGAATTGTTTGCCCAGCTGCAGTCATGTTCTCATTTGTGGTATCTATTAGTGTCAAAATAATTAATCTGAAGTATTTTTGACAAAACAAATATGGTAAACACCTTAATGATGAAACTTATGAATGACAAAATAGTGACAGTTATGGGATGGGTTAGACATTAAAGCCGCGTCTACATGAGCCAGCTACTTCGAAGTTGAAATCAACGTAAGGCGGCGAGACGTCAAAGTCGCTATCCCCAACAGGAGATGGGAATAGCGCCCTACTTCGACGATGAACATTGAAGTAGGGCACGTGTAGACGATCCACGTCCCGCAACATCGAAATAGCGGGGGTCCGCCATGGCGGCCATCAGCTGAGGGGTTGAGAGACACTCTCTCCAGTCCCTGCGGGGCTCTATGGTCACTGTGTGCAGCAGCCCTCAGCCCAGGGCTTCTGGCTGCTACTGCTGCAGCTGGGGATCCATGCTGCATGCACAGGGTCTGCAACCAGTTGTTGGCTCTGTGGATCTTGTGCTGTTTTTTGCAAGTGTGTCTGGGAGGGGCCCTTTAAGGGAGCGGCTTGCTGTTGCCCCGGAAGTGCTAGTCCACCCTGTGACCCTGTCTGCAGCTGTTCCTGGCACCCTTATTTCGATGTGGGCCACTTTGGCGTGTAGACGCTCCCCTGCAGCGCCTACTTCGATGTAGTGCTGCCCAACGTCAATGCTGAACGTCAACAGCACCAGCCCTGGAGGATGTGTAGACGCTATTCATTGAAATAGCTTATTTCGATTTCGCTACATCAAAATAAGCTATTTCAATGTAGCATCCTCGTGTAGACGTAGCTAAAATGTTCATGGTTTGTCTGTCTCTGTAATAGGTAAAGTAGTATGTATTTGGCCCTTCAGAACTTCTTCTGTTTAAGTTTGGACTTACAGAACCAAACCTGAGGAAGTCTAGATCCAAATTCTACTTTGTCAGAACTCCCAGATTTTGTGTTTCGTGAGTTTCCATTTTTGGTTAATCTTTTATAAGTTAAGTGTTTGAAAATTTAAAATCTTATCTAAACATAAATTGTCTAAAACTGTGATCTAAATCCCTTGTTAATCAGTATCCTCACTTGATTTTTTTCTTCCAGTTTTGAGTGGTATTGAGGATGAACTACAAAACATGAAAACTTAAATTTTGGAAAGGTCTCTTTCATGTGAAGTGCATAATATTTATATTTCATGTGGATTTTTGCATAGTAGAACTGTCTTTCAAAGCAGTTTCTGTGTATACTCACATGACTGATATCCTCATAACCATCCACCCTGAACTACACTCAACTTTCCTAAATGAGATTTTATTGGAACTGATTATGATTAGATAAATGGGTGACTTCACTAACATATAATACACTTTTCAATTACAGAGCATGTATGAAATTTACATTTCTTATTTGATAGTGTGATATTTATGTGACACATTGTGGATGAGATTTGCTGCTGTTTACATAATGGCCTTACTTTTCTTTTAGATGAGGTGTGATTTCCAGTTCTTTTAATGTGCTTTCAGATAGTATACTACCGAGGAGAAGCATGGAGATTGAAATTCAGCCCAAATCTACTCTTCAATGGAATACGACCAGAGAGAATTTTTGGCCCTCAAAGTCTGATTTTGCCTTCTTTCAGAGCATCCTGGAATGAAGTACTCTGTCCTTAATCAGGAAGTGGAGAAGGGATTTGTACCTGGGGTTCCCACTTCCCAGGCCAAATCTCTGCCACCAGGACAGACAGACAGATGGACCGATCCATACATGCTTGCACGTACATCTTTTTATCCAACCACAGACATTTCAGTACACACCCATTTTTGTAGAAATGTTAGAAAGATTTTTCATTAATACTAGTGTAGAACAAAATCAAATTTGTTCCAAATTTGTTCCCTAAAGTTGCAATGAAGCGGAATTGCTTTCCTCAGGTCAGCTCTCTCTGTCACCTGCCAACGCTTCTCATTCCAAGCAGGGCTGTGATCAGTGGATGGTCTCTGACCCCTAACCAGGAAGTGCACTAATTAGATCCAGGTCAAGGGAGTTAGAAGAAACGACTTCTAACTTCTGTTCCTGCTTATATCACCTGGTGCAAGTCCTGTCACTTTTTTGGGCCTCAGTTTCTTCCTCTACAAAAGAGGAGATGAATTAATTCAAGACAACAAGTCTTGTGGCACCTTATAGACTAACATATTTTGGAACAACAGTTGCATCTGACAAAGTGGGTCTTTGCCCACGAAAGCTTATGTTCCAAAATATCTGTTAGGCTATAAGGTGCCACAAGACTTCTTGCTGTTTTTGAAGATACAGACTAACTTAGCTACCTCTGATCCACCAAGGGCATCCATTCTAGTCTCCCAACTCCTCTCTCATCACCTCTCTTGGGTAGAGATCTGCCCTTCCCTGCCTCCCTTACCAGGTTTTTTCCCAGGCTGTACTGGAACATCCCTAGCCTGCCTACACTGGTCAGCATCTACACTTTGTGTTCTCACAGACAAGAGTTACATGTTCCCACACAGCTTTTTCTAAGCAAACACATTTATTTCTAAAGTGAAAGCATCATATGAGAAAACAAAAACCAAACCTCCATTAAGAACAAGAAAAGAACCAATAAGCATGCTGAGAAGCTTTCCAGAATTCATCACAATGCCAGACTCAGGCTTTGGTAGGTATCGGTCCTTCAAAACCCACAACAGGTTTTCCCTTTGGCTACAGTTCACAGCCGAGTGCCTCAGACTTAGAACCAGAGCAAACACGAAGAGGTCAGTCTTTCCTTTGTACAGAATGGGGCTCTGATCTTGGCCTTTTGTCACAGGCCACCAGCAGACCAGGGTCATTCCTAAGGGTGTACATTTGTAAGCCTGGGGCTTTGCATAACGAGAGGTGGTGCATTTGCATGCACCTCCCCCAGACATTCCCCAGGAAAAACCTCTTCACCTTTTTGGGGTTTTTTTGTTCCAAAAGTCCATCCTTATCTGACACATTGTTCAATCCAACATTTTGAACCTCTAGATCTGACTGACACCTGCCACATCTGGCCCCAGAAGGATCACATATCACCCCAGCCCACATTAATGCATAAACCATTTATTCAATAGAATGGATCCCCGAGTCTGTTAAACTGAATTCAGTAAGATCTCCCAGGGATATTGCAGGAACTCACCCATCTGTTACCATGATGATAACCACATTTGAAAAGCATTTGGAAAAGGTGTGGCTCCTCCTGGCTCCTCCCACTGCAGGGAGCCAGGAAGGATGCAGCAGCTGCCCGCCCTCACCGTGCCTGGGCTACAGCAGCCCCCAGTGCTCCTCGGAGCCCTGAGGAAGCAGCAGGAAGAGGGCGGCTGTGGTGCTCCCCCCACTTCCCCAAGCCTCAGTGGCAGACATAGGGCAGCCGCGGTGCTTCTCCCCTGCAGGCTTTGCAAAGCCCCAGAGAAGTGTCAGGCACGAGGCAGCTGCCCACACTCCCCGCACTTCTCTGAGCCCTGGGGAAGGGAAAAGTAGACGAACCTATGGGCTCCCTGCTGTCCCGCCAGCAGCTGCGCAGCTGCTGGCAGAAAATATGGGATGATTAGTCCCTTTTCTAAAATAAGTAGGGATGCCTTGAGTGGCATCCCAAATACAGGACCATTCCGACAAAACCAGGACAGATGATCACCATATTTATAACCACCACCACCTGCCATTTCAGAATTTACCTGAAGCTGTTGTAGAAACTGGTGTGCTTTGTAAAGGTCTAACTGGCTGCATGGCTTTGATTAAAAGGGATTTTCAAAGACATCTGTAAGGTATTTTTGCTTTCTCCTCCCTCCCCATCCCTGTTTTTGCATCCAGCCTTGAGTTTAGTCCTATTGTGCCACATATTTCAAATTGGCTACAGTTTTGGATGTCTTTCAACCCAAATTCATTCCTGGAAGAACTCCAGTTAAGTCATACCAGAATGAATCTGGCTCTGTGTTATGTGTTAGTATTTATTATTAGACTGGAGGACAAGAAGTTTGTTAATTAAAAGCAATTCTGGGGCTTCGATGGCTCTATCAAAAACATTTTTAAAAGGATCAGTTTCGCTTACTTAATATTTTTTGTTGTGAAGAGACTGCTGCTAGGGGTACACAACCTATAAAAATACATAAGTTGGTGAGCAACCTGCATGGTCTGAGCCAAACAGGCAGTCTAAATTAATAGCTGATGCAGCCTGATGTTTTATTAGGACAGTATTTCTGGGCTATTGACAGATGTATTAATGAATCTGGTGCATGTCTAAATTGGCAGCTTTAGAATGTGAAGCTTTTTTTTTTAATTGGAAATTCATTTTTCTATGGCACTCCACAGAAAAAGACTATTAGCCCAAGATTTAACCACAATTAATTTAAAAGGAGACATCTCTGTGCTGCTGTTTTCCTCCTTTAGTGAGAAGAGCTACTCAGGACCTCTTTTTCATTGTTAGTCCATTCACTTGAGTGGCACAGCCGTGAACTATGATAAGCAAAGACATTTCCCATCCCCCTTTGGATAGGAAGGTCCACCTGTCGCCTGCCTCCACTGTTTTTGGTAGAGGGAAGAAAAGGAATTGTAAGTCCGTACAAAAGACCCCAGAATGTGGAGGGGGTTGGTGTATCATTCAAGCCTCACTGCAGACCTGCAGAAGTTCCTCTCATAGGCATCCAAAACTGTCGGGGACCCTTGGAAATGTGTGTGGAGGGTGGGGATGACCAGGAAAAGGAGGGTTGGAAAAATTGCAAGTTAAGCTAGAAGGTGGAAGAGTGCAGAGAGGGAGGGAGGGGGGAAATGTCCTGGGCAAGCCTATGAAATTTCTAGCAGCAGTCCAGGGGAGTTGATGCTGCTAAGCAGCAGAATGATCTCTGGTTTTGAGCCTTCCAGTTTCCTTAGTAGGGAGGGCGCACAGATGTGAGCATAACTCAAATGGCAGCAAAGTTCCCTAAGTAAGAGACAGTGCCTGTGGGGAAGCAGCCCAGGCCCAGAACAGAGAGAGGGGCTTTGTATCTGTGCTGTAGGATCTGTGGAGTTGGCAGAAGTTTCCTGAGAAGCTGCCCCTTGTACCATTAGCTTACCAAACCTTCACCCTAGGATGATGGTGTTTCCAATCTATACTGCAGGAACACCAGACCTGGGACTTTTCCGTGCAACAAAGCCCACTGCCAGCTTTGTCCACATATCTATTCTGGAGATAACATCACTGGACCTAAACAGGTTATTCACAGAATCACGGGCACATTCTCATGTTCCTCAGCTAACACCATATAAACCATCATGTGCCAACAATGTCCAGATGCTTTGTATATTGCACAGACTTCAAACTCTCTTAAACAATGAGTTAATGGGCACAAAACAGACATACAAACACTCCTGATCCACAAACGGGTCAGCCAACATTTTAATGGAGTGGGCCATTCTGTTAATGACTTAAGAGTTTGTGTCTTACTGAAGAAGATTTTCACACTACTTTGGAAAGACAGGCTGCTGAACTCTCTTTTATATTCAAATTTGACACATTAACATGTCGTTTGAACCAGGATGCGAATTTTCTGGGACATTATAGGGGCTCTTTTGTATACTTGACTTAATCTAATTCTTGACTCGCCCACCCCCACGCCGGGCCCCTCTACTCTCTGAATTGTTTACCTTGATAATTTTTTTTCTGATTTGTCAACCTTGATTACCATTGTTGGTTCTCTGTGCCTCAAATATTGAGTCTGTTCTGGTATGGCTGTGGTCTGAAGAAGTTGGTCTGTCCCATGAAATGTCACCTAACAAATTATTTTGTTAGTCTTTAAAGTGCTACTTTACTGCTTTTTTGTTTTGATGTTTCAAACATTTCACTGAGCTGGTGGCTCCATGTTCTACTTAGATTTGAGACGCAAGAGTGGCTCTTCTGGAAACAGTGACCCTAGCACGTGGCCTAAGTAGTCCTAAGGGAGGAACTTCAGCAGCCCAACCTGGAGACAAGGTTTAATCTGATCTTTCGTCTTCTACTGTTGGCTAATGAAACCATACCCTGGAAAGGGGACATATTTGGACTTCACACCATGAGCAATGTTCACCAACCAGATTCCTACAACTAGGGATGTTATAAATAGCAGCCCAGCATAATGGAAAATGTATATAATTTTGCATAGATTAAGGGAAAATCCCATGATGCTGTCCAAAAGAGTAACATACCAAATACTCTGCTTGAGTAGACCAGGCAAAGGAGTGAATTAACAGAAGGTGGTCTGTAATGCCTTTCAGTATTTAATTGAACCTTATGTGGTACACCATCAACTTAACACTTAGGCTTTTATTATGTGCATAAGTCCCTGCGTACCAAGATTGTGTATTCTAGTGTATTAGTAAAATACATCAAGTGAAAGGATAGCCAAGCTGAGGCAAGATATGAAATGGTAAAAAGGAGATTCAAGAAACTATCTGGATAAGGTGGGAAATAAAAGCCAGTAAGAATTGTCTAGTTCATTGGGGCTTTGGTCATCAGATTATTGGAAAGTGAATGTGTCCTTTTCTCTGATGCTTTACTAATGGAATGGCAATGCTTACATTAACCCCTAAACTCTGAATCTACTTTTTCCTCCATTGTACAGTTCTGCATTTGAGCTTGACTTTTCTTTCACTAACTGTGCTTTATTTATCAATAAATAAGGCTTTGTTATTTGCTCACTAAATGAGAGCATGAGGCAGGTGAGAGCAATGGCTATATAGACAAATCTACCTTGTCGTCCTTGATACATCTTGAGATATATGGCACCAGTTTGATTTTTTTATGGCTCTTCCCTGCTTCACAGTAAAAAAGAACTGAAAATGTACATAACATGATGTGGAATAATCAGCTTCCATGGAAGAAGAGGACAGGCTACTCCTGTCTCAGGAAGCAGCTCCAAAGTATCCCTAGGCGTACTGAGCATAACTTTACTCCACCTTTAATAGGGACCATTTCCTGTTAAATCAGTCCATCATCTGATCACTTAAAACAGATTAAATTGTAGCGATTTTGTGTAATTCAGTAGCTTGGAACATGTTGGTTGCACCATGACACCCTCACAGTTGGAGTGAGAAAATGTATACACAATCTATCTTATGCTCCAAGGCATGATTTGACTCTTGCCCAGATGTAAATCAGGAGTAATTACATTGATGTCAATGGGATTATATCAGTTATACCTATAGCCAGTAAGTGGAGAATCAAGTTCTCAGGATACAGTATTAGTAACATACTGATGCACAGTGCTTTTCTTGTTCAAAAAAGAGGAGCTGGTACTCAGCCAGCTTCCCCTCCCCCAGCCCATCCCCCTGCACCAGGCCAATCCTGTGGCCGAGGCTGCCAAGATGCTGGTACTCAGTACTGGCAAGTACCAGCACCCAAAAAAAAAAAAAAAAGCACTGCTCGTACACACATTCATCAGGATGCACAGAGACTTATGCAAATAATTCCCTGGGTTTCAAGATGATAGTTCACAAAGTAATTACAGATCACATTTCATATGGAAGGCTCTGCTAAAGTAGGTCATTCATTGGCTCTGATAACATGGCTTTTTTTTCTTCACTCATAATTCATTCGTTTAGACAGCAGACATCTGATCTTAACTCTGACAAAAAATCCACAACCTAGCTGTTTGGCCAAATTCTCAAAGCAGCTGTAATATCAAAAATTATTAACAACTGGTTTAGGCCATTCTCATTTAATCTGGTGCAAAGTAAACAAAAGGAAAGGGTGCACAAAGTCTTTTCTACCTCTTTAGATTTCCTTTCTGAAATTTTAAAGCAGAAGTCCTTCCTTTTATCCACCATTCTTGTTCGAACTGCAATTGCTTCTCCAAAACTTATTTTTATGTTATATTTGATTCTACAAGTCATTCCCAAGGAGCAGTGATAAAGAAATTTGCTTCAAATTGGAATTCTTCCGCTCGGGTACAATCATGCAAACAACCAGGCAGAATTTATTTAACCTTCAGCTAACTGCTCAACCAGCTTGAAATTATTGATAGCCCATCAGTAATGATCAAGATGGAGAGGCTAAATAAAGAGGTGCTGCTTTTTTTTTTTTTTTTTAAACAAGAGAACCATCGAACTGGTAACAGGACTTGAAATGCCGTGTCAGCCGAGCTAGTATGGTCAAGAAGCTCAGCTGCAGGAGGGAAATAAAACTGTTAAGTTATGACTGCCCTCCAATCAGTCACGGGGGTAATGATGTTTGGCTTTAGTCAGGTTATATGTCAGCAAATATACATCTCTCAGACAGCCTCTAAGAGAGTCTTAAGATCATGCTTATTGTTTTATATAGATCGGGGTTGGATGCTGATATATGGTGGTCAGAGGCCACTGAAATAAATTTTGCAATGTTGAGCAGGTAAAGTTAATCTCAATACATGGGCATGTGAGGGCAATTTTGATAGAATATTCAGTCTATTGACAGTGATGGCACATTTTTTTCCGTTATGTTTTGTGCAAATCACTTGAAGACGGACGACTTTTTTCTGCCCATTGATCCCAAATGTATCACTACCTGCATAGACTGTGTATTGTACCCAGCCTTTGAAATATCACCACCAGGAACTAGACGCCGTTGGGCTTGTGACCCCAGATTTACTCACTTAGGCTATGTCTACATGACAGCCTAAACTCAAAATAAACTACGTAATTTGCGCTAGGCAAATTGCAAATCTTATTTCGCGTCAGTTTCAAAATAGGCTATTTTGGCATACGGCACTGTCTAAACGGTGCCACATGTGGAAATAAAGTACTATTTCAACGCATCCCTTACGCCTCCTGAGATGAGGTATACAGGGATGCTGGGACAGCATGCCCAGAAAGTATTTTGAAATGACGAGTGCGTTGCATAGACATGGGGCAGCTATTTTGGGATACCTGTGTAACCCAAAATAGCTCCCGCCGCGTAAACATAGCTTTACTGAATTCATGACAGATAAGTTAAAATTCCAGACACCCAGACATCAACATTTCATATGCTTCCAGAGAAGGAAATCTGGAGTGTCCTGTCTCTCTCTTCTGAATGTTTTATTTGCTCGTGGGTTGAGAGTTACAAGGCAAGATTGCGTCAGTGCAGATGCTCTGGTATTACACCAACATGAAGAATCAAAATCTATCTCGAAGTAATGAAGATGTATGGATTGAGCCCCAGGAATTTAGCATTTTTCTCATTTTGTATTATCTTGTACTCCTGAATCTTACATCTAAGGATTTCAAGTCCATTTGTAAATATTACAGCAGATCCTCCACTGGCAAAATCAGAGCAGCTCCAGTGAAATCAATTAAACCCAACTGAGTCAGCAGTATTTCAGGTGTAAATTTAGTTACCAAAACTCATTTAACTCCCTATATTTGTAGAAAAAAATCCTCCAAAGATACATCCCAGTAATCCTAATTCCTACATCTTTGCTTTAATCAAAAGATATTACCATAGAAAGAGACTTACAAAATTTAATAAAAAGGAAACCTTGATTGTCTGGGTTTTGATCAAACTGAACCAGAATCCCGCCCATATATTCAAATGTTGCTTAGAGAGTGAATAAGGTTCCACTATCCCTTTATATCACACAGTTTCCTGGAATTCCACCTTCTTGTTTTTCTATAATAACCTATTTATTTGGTTAACTGGGATAGGTTGTCGAGCTCTTGCTTTATTCCCAAACTGGAAGACAAGTAGACTGCTATTTGTCTCATTTCATATCCTTTGGTCCAGATTAGGCAGCCCCCTCAGAAGCTCCTGCAAGAATAGATCTCAAGGTCACTGGACCACATAAGTCGTGAGAACAGTGGCTAAATGTTGAGGTTCTTTGCTCACTTTTTGCTTTTTTTCAAATGCCAAATGACATACAAGCATTTGTGCCTGAGTAAAGGCCAAGTGGCGGGGGTGGGGGGACTGAAAATCTAGGGAGAAAACAAGGGGTGTCCAGGACTGTGTGGCAAAATTGTGAATATTTGAGGTTCAAATATCAAGCCGTAGCATTGGCTGTGGGCAGGAGTTGCAAACTGGCTCCTCTTTTTTTTCTTTTCTTTTCTACAAAAAAAGGCTCTGCTCTTTTGCAACAACCCTTCCCAGGAGGGTCTTTCCAAATACATCCTGCCAGATGGTTCCTCTCTAGTTTGTCACCCCCAAAGCTGTGAAACCAGCCTCCTAGTTCTCAGATCACTTTAGCATGCACACATCCCACAGTTTAGGCATCAGTACTTCTGAGTCAAAAATGACATCACAAGGGAAAAGCAAATGTGCACAAGTGACAGAGAATATAAACATTAAGACACAGCCTCACACTTCAGCTTTACACTTCATATTAGATGAAAATCCCTTTTCTAATGAGAGTTTCCTAGTGCCGTAAAACAGTTACCCAGTGTACCAGATACAGGACGGACCCCATGTTGATGAGCGGCCTCCCAATTTTAGATTGTCTTCAGTTCAAACCTCTTCCATCTTACAAGGGATTGCAGGTCTTTTCTTCACTCATGATAGATTCCCAAAGCGGAAACATGCCCCCCTTTCTCAATTTCCAAAGACCAGGGTTTCCTTTTAAATTTCAAGCAGTTCCCATTTTCTTTGGTGCCTCATTCTCTGGTTTTAACTTGGGCTGGGCTTTGGGAAGGTGCTTGAAGCCTGTCTCGTTTGATCAGGAAGATACCCCCTCCCACCTGATTGCTTCTCTGCCCCGCTGTGAGGTGATACTGAAGTCACATCACAATTACAATTAGTTTTCTGCACACACATCCTCTCCTAACCATAACCTGTACACATAACTCATGACAATTACATTCCATGCGTTTCAAGTTTTCCTGTGACAGCGTTCCTCTATTTGCTCTGGTAGTGAAATATTGGACATGCAGTCAGTTGGTTCAACTGCTTATGGGGTGACAGGGAGGTTAAACCTTCTGTTTTCCCCTTGAATGGATCTGGACCCTAAGTGTGTCAAAAAAGGAAAATATGCTTATAATGTATTACAAACCAGTCCACTCTACAGTTTTACTCCTGCTTTGGCATCTGATTGGTCTATCATAATGTCTCACAACACACCAATGGCGGCTATTCAAAAGACTCAGCTAGCTAATGCAAAATAAAGCAGGCTGGGTATTGGAGTGGAAGGTACCTGCCAGTGAACAGACTCCCTCAGATGGCCAACCTGATCCCCTGAACCCAATTTTCTGACCATCAGAGCAGGTTCAAGCAGTGTAGGTGTATTTAGGATAGATTTGAGTGTATGTAGGGGTGCCATTTGTTCCATCCAGTGTGGATTTAATTTAATGTGATGCTGCATTTAATCTGCATAATGCATCCAGAGGTTAAGATGATAGGCGTGCGCACATCAATCACTACATTAATTAAGTAAACAAGTGGCAAAATGTTGTCCATTTTCCGATGCCTGTTAAATTACTAGATTATTTCCCTCTGAGACCAGTCTTGGGGTCCTTCTCCTGCTGACTTCGCTGTGAGAGACTTGCCAGCAGAGAGGTTGCAGAATCTGGCCTAAACTGTAATATGAAAAGATACCAAGTCCATACGGACAACATTCTCCTCTGACCCGCCCAGGGCATCTCTGGTTCCCAGTGCCAGTTTCTGTTGCATATTCACTTCACAGACTGAAAGTTACCTGCTTAGAATGAGGAGAAAATAAGCCTGAGATCCACTGTAGGGGGTCAAAGGTTGGAGGGCAGATCAGAGAGCAGAATTTTGCCTTCAGCCTTTGTACTATTTACCACAGACTCCAATGGGAGTTTTCCTGAGAAAAAAATGAGTAAGGACTTCAGGACTGTGCTCCACATGCACAAAAATCCCTTGGGTGACTTGTTTCCTTCCAATCACAAGAAAGAGTTTCTGTTGGTGTTATCTGGTCAAACAATCCCACCTGCATTGCCTAGCGGCCAGGCTTTCAATCTTTCAGTTAACTTTCTTCAATCACATACAAATGAATACCATAGTGACAATAGATCTTACCTGTACAACACCCTGGGGACAAAGAGAATGGTCCTGACTTGATAGAAAGATGCATCAATTACGTGGACTTGACTAAATGCTTCTTCAAGCATAACTACAGCCCCACTGAAATGTCTATGTAAAATGAAACAAGCTACAGGATTTCATGAAGAGTAATTACCTTCCCTTCTGTGTGTTGTCTTCCCTTTATGGCATATGAATTGAACTAAAAGTTTTCTACTCAGTTAGCTTCAAATGGCTTTAAAGTGGATTAGCAAACTCAGCTACTCTGTAAATCCAAATCTAGTGGTACAGGATGAATAACTCTTTAGCGCGTAAACTGGAATATAAAGACTGGAAATATCACAAAATACCTGTTAATTGTTTGTAGATCAAAGTGTCTGGAAAATATCTAGTTCTCTAATTTAAAGAAAAACCTTCTAAAATCTGTAGTAAAAAAGACATGTTGTATAAGAGTTGTGAATTTGATCATCTCTCATTATAAAAGCATAACAATGAAGCCCAGGCCAATTTTTGTATGCATCACAGTGGAATAGGGACTTAAGAAACTTACTCCTGTAGTTGACAGTAGTGGTCTCTAACCTACCACTGCACTGACAAACTGCTGGTAGTTTCAAAGCTGTGACTGTGCCTGTTACTCCCTATATTATTTGTCATTACCATGTCATGTTCCTGAAAAATACCATTGTAATAATTTCCATCACAATTCTCCAGCAATGTTTTGAGGTGAACAGACTGCACTGGTTTCTTGGTAGCATGGGAACAGGTTTGCATTTCACATACAATGGTTGGTGTCTACATGTGTTTATCATAGAAAAGTAGAATGTTTAAATATACTCACAATATTAAAGTTAATTTAACGACACTATGGCTGCGTCTGCACTTGGCCAAAATTTCGAAAGGGCCGTGCCAATGGCCAAATTGGAGAATACTAATGAAACACTGAAATGAATATTCAGCACCTCATTAGCATGCTGCTGGCCACGACACTTCAAAAGTGCCATGTTTCGATTGCATGTGGCTCGTCCACACAGGGCCCTTTTCGAAAGGCCCCACAAACTTCAAAATCCCCTTATTCCTGTCAGCCAGCAGCATGCTAATGAGGCACTGAATATTCATTTCAGCGCCTCATTAGTATGCTCCAATTTGGCCATTAGCATGGCCCCTTCGAAATTTTGGCCAAGTGCAGACACGGCCTACCTGTAGTTCAGGTAAAATCATTGCTCTCTCAGTGGTCTGAGAAGTATGTTTGTCAGCATGTCTCAAATCTCAATATGTCACAATCTTGCTATACATTGATGTTATCAGGACTAACAGATGAAATAAGGTCATTCGTTGGCCTTGCCTTTAAAAAGAATTTGATCACACCAGGAAAATGAGCTCCTTCAGCAGCTTACAGGAGAGTCTCAGTTTGTGATTGAATTTGCAGTCACCACACTCAAAAATGCACATTGGCTCTGATTCTACAAACTGCTGTCTATGCACAGCCCCAGGTGCCAGCACAGACCCATCTGCAGGTTTAGGGCTTTAGCTGTTCCTGTTTATGAGATATGCACGCAAGAACAAAAATGCCATGAGTTAAAATTTTCAAAAGCAGTGTCTTAGAGCTGTACATTTACAGCTACGTAGGCCCCTAAAGGAGCAGACTGGCACCTGGATAAGAGTTTGTGTGTGTGTCTGACTCCTCTTGGCTGCATCTACAGCTGTCAGATCTTCTGGAAGAACATTGGCTTCTTCTGGAAGATCTGTGGAACGTCCACACATGTAAGGCTGTTCTTCTGGATCCCTAATGCCGGTTCCATAAGGAGAATAGTTCATGTGGACGCTCATGAACCACTTCTTCTGGAAGAAGTGGTCCACCATGGTGGGTCCCCGCCGGAGCCAGGAGACACTCTAGCAAGCTCCTGAGGGCTCTACAGTGCCTGTTCCAACAGCCATTAAAGCTGCAAGGAGCTAGAAATCCCGAAGCAGGGGCTGTGAGGCTGCCAGCATGTTCTGGGCTGCAGCACCCAGCCTAATGCCACTCCAGACCGAAAGACCAGCAGCCGGATGGCCAGCAGCCAGCCCCCCTGTGCATCCCAGGGCAGCCCTGCGGAGTCACACAATGGCAGCCTGGAGCAGGGAGCAGCCCCAGAAGAGGAGAGCCCCTGCCTGGATGGAGCCAGACCTGCAAGACCACCTCCCACTCTGACGTGAGGAAGATGATCTGAGGGACACTTTGGGGCACTGTCGAAATGCCCCCTCCTGTGCCTGCCTGGCCAGAGCCCTGGCCACCCATGGCTGTCCTGCCCGGACCAGAGACCAGGTCCTGTGCAAGATTAAAGAACTGCACCAGGGAAACATGTGGGCCAGGGACAGCAGCCTTCGCTCCGGTGCCAGCCCAACCAGGTGTCCCTATTATAGGGAGCTGCAGGACATCCTGACGGGGGATTACACTTTGCCACCTTGTGGATACGGAAGCCATGGACACCCCTGCCACACTGGAGGGGGAGGATGGTGGCTCCTCTGAAGAGGCCGGGGAGGAGGACAAGCCCATCAGCTGGTCCCAGGGACCCTCGGACAACTCTTCCCCTGAGTGGTCCCTGGTGATAGCTGTGGCCTCGGGGCCCAGGGTCCAGATGGGCATCCCCAGATCTATATGAGGGCACACCAGGTAAGTGTGCAGCATGGGGCTGGGGGAACATGCAGGCTCCCCTACCCTGCCACCCTGATGCCCCACACCAGAGTGCACCCTGGGGCCGCAGACAAGCTGTGAGGCGCCCTTCAGGCCCCCTCCCCCAATGGGAGCCCCTGCACATGCAGGTCCATGCAGGAGGAAACCCAGTGCACACAGCTGCACACAGCCTACCTGTTCCTGGGCACGGAGCCCTCTGTGACCAACCGCACCCCTCTCACCCGGTGCCCCATTCCTGGGTGGGGCCCTTCACAGGTGGCAGCATCCCCATGGTGAGGGGTTTCCCAGGCCACCATGCCAGGGCCATGGGCCTGTGCTACAAGGGCTTCCCAGGTCCTGCCCCAGGGCAGGGGCAGGGGACTGCCACTAGAGGCTCGGCCAGGCCCTTATCCCCACTTCCCCCCTTTTGTCTTACAACGGCTCCATCCCAGGGACAGGAGAGGCGCTGGAGGAGCCTGGGGCCCACTGGCAGCATCCAGGCCGAAGGAGCAGGAAGTCCCCCAGGTGGGGCACAACCCTCACGTGTGGCTGCAGCCCAGCAGGCACGGAGGATCTGTCGCCAGATCCTAGCAGAGGAGGCAGTGGAGTCTGCAGCTGCCCTCTGCCACCAAAACGATGTGGCAGAAAGACACCAGGCCCTGGAGGTGGAGGACCTGCGGTGGCACCAGGACACATGGTGGGAGGTGGTGGGGATGCTCCACCAGGTGTGAATGCATGGGATGGAGAAACCTGTTAGGCTGCATCTACACTAGCAAGTCCTCTTGAAAGATTTTGCAAAAGAAGGGGGCTCTTTTGAAAGAGCCCATGGAGCAGCTACACACAAAAATCGTTGTTTTGAAAGTAAATCAAAGGAATGTGGCTCTCCTTTCTAAATCACACGTGCTCTCCTGTTTCAGGAAGAGCACCCCTTTCGAGAGCTTCTTTCAAAAGAAAACTTGGGTAGATGCTCTGCAGGGCCCTTCTGTCGAAAGAACGGTCTTCATTTTCATCTTCATTGGCCATTCTTTCAAAAGAGCAGGGGGCTGTGTGAACGTCCTCTTTTGAAAGAGCAGATGGGCAGATTGTAGATGGTTGGTGAGACAGGGAAAATTAGGCTGTTTCACAAAGTTAGTCACCAGACCTGCAAATTCCAGTAAAGTGGATTGGTGTTCAGCCTGGGAGGGGAGGAAAGTCTAGCCCTTTCCCAGGTTAGATGAAGTAATAAAGACTTCTGCAGAGAAGACGCTGAGGCCAAGGAAACTCGGGAATTCCTTTGGAAAACCCTGAATGGAAGAAGGGTTGAGGTCTGGAAGGCAGAGGTGGAGCCAGGAGTGGCTGAGAGAAGCACAGTTATCTCAGTAGGTATTCAGTAGGGCAGGTCACCGGGTCAAGGAGGAGAAAACTGACTTGTTTAACTTGAAGAGAGGATCAGTCATGGAAATGCAAGACCAGTGCATGGGAACACAGGGTGTGGCAGCACACAGAGATACAGGCATAATGACACTACATGTTAATGGTTTGCTCTCCTCAAAAGGGAGGTAGGTGAAGGGCTTTGAAAGAAGCAGCCAGGGAGATGGCCCTGAAAGAAAGGGGTGAACTTGCTGAAGAATCAGGCCAGTTTAGAAGAAAGAGATCTCCAGCTAACCATGATGAGAGAGCTGCAGGGAGAACTAGTAGGCTTACACTCTGAGAAGGGTATTAGCCAAGAGATAAAGTAAAACAAAGACTGTAGGACTTGCCCTGAAGTGGGCAAGATCCTAAGGAGGGGAGCAGGATATCTAACTGCCTGGCTTCACCCGAGCAGGAGAAGCTGGGGCTAAGTCACACCTTATTACAGGATAAGCTACATCTGGGCTGAATCAGGTGATCCTAGCGTAAAAGGCAGCAGGAAGCTGCTGTGAGCAGTCTGCAGAGTGAAGTTACAGGGAAACCGAGCCTCCTGCAATGGTTTCCAGGGAAGAGACAGTTCCTCAGGAAGGAGGGGCTGTGCCTAGTTTAAGTCTGCATGGAAGATTGTTGTATTTGTTTGAGAATTTTGTTCATTTAATAAAATCTGAAGACTTTAAAAAGGCCCGTGAGTGAAATAGGTCATAGAGTTCGCTGAAGAGCCCCAGTGAAGGGAAGAACAAGGGAAGGGCTCAAAAGAGTCACCCGTGACCATGAGGGTGTCCATGTGTGGCAGTCAGCCCAGTTTAAATGACTGTCAGAATACTGAATCAGAAACCTCTCACGCCTCATAAACTGGCTTTCATGCAGCACTTACACAAATAAGTGTGTAACCAAGAAGTTCAACTCTCACAGGATTAATAATCAGTCAGGTTTTAAGAGGTTTTTAAAACTGCTCAGTACACATCTGTCTATTTGATAGGGATCCCCCCCCCCCCCCCCCGCCATCACAGACTCTATTAAGATGTTCTCCAAGGGTCGAGAACTACAGTATATAGATGATACCAATTTGCAAACCAAGCCTAGGCTGGATTTGCTTCATATTTCAGGGCACAGGAAGCATACAAACAACTACAACTCTTGTGATCCACGGCTAATTTTTTCCCACATAATGTGCCACAGACTATTTAATCTATATAGTACAGCATTTTCATTTTTAAGATTTACAGTAAGCCTGGAGATGGTAATTTTCAGAGTACAGCTGTTATATTAACTAAATGCTGATCCAAGTCCTAAGAGAAAATGATTGTATCATCAATATAAACATAGCAGATTTTACCTTTTAAATCTGCCAGAAGAATTTTTATGAGTCTTTCTAAAATGGTGAAGAAGCTTTTTCTAGCCCAGATGGCATGATCCAGTGTATATTCATGACAAAAGGGTTTTTAATCTAATTTTCCAATATCCAGTTTCCATTTAACAATGAGAATTACATCATCAATCCTCTGTACTGCTACAGTACTTTTCAGATAGGAAGCTCAAGGGGCTTGCCAAACATGTAATGAATTAGGTGCTGTAACCTCCATGATGCAGGCAGATGTTAGTCATACTCTTTGGTACAATCTTTCTCACTCTCCGGATCGTCACCTTGTCATGGGTGCGTGGGCTTGTGTGTTCCAACAAGCGATGCCGTAGGGATTCTTATACTCCCAGCAGGGTCACCCATGCCAGTAAGGTCAAGTGGGAGGGTTCAGGCAAAGAACAAGCCTTAAAATCCTCAGTGGCAGAAGAGGCAGAGGATGGAAGAGGTGATGCTACAGCAGCTGTGACGGCGGATCAAGGCTGCAGGAGACTCCCATTCATCGTGGATCCCATGCCGACCTGGACCTGAGCCTTCTATCCATCAAGGACTGTGTGGTGGCTGCAGTGCAACAGTCCCCACCCATGTTAAAAGAAGTCACACACAGGCGTCTTCCTCTGCCTACTACTCGCCTAAACTTAAGCCCTACGGCCACTGGCAAATGGTGACAGGAGCAGGATTGTGCAATCTGGAAGCTTTTAGTCGTGGATCAGCACATGGGCAGGGGATGTAGTTATCAGTCATTCTGTTTTGAGGACTGAGATGGTAGAATTGTCTGGCTGCTGAATCTACAACTTAGCAGTCCTACTAGGATCCACTCTGTTCACCTCACATGGGGAGGGGGCTAGAAAAGGTGCCCTAAACATAGTCCACCTCAGCTCCTATGACTGGATAACCACATCCAGTGGGTTCAGCTCTATGAGGTCAAAATCAAACAGTAAACTTTGCAGCATGGAATGTTCGGACTGTAATGGACATCCAGACAGAAAAACCCCTGCAACAGGTACCAACACTTCCCCCTTCTCTGACAAGATCTACAGCTTCAGAACTGGACTAGTCAGCCATCAATGGACTCACAAATAAGAGGGTGACATGAAGACATCCTATTCATTACCAAGTGACTGCCAAGAGGAGGCACAATCTTTTCCACTCAACAGGACTTTGGACAAAATGTTCATTATCTGAGCAGTCCTCCAAATCTGGGCTGCACTGGTAGATCTACAAAGAAATTACTCCTGTAGCTGGGTGGTAGAATCTTGATCTGTCCCTCTGCATGCTGATAACCCAGACCATAAAAAGAACATTAACTATTTATTCCTCAGTATTGCTACTTTTCACCTGCTAAAGCCCTCTTTCAGAAAAACACGTTAAGTAATTTTTAAAGCCTATTGACTTCAATGAGATTTAAGCACATGCTTAAGTGCTTTCCTGAACAAGGGAATTTCTGTTTTGGGTCATTTATCTGATAACTAGTGAATTTTTTGATGGTGGTGCAGTTTTTAATCACATGCCAAAGGTTTGTATTTTGCCCATTTAATTTACTGAGTTACCCTGAGAGAAAAGAGAGACATTAGATGTCCAGGCATCCTATGTGAAAGCCAGGGGCTGCTATGATTGCTTCTTTGGTCAGCTTTTTCTTAATCTAGTTTCAGGCTTCTGCATCCTCTGTGTCAAAGGTTAAGATTTAAACTCTGGGTCAAAACTTTCTGTTCCTCTTTACGCTGTTCAATCCTCTTTACAGCAGGTTTTGTCCGAATCGAACGCTTGATCAGTAATGATATTGATGGTGTTCGTCTTACTGAAATTTAGTTATCACTGAGCAATCCTTTTAAGGCAAAGGAATTGTTTCTATATTTTGCACTGTTATAACTTGGGGGACTTTGGAGCTAAACTGCATTATGATCACTTGCACAGAGTGGTAACAATTTAGTTGCTAGGTAAATATAGAAATTAATCAAATCAGAGGTGGTCTTTGTTTCACCAGCCTTCCTGGACTGGTATCTGCTGGGTTCCAAAGGCAGCCAGTTCCTGGAAGAAACCCTCAGTGCCAACTGGCAGAGTTCACTCCTAACAACAGCTCCTCAGGCCTGACAAGCTCACTACACCAAGCACGTTGCTTCCACAAAACTCACCCATAAAGAATATCCCATGAAAGCCAGGATCACTCTGGTCACTAATAGCTCTGTGAAACATGTGCTATGTGGAATATGTGTGTGTGGTTGTGCACACAAATATGTTCCTAAAGTTTGAATCAAGAAAGGATGCAGGACAGACAAAGAGGTTTCTGCCCAACCATGGATGTGCATTCACCCGTATGTTCTGTTCATATGTAAGGTAAGCCTCAGAAGCCTGCACAACAGAAGCCCTATCTGCATACAAAGACTGTATGAGGGTGTGAAGTTGGCGAACCAGGTAGTAAATCCAAAAAGTCATTCTTATTATGGGGACCATCAATGCATTTGGGGTAGGGTGATCATATTTCCCTAGGCCAAATACAGGACACCCTGTGGGGGAGGGGATGATGCCTTCCTGGTGCCTGAAATACGACTGTCCCAGCCACAACGGGACACAGGGTCACCTTACTCAGGTGGTGGCTGCCCTGTGGGGGCTGCCAGCTTGACGTGGGGGGTGGTCCCTGGCTGTGGGGGCAGCTGCGGCTCCCGGCTGCCCCTTGCCTTGGGGCACTAGGAATGGGACTGCAACCCCACCGGTGAATCTCCTGGCTTCCCCAAGCATTTGGAGTCAGGAACAGGGAGACAGCCACGCTGGTGCTCCTCCCGGCTCCCTGCTGTTCAGGGAGCCAGTAAAGGGGCAGCAGCCATGGTGGCCCAGCTCCTGGCTCCCCTGAGCTGCAGATGGGGGCCAGGCAGCAGCTGCACCAGTCCAGCTCCACCGAGCTGCAGGGAGCTGGGAAAGGGGTGGCAGCTGGGCTGTTCTGGCTCTCCTGGGCTGCAGGGAGTCAGGATGCAGCTGCGCCAGTGCGGATCCCAGCTCCACTGAGCCACAGGGAGCTGGGAAAGGGGTGGCATCCGCATCGGTGCTCCTCCCAGCTCCCCTGAGCTGCAGGGAGCCAGGAACCAGGCAGCAGCCATGTCCCCTGATTGGGAGAAAAGGGCAGCTCAGCAGGGAGCCCGAATTCAGGGCAATTAGTCCTTCTGTTAAAATAAATTGGGATGCCTTCTTGGCACCTGAAATATGGGGCTGTCCTGGCCGTAACGGGATGGATGGTCACCCTAATTTGGGGGGGATATAAGGAGAAGGCAAAAGAATACCTCTTTGTCTTGCACCTGAGCAAGGAACTGGCCAGCTTAATTACATTTACGAAAACAAGATCCCAACCTCCCCTGGTTGGAAGCAACAGGAAGACAATGTACAGTGAGATTAGCTGACTTTTACACACATGGGTAGCCTATTATACTTCACCTTAGTCTTTAGAAAGTGTGCATCGACTTTGTTTTTATGCGTTTGTTTGCATTATCCTAATTCACTATCTCTTAAATCTGAGCTTTTGACAATAAACTTATGACTGTTTTCACTATAAATATATCTGAGTGCTGTGATGCCACATAGGAGATATTCTTCAGTGGAATCAAACCAGCTGGTGCACGCACTGTCCCTGGTAGAAACCTGGTATTTCAGAGACTGGCTGTGATGGGCGAGATATGGCAGGTGAATGCTCCAAAGGCACTTGGGGAGTGGGGTGCACATCTTGTTAATCTGCAAAGCCAAGTGAGAACTAGCTCTGAGGAGGTTGTTTGGGTGGCTAAGAGGCTGAAGGCATTAGGGAGCTGTACCCAATTAAGCACCTGCAAGCCTTTATCTTTTTCTCCCTGGCTACATCTACATGTGAAGCCTACATCAAAATAGCTTATTTCGATGTAGCAACATCGAAATAGGCTATTTCGATGAATAACGTCTACACGTCCTCCAGGGCTGGCAATGTCGATGTTCAACTTCGACGTTGCGCAGCACCACATCGAAATAGGCGCAGCGAGGGAACATCTACATGCCAAAGTAGCACACATCGAAATAAGGGTGCCAGGCACAGCTGCAGACAAGGTCACAGGGCGGACTCAACAGCAAGCCGCTCCCTTAAAGGGCCCCTCCCAGACACAGTTGCACTAAACAACACAAGATACACAGAGCCGACAACTGGTTGCAGACCCTGTGCCTGCAGCATGGATCCCCAGCTGCCGCAGCAGCAGCCAGAAGCCCTGGGCTAAGGGCTGCTGCCCACGGTGACCATAGAGTCCCGCAGGGGCTGGAGAGAGAGCATCTCTCAACCCCCCAGCTGATGGCCGCCATGGAAGACCCGGCAATTTCGACGTTGCGGGACGCGGATCGTCTACACGGTCCCTACTTCGATGTTGAACGTCGCAGTAGGGCGCTATTCCGATCCCCTCATGAGGTTAGCGACTTCGACATCTCGCCGCCTAACATCGAAGTTAACTTCGAAATAGCGCCCGAAGCGTGTAGCCGCGATGGGCGCTATTTCGAAGTTAGTGCCGCTACTTCGAAGTAGCGTGCACGTGTAGACACAGCTCCTGAGTTACAAGGAGTCCTGGGCACTCTGGAGAAAGTATCACAGGGCCAAAGGATTGGCAGTCAGGTTAATGAGACAATTCACTGGGATAAAGCGGGTAAGTGATCCTTGTGAATTCTGAGGGGCTGCTCCCATGAGTACTGCTTTATGGGACTGGCCTCTATTTTCCTTTCACTCAGATGTAGAATTTTAGAGGGATGTTTCTTAATTAAGATGAATTATTCTGATATTTCTCCATAAACAAAATTTTGCAAAGCAGCTATAATATTATCTTGCATGGTGTTTGTCTTGTCTTTCGAAAAGGTACTTCATCAATGTCAGAATATCTCCCTCTGTGAGTCCCAACGAAGCCCCACAAACATTTAAATCCCATTAGTAACTCCCCTGCTGGAGAGGAAGTAGATTTAATTGGGAGTCAATACACATTTTAAACCTTGCTACGAAAAAAAAATCATCTCAGGATCTGAGCAAGATTAACAGAAAAATCTTTCTACAGCATTACCAGGAATAATTAAGCTGTAACTTTAGTCTTTGTTTGCCAAATGAGAAACAATATTTTTACTGTAGGCTTCCATACCCCCCCAACTTTATCTGTCTAAATAAATATAATTAGGTAATGGATGATGGTTTGTTAGCATTTTATTATATGTGTTTGCAAGGGCATTAAGAGTAATCATAAAATGCACAACAAATATTGTAGGTGTTCAGATTTTCAGCAGTCGAGAACGTGACTTTTTCAAATCAGACGGGCTGGGACATGTATTCTTACAAATTAACTCTTCCTCTATTCAGAACAGGAACAGAGATACTTCTGGCTTAGCTGATTTACATACACTAATTGCTAGCTCCCATTAAGCGCTGGGTGGTCACCTACTCAATAAAATTCATAAATTAATATCTTTATGCAGCTGTTATTCACAGATAGCCGGAAACAATCATAATAACTTTACACTTGATTTTTAGCAATGGAACTGAATTATCCTTTCATTTATCAAGCTGTTCAATGCTTTGCTATTCAAACAACTTAATTCAGTTAAGCTGTGTAAAATCTAGAAGAGTATATATGTACATACATCTAGGTACGTATGAGAGAAAAAAGTTTCATGTAGACAGTGATGGAAGTATTTAAGTTGATTGTGTAAGCTATTTAAAATGCAAGGCTTTCTTAGTTAAAGTGACTCGTGTATCTGGCTGAGAAATGATTATGTTTATATGTTGCTGCTGAATCTTCAAAGCGGTTTGAATTATCCTTATATAGAACCAATAGAAATAATCCATATTTATTTCTAAAGTAGTTCAAAAGATCTGATCTCTATAATACAATAGTTGTAAAATTCCCTGTAGCTGAATTTCTCTAAGAAGCGAATTAAGAGCCTAGTTCCCTAACGTATGGCTTATTTGTATCTGAATCAATGCATAGCTGACAAATCAGAGACACAATATGCCATGCCAGCCTGTGGCAACTACAATCCGTTTAATTCACAGAAAGGAAAGATGACTGGAAATGGAAGTTACAGCACAATTGATATGATGTGCATACATAAGATACGATAAGAGTAGGTGTAAATTCCCATCACTGCTTTGGCCAAAATTCAGCAAGGGCTTTAAGCGAGTAAATGTTCCACTTGGCTGTCATGGAATTGCTGAAGTCCTGTAGTGAACAGGGACCTTTACGCAGAAATACTCTATGCCTTATCTCTCCTGCCATTATAGACCTGAGCCACACCTACACTAGCCTGCTCCTTTGAAAGAGCAAGCATCCCTTCGAAGTAGCGTGCGTTGTGCCAACACACGCCGCGTGCTTCTTCGAGTTGAAATCAGTGTTAGGTGCCGCAGACCTCAGAACCGCTATCCTAACCAGAAAATAGGAATAGGGTGCTACTTCGTTGTCTAACATAGAAAAATGACATGTGCGGACGCTGTGCGTCCCACTACTTCGAAAGAGCGGGGTCCACCATGGCGGCATTCAGCTGGGATGCGGAAACGTGCTGTCCAGCCCCTGCGGCGCTCTATGATCTGTGCACGCAGCAGCTCTTAAAGCCGCACGGACCAGGAAACCTGTGGCAGCAAGCGTGGTGCCCCTGCATGCCTCAGAGCGACCCCTAGCAGGCCCCTGCTGGAGATGGAGAGCAGCCAGGCATGGGAGCAGTCCCAGAGCTCCCCCTCCGACCGACCCCAGGGCTCTCAAGGGTCCAGCCGGCAGGAAAGAAGTGTGGCCCCTCCTGGAGCAAGGCAGAGCTCTGGGACCCACTGGGGCTCTGGAGCGAGGAGAAGATGCTCCAGGTTATGGGGAGCAAGCGGCAGAAAGTGGCTGCCTTCACCCATCTGGCCGACGACCTGAGTGCCCAGGGTCACCGTGCCCGCACTCCTGACCATGTCAGGAGTAAGGTGGAGGAGTTGCATCAGGGTTACGCCTGGGCTTGAGACTCAGCCAGCCAGTCCAGGGCCGCCCCCACAGCTCGCCCCTATTACCAGGAGCTCAGGGCCATTTTGAGCCCCGGGACACCTCCTCCTCACTGGCTGTCCTCGACACTGCATCCGAGGAGCTGGCACCAGGATCATCGGCCAGCCCTGAACCACCAGGGCCAGAGATGGAGTCAGACACCAAGGGCACGGACTGGTCCAGTGAGGAGGAGGAGCTGGTCATTGACCTCCCCACCACACCTCCAGCTGGGCATACACCCGACGGGGGTCCCTCAACCTTGGTGGTAGACCCTCAGGGCACACATCCCCAGATCATGGGGCAGGCGCACCATACACGACCAGGGGTCCCCCACACCATTGGCAGACCGCAGCCCACCTGGGCCCAGCCAGACCACATCCCCAGGATGGCGGCATGACCACCAGTGTCTGTAAGCACCTGCTCCCTCTGACAGCGCCACGCTCTGCCCCTGGGGGAGAGGGGAGGGACCGAACTGCAAAATGGGACCACCCACAGGGCAAACGAACCCATGGATGGGGGAGAGGGGATGGGGACCCAGTGCCCACGGGGGGACGGAGGGCATGAGCCACAAGCCAGGAGTCTGAACTCACAGCCTTTTGCTCACTTCCCCCGTTTCCCGCAGTTGCACCATCCAAGGTCCAGGAGAGTCTCACCACATCCATGGTCCTGGACAGCCCCCTGGAGGCGAGGGACAGTGACTATCTGCAGGCACCACCAGCACTGGGACAGGCCTGCTCCCATCAGAGCCAGAGGCGGCCAGCCGAGGAACCCCACATCACAGCCTCCATCTAGCGCCAGGTGGAACTGGCAGAGTGGCACCTCCATTTCAAGGAGCGGGAGGCCGCTTGGTGCCAGACAGCCTGGGGGCACTTTATGGCCACCTTCTGGGACATCGCGGGCACATATTGGCTACGTCTACATGTGAAGCCTACATCGAAGTAGCCTATTTCGATGTAGCGACATCGAAATAGGCTATTTCGATGAATAGCATCTACACGTCCTCCAGGGCCGGCAACGTCGATGTTCAACTTCGACGTTGCTCAGCCCAACATCGAAATAGGCGCAGCGAGGGAACGTCTACACGCCTAAGTAGCACACATCGAAACAGGGATGCCAGGCACAGCTGCAGACAGGGTCACCGGGCGGACTAGCGCTTCCGGGGCAACAGCTAACCGCTCCCTTAAAGAGCCCTTCCCAGACATACTCAGCCTGCACAGCACGCGGTCTGAGGAGCCATAGGCACACAGACCCCGGGCGCCGCAGTCATGGACCCCCAGCAGCAGCAGCAGCAGCTAGAGGTCCACCCAGCCCTCCCGGCAGGAGCAGGGCTTGCCCTGCTCCATGCCATGCGGGAGGCAGCTGAGCACCTCCTTGCCACAGAGGAGGAGATGCCCCCAGGGCAGCAGGGCTCAACCCCTACCCCTGCAGCACCCCGCCCCCGCCCCCACCTCACACGCCGGCGGCTGTGGAGCTACCCCACCAGCACCGACTGGTGGGAGCGGCTGGTGCTTGGGGAGTGGGACGACGACCGCTGGCTCAGGAACTTCAGGATGAGCCAGCAGACATTTCTGGAGCTGTGCCAGTGGCTCACCCCCGCACTCAGGCACCAGGACACCACCATGCGGCATGCCCTCACAGTGCAGAAACGGGTCGGCATCGCTGTCTGGAAGCTGGCCACTCCAGACAGCTACCGATCCGTGGGCCAGCAGTTTGGTGTCGGCAAGGCCACCGTCGGGGCTGTCTTCATGGAGGTAAGAGAACCCACGGGGGGAGGGCAGGGCAGGGCAGGGCAGGGCCACGCACACCCTGCTCACCCCTCATTGGTGCTGTCCCATGTGCTTTCTCTGCAGGTTGTGCGTGCCATCAACGCCATGCTCCTGCACAGGCTCGTGAGGCTGGGGGACCCAGATGCCACCATTGCCGCCTTTGCCACCCTGGGCTTCCCCAACTGCTTCGGGGCTCTGGATGGGACTCACATCCCCATCCGCGCCCCGCATCACAGTGGAGGACGATACCTGAATCGAAAGGGCTACCATTCTGTCGTCCTCCAGGCCTTGGTGGACAGCCGGGGACGTTTCCAGGACATTTATGTGGGCTCACCTGGCAGCACCCACGACGCCCGGGTTTTCCGGAACTTGGGCCTGTGCCGCCGGCTGGAGGCGGGGTCCTACATCCCCCAGCGGGAGATCCCTCTGGGGGACACCACCATGCCCTTCTGCGTCATCGCAGATGCGGCCTACCCCCTCCGGCCGTGGCTCACGCACCCCTACACGGGCCATCTCTCCGCTAGCCAGGAACACTTCAACGAGCGCCTGAACCATGCGCGCCAGGTGGTGGAGCGCTCATTTGGCCGCCTGAAGGGACGCTGGAGATGTCTCCTGACCCGCCTGGATGCAGGCCCCAACAACATCCCCCAGATTGTGGGTGCCTGCTGCGCCCTGCACAATTTGGGCGAGAGCAAGGGGGAGACCTTTTTCCAGGGCTGGGCTGCGGAGGCCGGCAGGGCACACGTCCAGCCACCTGCTGCCCCCAGTCGGCAGGTGGACCCCGAGGGGACCCGGGTCCGGGAGGCCCTGCGGGCCCACTTTGATGAACAGGCCGCGGGGTGAACTCTGCCCAGGCCCCCTACTGCCCGCCCCTTCCTCCCCCACACTCCTGCCCCAACGCCTACACCATGGAGCACCCCACCGCACCCCCCTCCCACTTGTCCTGGACAAATGACAGCACGCACTTGTGGTTGAACGTAAGCTTTTTTTGTTTCTTTCCGAACCCTTTTTTTTTAACTGTAAATAAATATTTGAACCACAAACCAAAAACTATGTACAAACGTTGAACAAAAGCAATATGTACAAAAATAAAACAATACAAAGAAACAACTGTCCGCAATAATAAAAAGAAAACCAGGGAGGATAAAGGGGAGAACTATTTACATGGGGGGGACGGGGCAAACTGGGGGCCGAAAACAACAGGGTCCAACTATATACAAGGGGGGGGCCACGTCCCGGGCCCCTCGCCCCTATAGCCCGGCACCGGGCGTTGGCGGCCGGGAGCCCCGCCACGGTCGCAGCCTGGTCCGTGGCTGGGTGGGAGTGGGCTGGACTGGAAGGTACGGTGGCCGGCGAGTGTCAGGTGGCTCCAGGGGACCCTCAGCGCTCCGGCCCTCGCCGGTGGGTGGCGGGGCGACGGCGGACGGGACAGCGACAGGCGGAGCAGCTGGTGGTGGGGCTGCAGGAGCAGGCAGGGCGGGCGATGTTGCGGCCAGCGCGGCATGGGGGGCCAGGTAGTCCACCAAGTGGTTAAATGTCTCCATGTAGGCCCCCCATGCCTCCTGGCGCCAGGCCAGCGCCCGCTCCTGCAGCTGGAGGTGCTGCTCCGCGACCTCCAGCTGCCGACGGAGGATGGCCAGCAGCTGGGGGTCCGTCGCCGGTTGGTGGCGCGGGGTCCGCCGTCTAGCCCGCTGTGGGGCCAGTCGGTCCTCGGCTGAGGGGCTGCCCTGGAGCAATGGTCCCGGAGGGCTCTCCGGGACGACTGACGGCTCACCGGCGCTCTCTTCCGGTCCTTCTGATGGTGCAGGTGCAGGACACAGGAGAGGAGGGGGGGAAGAAGAATGGAGACAGGCGTTAGTGTGGGCCCCGAGCCGTGGCCTTTGTCCCCCCAGCCCTGTGCTGCAGGTTCCCCATCCCCGTCCCCGGGAGATGCTGCTGTGATGGATGGGGTTCAGAGGTCCCCCTGCCCTGCACCCCGTCCCCTGGTGGGAGCGACTCTCACTTCACCCCGCAGGGTCTGACAGCAGGAGAGGTTTCTTAGGCCACAGATGCCCAGTTTCTGCCAGGAGTGACAACACCAGCTGTCGGAAGAGACAGTCCTTCCAACCCGTCCTGGGGAGAAGACCCCAAGGGGGGCCCCTCGGGGATGCAGCTTTCCCCCTCCTCAGGCTGGCTGCCTTCCAGCTCTCCCTTCCCCTAGCCTCTACCTGTGGGCCCCGCCCTCGCCCCCCAAGTCCAAGCCAGCTCGGCTCCTCCCTCCTGTTTGTTCAGGGCAGAGGTGTCACCTGCCAGCTGTAGCCCCAGGATCCTCCTTTGGCCCTGGGAGCTATTTGGCTCTTGGTGCTCATATGTAGCCTGAGTCTCCCTTTGGCACTCCCCCGACTCCATCACATGCTGCTGCTGTGGGGTGTCCCACCCCCTCCTCCCGGGGGCCCCTCGAGGTTCCGCTCCCCCCTGGCCCGGGGATGGGGCATGGCACTGTCATGCGGGGTGGGGTGGGGCAGGGGCTGATGGATGCAGTGCTGTGAGGGCCATGGCCCTGGTGTCCTTGGGGCCATGGCCATGTGAGCATGTGGGGGGCCCTGGACACATATCTCTTACCCCCGCCCCTCAAGCCCAGGGGTGTCCACCAGAGGGGGGTACCTACCTGTCGGTCCGCTCCCACGGTCCGGAGATCCCCGGGGGGCGGAGGCCCTGCTGCTGCTCCGGGATGGCAGGAGGAGGATCTGCAGGCTGGATTCTGTGGAGGAGGAGCCCCCCTCCTCCTCCTCCTCCTCCTCCTGCCGCGATGTCCCGGGGATGGCCTCCGGGGGGGGGCCCCCGGGGTGCGGGGCTTGCCTCTGGGGCAGACTCCGGCTGCAGGGCCTGCTGGGCCTCGTCAGCCGAGGTGTCAAGGGTGGCCGGAGGGGAGGAGGTGTGCCGGGAGCCCAGGATGTCCCTGAGCTCCCTGTAAAAGGGGCAAGTGATGGGGGCGGCCCCAGATCGGCTGGCCGCATCCCGGGCCCGGGCATAACCCTGCCGCAGCTCCTTCACCTTACTCCTCACATGATCCGGAGTGCGGGCAGGGTGACCCCGGGCAGCCAGGCCGTCGGCCAGCTGAGCGAACGCATCCGCGTTCCGCCTCTTGCTCCCCGTTACCTGGAGCACCTCGTCCTCGCTCCAGAGCCCCAGCAGGTCCCGCAGCTCGGCCTCCGTGCAGGAGGGGCCCCGCTGCCGCTTGCCAGCCTGGCTGCCCTGGCTCCCCTTGGGGGGGTCCCCTGGGGGCGCTAGGGGGGGCTGCCGGCCAGCCATCGCAGCTCTGTGGGGCTGAGGGTGGCGCAGGCTGGCCGCGTGTGCAGGCTGCAGCCTGCACGTTCCCTCAGCTTCCTGCAGAGGAAGGGAGGGGGAGGGGACCTTTAAGGGGCCGCTCCACATGGCCACCAGTGAGCTGAGGGGATGGAGAGAGCGTCTCTCAACCCCCCAGCTGATGGCCGCCATGGAGGACCCGGCAATTTCGACGTTGCGGGACGCGGATCGTCTACACGGTCCCTACTTCGACGTTGAACGTCGAAGTAGGGCGCTATTCCGATCCCCTCATGAGGTTAGCGACTTCGACGTCTCGCCGCCTAACGTTGAAGTTAACTTCGAAATAGCGCCCAACGCGTGTAGCCGCAACGGGCGCTATTTCGAAGTTAGTGCCGCTACTTCGAAGTAGCGTGCACGTGTAGACACAGCTATTAGGAGCTCCTGGCCCAGCTGCCCCATTCTACTACCCCTCTTAGCCCCACTGCCCCTCCTGCCATGGCCCAGCCCCTCCCAGGGAGTGGAGCTCACTGGGCCTTACCACAGGGCCAAGGCCGATCCCCAGCCATAACTCCCCATACTCCCCACCTGGGACCCGAGACAAGGCAGGGGCATAGGACCCAGAGCCAACAGGGGTTGTGCCCCTCCACCCCCCAACCGTGGAGTGATGGCTACCTAGGTCTCCCCCGAGCCACCTAGGTCCCCCTCCATCTGTAAATAGTTATCCCCCCCATACGTAGTTATCCCCACCTCCTGTATATAGTTATCAGCCCACCCTGTATATAGTTATGCCTGCTGTTCTGTTAACAAATATGTTCTAGCCACAGTTTTAGTATTATGCTTTATTTTTCCCAAACCTCTGCATGCCATGTACTCAGTGGGGAGAGTGCACAGGAGGTGGGGAGATCATGTGGGAGGCCCGCACAGGGTGGCGCTCACTGGGGCACTGGTCGAAGTGCTGACGCAGGGCCCCTCGGATGTTGATCCCATTCCAGTCAGCCTGGGGCAGCCATCTGGGGATAGCCTGTGCTGGCCTCAACCAGACGAAGGCCTCCCCCTTACTCTTCACAATATTATGTAGAGTGCAGCATGTGCCCACCACCTGGGGGACATTGAGGATGCCCACATCCAGGTGGGCAAGGAGGCAGTATCACCACCTCTTCAAGTGGCTGAAAGTGCACTCAACCACCTGGTGGGTGTGATTGAGCTGGCTGTTGAAGCGCTCCTGGCTGGGGTTGAGATGACCCATATAGGGCTGCAAGAGCCAGGGTTGGAGTGGGTATGTGGTGTCAGCCACCAGGCAGAGGGCACGGTGGTATCCCCCAGTGGGCTTTCCCTCTGGGGGATGTAGGTCCCTGCCTCCAGCACAGGCCTGAGTTGCAGAAGACCCACACGTCATGGGTGCAGCTGGGCCAGCCAATGTAGATATCCTGGAACCAACCCCAGCTGTCCACCATGTCCTGCAGGACCACCAAGTGGTAGCCCTTCCTGTATTCTCCTCCGCTGTGCTCCAGGGTGCGGACGAGTATGTGGGTCCTGTTGAGGGCCCCGAAGCAGTTGGGGAACCCCAGTGTGCCAAAGCCCACGATGGCTGCATCCAGGTCGCTGATGCAGATGACCCTCTGGAGGAGCACGGCGTTGAGTACACGGACTACCTGCAGGGAGGGGACATAGACACCCATGAGGGCATGCAGGGTGTGCCCAGGCCCCCTCCCTAGGCCCCCACACATTGGCAACTTTTTTTTTTGGTGACTTTGTCATGTTGCCCTGAGTGTTCTCAGCAAAATTGGGTACTGTCGGCTTTGTCTGCAGCTAGAACTTTCATCAATCAGGGTTGTGAGAAGAACCACTCCTTGACTCACATAAGTTTCATCAAGAAAAGTGCTTGTGCAGACAGCGCTATTTGGGCAGAAGAGGCTCTCCTGCTGACACAGCTAATACGGCTCATTGTAGGTGGTTTTATTATGCTGGTAGGAGAGATTTGTCCTGCAGGCAAAGTGCAGCAATATGAGAGAACATACAGTGGTGCCACTGTAAGGTCTATAGTGCAGAAATAGTCTAAGTCGGGCGTCGGCAAGCAAAATAGCAAGAAGAGCCGTTTGTTTTTTTAATTGGTAAAAAAAATCAATAATTCAAGAGCCACAATGCATGTGAATATGAGACGCTCCTTAATAAATAATACCAACCCCTACTTCTTGTAACCCCTATCTTAAGAACAGCACACACACAATGGTTTGTAATGCGACACATGTTTACTGCAGGATATTCACAAACTTTCAGCATATTCTATTTCCTCACACTTCATGTGTGTGTTTGTACCACTGTCTTCCTGACTTGCACTCCTGAATCTACTTTAATTATGCCAATTTTAATTAATCTTTAATTTCACTTTTCTTTCTAAAATGCAGGTTGCCCTTCCCAGCAGGAATGCTGCAAGCTTCCTTCTCTTTTTCAAAATCTAGACTATATTAGCAACATGATCAAAACACAGATACAGCATCATATCCCACAAGGCACCGCACATATTAAAGGGGCAGTTAACCAATGTTTTGAGATCACATATTGTTTGCTGTTTAGGTAGGAGTTATTCATTATTGGCCTCATAGATGTTCGCCATTTATTGGAAATAATCAGGAGAGGGTTTTTTGTTTTGTTTGGCAGTTATAGCATTGGGAGCCACAAAGGCGGCCTTAAAGAGCCACAAACAGCTCTGTTAGCCACAGGTTGCAGGCCCCTGGCCTACGACTTCTGGGTTACTGATAAAATCTTTATGAAATGTTGACAGTGAAACCTGAAACCGCACAAGCTCCCAAGAGAACCTGGATGGTCAGCTTAAGATCCGGTGTTTCTGACTGAAAGCTGCTGAAATTCTGCCACTTCAGAGAAGTTTAATTTTGCCTTTCTGAAAACCTGAATCTTCAAACAAAAATGGCCAAATGAGAATTTGTATGAATCAAACCTAAAGGAAATATCCGTGAAAATTATTTTTACCTAATCTCATCTGTCTGGATCCCCACAAGTTTCACAGAGCTGTATTAAAATAACAATCATCATCACAATACACTTAATGGACCCTCAATATTTTTAATAGAAAGTGACTATGAATGCTTTCTTTTAAATGACCTCTAAATGTGGGTCCTTGACTTCTAAAACACCTTTGGATGGACTTTTAGGTCTGTTCAGTGGTAGTGTCTTTCCTGGGGTATGAGAAGAATGGATTGGAAACATTTGGGGTACATTGCCAATTTTGACCAAATTTTCTTAAAAAATGAAGCATTTTTACACCGTTGAAATGTCTCATTTCCCTGTCTTCAGAGTGGAGTGTTTTGATTCATTAGTTCACAATGTCTTTTTGTAATTAAATTGTTTCTATATAAATTTTAAGTTTTAAAAGGTCAAAAATCAGAAAACATGCTGGTTTTATTTAAACAAAATACTTTCCCCAGCTCAAATCTAATTTTGAAATCTCATAGTTTCCTGCAAAATGGATTTTGACTCATAGAATCATTGTGAGTGTTGGAACGTCCTCAATGGCTTTAAATGTAGGCGACAGAAAGTTGGCTATGGCAAAAGAATTTTAATTTTCAGAGGAAGCTGGTAAACAAAAGCAGCAAACAAGAATTTCATGAGGGAATCCTCCAGGTGAAGGAAGAGTGACTATGTGATCCTTGGCACAAGTGTGCTGTCTGGGTTTGTTCATGGTGGTGGTGGTTGTATGCTTGTTTGCTTCCCAGCTGACTGCTTTATTGACATTTATAGTGTGGGCTGTCTGGGGCACTCTGTATGGACCCTAGTGCCCTGCTAGGCAAGACTGAGTACTTCTGAACAGGGCTGTCACGTGCCATCCTTTTGATCCTAATGCATTTAGGATCCCTTGAGAGAGAAGGGCTCATGTAGGGAGAAAAGGAGTTAAAAAGACAGTCCTAAGTGACCAAAGGAACTAGTGAACAGAGGAATTTTGTGAAGGAACATGGGAGCCGGATGCATTTACATTCTCTAAACTAAGGTCACTAATGCACACACCCCTACCCCCAAATAACTCACAAGGAATGAACACACAAAAAACCCTGTAAGAATAAAAATCATGCAGACAGATGTCCAGCCTTCTTTGCAGTCACTCGAAAATGAGTAGGACATCTTCATTTCACCCTCCTATTTGTGATGATAGCTGATCAGCCCAATTCTGGCCCCGCAGATTCTATCACAGAAGAGGCAGGTATGAGTAGCTGTTGGAGGGGCACAGGGCAGTTTTTGACACTCTTTTCTTCTCTGCCCGTCCTTGTCTGCACTGTGGCGGGACCTCTCAAACTGTGCCACTCCCTCACAGATTACTCTTCTCCACTGGGCACAGTCTTGGGCAAGGTTCTCCCAAGTGTTGACACTGATGCTGCCCTTTTTCATGTGTGCCTTCAGCACATCCTTATATCACTTCCACTGGCCCCCAATGCTCCTCTGCCCTTCCTCCAGTTCAGAAAACAGAATCTGTTTTGGGAGGTGCTGATCAGACATCTGAAACATGTGACCAGTCCAATGAAGTTGTTGATGAATGATAATGGCTTCAATGCTGGCCATGTTTGACTCTTCCAGGATGCTAGTGTTCATGTGCCTATCCTCCCAAGAGATATTTAGGATTCTCCTGAGGCAGCATTGATGAATTATTCAAATGCCTTCAACTGACACTTCTATGTTGTTCATGTTTCACTTACATATAGTAGCTTTGGAACAGCCACTGCACGGTATACATGGAGCCTTGTCTTGGGATAGATGTCCTGGTTCTCAAAGACCCTTTGTCTCAGGCGGGCGAAAGCAGAGCTTGCACAGCTCAGATGATGCTGGATTTCCACATCAATATCAACTTTACGAAAGATGACTTCCAAAGCATGGGAAGTGCTCCACATTTTCCAGCAGTTCTCTACTGACTTCAATAGAAGGTACATGAGATTGTCCCATCGGTGAAGGTTGGTGGAGCAGCTTGGTTTTTTGATGTTCAGTGTGAGGCCAAGATTCTCATATGCTTTAGTGAAGGCACTTAAAATGCTGTGAAGGCTATGGGAGAAAGCAACAACCATATCGTCATCTGCATACTGGAGCTCCATTGTAGAGGTTGTGGAGGTCTTGCTTTTAGCCTTTAGTCTCCTGAGACTGAAAAGCTTCCTCTTCATTTTATAGATAATCGTCACACCATCTGGAAGATTGCCATCAATCAGGAGAAGGGTCATGGCGATGAAGATGCAGAATAGTGATGGGGCAATGATACAGCCTTGCTTGACTCCTGTTTAACCTCAAAAAGGTCGCTTTGGGATCCGTTGTTGCTCAATACCATGGCAGTCATGTTGTCATGAAGCAGCCTTAAAATGCTAATGAATTTTTTGGGGTAGCCAATCTTTGATAGGATGGTCCACAGGGAGCCACAATTGACTGAGTCATATGCTTTGGTCAGGTCAGTGAAACTCATATATAAGGCTTGGTTGTCTTCATGACATTTTTCTTGCAGTTGCCGGGCAGTGAAGATCATGTCTGCTGTTCCTCGGAATGGTCAGAAGCCACAATGAGATTCTGGAAGAATTTCTCCTGAGAGTGGCAGGAGTCAGTTTGCAAGGATTCGAGCTAAGACTTTCCCTGCTGTTGCCAGAGGGAGATGCCACGATAGTGTCAACATTCTGACTTGTTGTCCTTCTTAAAAAGACTGATGATCAGTGTGTCTCTGAAATCTTGTGGCATCTGCTCCTTATCCCAGATCTTAAGAATCAGGAGGTGGAGCTGTTTGTGGCACTCTGGCCCACCTTCTTTGAAGACTTCAGTAGGGATTCCATCTAATCTGGTTGCCTTGTTGCAGTAGCACAGCAGAAAATAGCCAGTTTATTGCACTGTATGTGCCTTGTGGGAGATAATATTTATGCATTTGGTGCAAGCAGCTCATGGCCCTCAGAGATTGAGTATGGATTCTTGAGGCCAGAGTGGCTGAACTGGAGAAGCTAAGAAATACATAGAGACTTTCTGGGACACATAAAAAGGTCCCATCCTGCATCTGTCAGCTTCGGTGCTGAGGAGAATGTAAGTCTTGGTGAAGGAAAACATCAAGTTGGTACGGAGAGACACAGTTCCATAGTTGGAACTCTCCTTCTGGATGATATCACGGCATATAAAATTTAAAAGGTGGTGATGGAGCTTTTAAACAAAAGGGTGAGGGAAAGCCAACAAATAAAGACAAACACATAGTTCATAGAATTATAGAAGTTCAAACACATTATTGATACCAAAATGACAGCTGCCTCAGCAGTAGAGGTTGAAAAATCTAGGACACACCATACTGAAAATTGGCAAGTGGCTTACACACTACTTTATTCATCATGAATAGAGCTAAGAAATCCTATGACAACTAACGTGGCATTATAACTTCAAACCTCTGGGAGCAGCAAGACAGGTGCTCTTTTCTTTTAAAAGTTTTACAACAGCCTAAATAAAATCCAGCAGTCTGCTCAGCTTCCAATACTGCTGACTCCTTTCCATAGTACCGTCTATGGATGTCACACACGTGTAAGAACTGCAGGATCAGACCCTGTGTTTATAGAGAATGGAAAGTGCTTATCCTGAATGTGAGGTAGGGGGAGTTTTGGGTTTTTTTTTTGTTTTGTTTTTGTTTTTTTTTGGTGGCAGGTGTCTAGCATGTCTGTGAAGGAGAAGGTATGTCACATTACTGCCCACCAGCTCCCTGCTCTAAGCAAAGACACTCTGTATTGCCCTTTTTTAGTGCTAGTCTTTGTAACAGGAGTTTTAACTTTCTATAGTTGTTGAAAAGATGGATATTGGTTTAAATGAACAAAATATTTATGGAACAACCACCAGCAAAAGCTATACTGCTCCGCATAGCATAATGGAGTTTTAATGTATTCCTCCTGTCAGCATGCTGTATTTGTGTGATAATTTTATATGACAGTGTAATTAAATTGGAAAACAATTCCCATTTCCTATGTATTTTATCTATTTATCATCATCTATTTCTTTACTTTCTTGGTCTGCAATAAATATTATTGTAAGGAGAGTTAAATAAGTTAAACCAATGCAATTACTTTTACAGATTGAAATTAACTTCATGTATCAATTTATACTAGTTTGTACAGAGCACCTACTATTTGCCCTGTACAAATAAATGCATTTGTGGCAGTATATTTATGGTGTCACTGTGGTTTCCATGTTTGCATTCCTTTTGAGTAATGATGTGTGTGTTAAAACTTGACATTTTAACAGTATTTTCAAACAATTTCATTCATTATCAAATAACCATTTATTACACTGTGGCAATTTCAAACCATTTACTGGACCCTTTAGACATTGCTAAACAATGATTTATCAACCAGTGTGCAAATTTTAGTGCTTATCACAGCAAATATAGAAAGTAACATTAAACAGTGACTTGACAACAGCGCTGACTAAATTAACTTTTTTTTATCTTGATGAGTCATATTCAGTAATAGCTAGTTTGCCCATTTATAAATGCACTGGGAACTGAGGGTGGTAGACTACATTGCTTCCTTTTGCAAGGTTTTTTTGGTTTTGTTTTTAAAATTAATTAAAAAGCCTTTGTGTCAACACATCTTGGTAAGTATTACTTAATTTCCTAATAGAGTTACACTGGATGGCCCATTGCTAATGTGGTTTGTTCTTTCCTAATTCTGATACTTGATGATTTTCAGACTAGATTAGTCCCAGGTTATAACATTGGCATTTGTCAGGAGTAGAAAGTCTACTGGGCCCTCTGGCTGCAAAATTCAGTGCACAAACTTCCATCCCAAACGTTTATTCCAGCCTTTCCTAAACTCCTGGGCAACTTCAGACTCTTGAAGTTCAGGGAAAGAAGGGCCCATATGCAATACTGATGGGTGAGTTTATGGAGGGCAGTAGGGGAATACGTGAGAAAGGTCCACCTATAAGTAGGAGCAGGGGAAACTCTGCCAGGATGCGCAAATGTCGGGAGGAGCAGAAATAGGCACCACAGTTACAGCAGACCCCTCAGCCAACCTCCTCTCCTTGGTCTTATAGATGTCCACTGCTAGGAGGAGGTTGACAAAGAGGTCTTGGACCATAGTAGGGCCACAGAGAGGGAGTGCGTAGGTGAGGTGAAAGCAGAAGTGCAGAGGAAACTTTTACGTAGTTCATCTGTTCATTTGATCTAGTTGGTATTAGTGAAATCTGGTGGAATAATGTGCACAACTGGAATGTTGAAATCCTACCGTGGAAGAATCAGATAGTGCCACTCCCCCCCCGTCCCCATTTGGCTATGTCAAAAATGGTCTTACCTATTTCAGAGTCACTACTCACTCAGAAGAAAATTGCCTTGAATATATCAACAGATAAAGCATGAGATGAGGTATTAGTTGGTGTCTGCTGCAGACCACCAAATCCTTCTAGGAAGCAGGATAACTGGCTTGTTATGTGCCTATTTGATAATGCGTAGGGGAAAAATACTGCAGTATCGTGGGAGATGCTGCTCTGAGTGACACATGCTGGAGGTCTCGTGCTGAGTTCTAGTCCAAAGCCATAAATCCAAGCCATAAAATTGTTACCTAACGTCAATTTTTGGAAGTGATTTAGGCACTCAGAGGGTGTCTGTACTGTTGACTTTTCAAAGAAATTTAGATTTCTAAGATCCTAAACTGCTTTTGAAAATAGACCTAGGCTTCTAAGTCACTTAGTGCTTTTGAAAATTTTTACTCATGCCCATCTTTCATTTTAATCATATAGTTCCAAACTTTATGCTTTTATTTGTGAAAATATTGATGAATCAAGTTAAAAAAAAAACAAAAAACTACCAAATCTATCTTCGGCCTTTGGGAATTTTCCTGGGGTCAGACTGCAAAAATATTTACAAAGTGTTATTCTATTAAAAAGCTTACTCACACAGGTACTTGACAAAAGTGCATCTGAAACCAGTAAAATAATGAATAATAATTCACTTTACTCAAACTAGAAATGCCAACACTGATTCTTTTTTAAACAATGTATCCCAAGAAACTCTTCATACAATCCTTCATAGGCAATTCAGGTAAAGGTCCAATTGAATTAATGATCAGGCATTTAAAATGGTTTCTAGCTAAACTATTACTCAGCTTTAATTCAGAAGCTAGCACCAGTTAATAAAAACATAAGACGGGCCATACCGGGTCAGACCAAAGGTCCATCCAGCCCAGTAGCCTGTCTTCTGACAGTGGCCAATGTTAGATGCCCCAGGGAGGAGTGAACAGACCAGGTAATCATCAAGTAATCCCTCTTCTGTCATCCATTTCTGGACTCTGAAAAACAGAGCTAGGGACACCATTCCTACCCATCCTGGCTTTAAGACACTGATGGACCTAACCTCTATGAATTTACCTACCTCTTTTTGAACCCTGTTAAATTCCTGGTCTTCATAACTTCCTCTGGCAAGGAGTTCCAAAGGCTTACCATGCCTGTGGAAATGAATCCTATTTATGCTAAGAAATTCATTTTATTAAAAAATGAATTAACTACATGTTAATTAAACCTCTCTTAGCTCTTAGCTTATTGTGTGTCTTAGGTTAATTAAACCTGACTTAGCTCTTAGTGTGGACAAATCATATTTTAAAATATGTTAACAAGGTTGTGGTTAACTGTAGAGTTTCCTAGTGGAAAATGGTGTTTGATATCATCCTGGGTTAACAATGCTTTTCTCCAGGATGGAGAGTGCCAAAGAAATCTTTGTTTTAAATCTGTCAATAGCCCTAATAATACAAGATGCTTTTTAAACTGGTGAGATGATTAAAAGCGGCTGGAAGACTGGCAGGAAGGTGAGTTCTCTGTTCCTTTAAGAAGGTATTATACAAAACATTAAACCCAATGAGGGTATCTGTCAAAATGTAACTAGCTCTGTATCTCTGCCATTACCTACCTCCCATAATGGATTCATTTGACACTAATTGCAAAAATGATTTAATTTAGCCAATCTTCACAGACTACTGTTTGAAAATTAAAATTAATGAATAGGATAAAATCTAAATATTCCTAAGAGATAAAGACATTAGAGATTAAAGACCATGTTTTCCCCCCAGTAAACTCAGTAAGAATGAGGCTTAGGGTGCATGTTTTCTGCACAGATTATGGTGCAAGAGGAATAGGTCCTGTTCAGGCCGCAACCTATCTCTCCAGCAGTTGAGTGTTGGCCTTTATCTCAACCACAAAGGGCAGCATAGGGGAAAGCAAGAGGAAGATCAAGACAAGGTAGGTCCACTGCTCAGTGAGGAGGGAGAAACAATATCAGGAAACTTGGAAATGGCAGAGGCGCTTAATGACTTCTTTGTTTCAGTCTTCACCAAGAAGTCTGATGCAGAAATGCCTGACATGGTGAATGCTAGTGGGGAGGGGATAGGTTTAGAGGATAAAAGAAAAAAGAACAAGTTAAACAAGCCCTGTAGTATAGCCACTACAGGGCTGATGTGAAAATGTGCCTGTCTATCTAGCTAGCACCTCTCAGGGAGGTGACTTACCTAGGCCAATGGGAGAAGCCCTCTGGCTGGAGTGATCAGTGTCTTCACTAAACTGGTGCAGTTGGACAGCTGCAGCATTTTCAGGGTGGACAAGCCCTGTGAAGAACACAATGTTACTGTAGTTGCAAAGTTGCAAATATCTTTCCAATCATTTTATTTTACCAAAATTAATTAGGGAAAAAGGGCACACCCCACTACCTCCTTTGTGAAAAGTGAGCCGTGTCCTTCAGTGCCAGAGATGGCAAAAGCAGCACTCAGTTGGAGTGAGGTGTGGGTTTTTTTCCTTGTCATTATATTTGCATTAAATTTAAAAGATGCCAGTCCTATAACATCAACCCATAGCCTTCAGAGACTTGCTTTGCTAACTGCTACAATGGGAATCCTAATTGCTCCACCTGTGCACTTTTGCCAGCTTCCCTTGTGCTCTTTTGTGCACCAAGCTAATGTAATTAGCCATGTGTTAGGCTTGTGAAGGAAGATGGTGTTGATAATAACACATGGCTAATTATGATATTACAGTAAGTTGGTCATTTGGTAGGCTGACTCAGGGGACCCACAATATGAAATGGAATCTTTCAAATTAAGTTCAGCACATCTCAGCCCCCAAACTCTAAAGAAGGAATCAGTCATTATTCTTTCAGCTTGGCACACAATGAATAAGATTCCACTCAACCAGGTAGATGAGGTTTGTTCGGTCTTCTGTCATCACAAAGGTCACTGTCATCGATAACTAAATTCAAAGAGAAGTACTGGCTACTAAGAATGAACAGAGCTGATGCTTCTCTGTGGCATTGCTTTTGTCCCCCCATCCCCCCGAACCCAACAAGCAACCACCTACTAGCAGGTGCTGATTTAGGTTTTCAAGGTTATTTGAATGAGACCCATTCATGTGATTGCAATAGGAATAATAATACAATCAGGAGGTCTAGAAAAATAATGGTTCTCTAAAATGAAAGCCTAAATGGTAATCAGTCTCCAAGAGGATCCTAAGTCCATGAGCCTATTTGGGTTGCAAAGAATTATTACTTCTAGATGTCATTCTTTTTGCCAAAGGCCAGTCACTTGCTCTGGCTGCTCTGCCTTAATCATGAGAAGTTATGTGCCAGGAATTTGCATCTCCCTCATGAAAGTACAGCCAGCCACTTGAGAGGTCAGATCAAAATAATTTCCTCATGTTTATGTGGGTTGTGGCATCTGTGTTGCTTTCATGCTGGCTGTTCCCCAAAACAGATCTGACTCCCTGATGAAAAATAAATGTGTTCTGGGAGGAGATGAGCAAAGAAGGAGTCAGGGTCCTCATTACAAGTCCTCAAGTAAGTCTTGATTACAAAGGGCCTTCTGGATTGATACACACTGGCAACTCAGAAACACAAATGAACATGTAACGCCAACAGACCCAGGTTGGTGGCACCAAGGATAGACATGTAGTACCCAGAGGCACTGAGACCTCATCTGAGGTGAGTGAAGTCTCTGCTCTACAAAAATATAAACCAGGGTTGGGTGGGGTGGGGTGTAATGCCTGACTGCTGCCTCCTCAACTTTTTGGGATGTAGGGAGATGACAGAATCTCCAGGGAAAAATTTCTTTGACTACTCAAGGAAAGGAAACTTGCCATAATGCCAAGAACAAAACTGCTGCTGGGCTTGGTTTTTTGAATTTTATAAAGCAGATAAGTGAAAAACGTATACATACTCCACTTCAGACTCACGGTATGAATAATTAAAAGAATATATAATTGTATCCAGTTTTCCCCCTCAAGCTTAACCAGCAAAGATATCTTCTGTCCAAGTAACAGGGTAGTTCATGGGGTTTTTTTTTTTTTCAAAATATTGTCAGAAGTGAGCTGAACCAACCATCACTGAATTTATCTGCATGCAAGTAGTAATAAAAACCTACCCGTTAGAGCAGACAAGAAAGAAGTGTTCAACAGTTTTACTGGATGGAGGTGTAAATTTTTAATTTGAATATGCACAAGTATTTCCCCAGTGCTGCAGGTCCTCCCTTCTTGCTGGATTCTGATCCAAGATGTGTAGCTGGGGCATAATTGTATTTCTTGAACAAGCTATTGTACTCATCCATTTAAGTAAAACAGCTGACTTTAAAGCACATGGAAAGATGCACTCACAAACATCAGAGTGGAACTTAGGCATTCACACTTGGCTGTACACGGACTTTGCAATTGGCAGAGATCAAATATTTTTACTACATAAAATAAAATAAAAGAAGAAAGTTTGCGAAATCATGAATGGCAACACAGAAATATTTTCAAAGAACAGAGAAAAATATTTCCTTTTTTGAGAAGGAAACAAGCTCTGGAAGATATTTAAAAAGTGTAAGATAACAGCAGGGAGCCAAATTTTATCTTTAAGCATACGGATGCAGCCCTGTTCCACCAGGATTGTATCTGGAAGGGGCATAAGCAAGAGAACTTCTTTATCCTTCATTTTCCATTTTCTCCTCAGAGAGTTCTGCTAACATGCTGGATGCCTTCATTTTTACCCAGGCAAAAATTCGTCAATAGCACTTTTGCCTGAGGAAGGAGTGGTGAATAAATTAAGACGAATGCATTTAGCACCTTTCTTCCGAGGCTCTGAGTGCTTTACAATACTAAGACTTGCAATAATTTTTGTGAAATAGGTACACATTTCACAAACGAAGAAGCAAAAGCTAAGTGGCCTGCTTAAGTCACACAGCTGGAAGCAGCAGAGGCTGTGTATAGAAAATAGGTCTCCTTGCTTCCAGGCACTTATTCTAACCACAAGGCCCAGCCTGGCTCTCTCTATTCTTGCTATTTGCAGCCAGCAAATTGTTACTTTCCCAGTAGGAAAAATCTGTTACAGTGACCGTAAATTCTCCTACAGAACGAGCTCCATAATTTCTCTACTTGATGTGAGTAACTGTTCCTTGGGAGGGTAAGGTTCATCAATGACTCTTTTATATTATATATAATATTCTTACTTTTGCTGTGTCACATATGTGATCTTCTCAATCGTTGATGAGGATGTTCCTTATTTGGGTGGATACCTGCCTCATCCTCTCTGTCTAAAACCAAAAGGTGGAACAGGTGCAGGGGGAGCTGTTCCGTAGATAAGACACAGTGGGGAGGCTTCTAACTCCATCATGGAGCCTCTAGAGGTTCCATTCCAGTCCCAAGCCTGGAAAAAGGAGGGGGTTGTTCAGATGAGTTTAGATGCACTGATTGTAAAACAACAATATGAATGAAATCTGATGCCAGTACAACTAACTGATAAAAGATGGATTATGAAGGAGACACTGAAACTGGTCCAAGAGAAGAGAGTGTTGAAGATCAGAAGGTATGTTTCAGAGGGGGCGGAACAGCACTATCGAGTGAAATGCAATGAGGTAAGGAAAGCAGCCAGAATGAAAAAGGAGAAATGGTTACAGGAGCAGCTTGAACATATAGGCTACATCTACACTAGGGGGAAACTTCAAAATGGCCATGAGAATGGACAAATCGGAGAATACTAGTGAGGCACTGAAATGAATATTCAGCACCTCATTAGCATGCTACCGGCCACAGCACTTCGAAAGCGCCGCTTTTCGCTCGTGTGCGGCTCGTCTCCACTGGGGTCCTTTTCAAAAGGACCCTGCAAATGTTGAAATCCCTTTATTCCTATCGACGTTTGCAGGGTCCTTTCAAAAAGGACCCCGGTGTAAACGAGCCACGCGTGAGCGAAACGCGGTATGGCCAGCAGCATGCTAATGAGGCACTGAATATTCATTTTAGTGCCTCATTAGTATTCTCCAATTTGGCCATTAGCATGGCCATTTCAAAGTTTTCCCCTAGTGTAGATGTAGCCATAAAGAGGTATTACAGCAAGCGTAAGACCAGGGAGGTGTATAAGATGATTAGGAACATTCATAGGTAGCGGCAGCCAAAGCGGATGGCTCTCAAAGACAAGGATGAAGTGCACATGAACAAGGAGAAGGCTGTGCAGTGATGGACGAGGTACTGCACCAATCTGTACAAAACACAGTTGGACCTGAGTGTCTCAGAGATACTGAACAAAGACCTGAAAGAGATATCATCACCGAGCATCAAAAGAAAAACTGATATTTTGAAGCAGGAAGTAGAAAAAGTAGTGAAATGACTAAAGAACAACAAGAGCCCTGGAAATGATAAGATCACAGGAGAGATGATCAAATACAGCAGAGAAAGTATGATAGGAAATACACCAACTATGTAATATAGTGCAGAAAAAAGGGAAAGCACCTAAGGAATGGACCAGATCCATGCTAGTGACAATACACAAGACAGAAAGCATGATGGAGCGCAAGAAGTAGGGAACAATTGCCCTAATGAGTCATTTAGGCAAGAATCTGATGATGATACTGTTGGAGAGACTGAGATCACAGATAGAAGAACATCTAGTGGATGAGCAAGCAGGATTCAGGAAGGATAGACATACCGTACAGCAGATATTGACACTAAGACTGATAGCAGAGAAAGCTGGACAAAAGAAAAAAAACATCTATAATTGCTTCACTGATTTTTAGAAGGCATTTGACAGTATAGATCAGAAAGTGACTTGGGCAGTGTTGCAGTCATATAGATTGGATAGCAGACTGATACAGTTGTGGAAGGATATCAACAACAATGCAGAGGCAGTGGTGAGAACATGCGGGGAGTTGGGAAGTTGGTTCAGAATGAGTAGAGATATGAGACAAGGAAATCTGATATCACCGAGTATCTTCATCACACACCTAGAGAGAGTGATGGTCAAGATCAAGGAAGAGGTAGAAGGGATATCAGTGCATGAGATGAGAATTAACAACTTGAGGTTCACAGATGATATCGTTATCATTGAGGAAGATGAAGAGAAGTTAGCGAGAACAGTGCAGGTGCTAAATGAGGAAGGGAAGCAGCACAGACTGATTATGAACATCGATAAAATGGAGACTATGGTATTTGGACATGAGGAAATAGGAAGGAAGATCAGTGTAGATGGGATTGAACTAGAGAACATAGAAAAGCTCACATATCTGGGAAGCAACATAACATATGATCTAGACTGTAAGAAGGAAATAGCGACTAGAATAGCGAAAGCAACAGCGAGTTTGAAGGTGATGGATAAGATCTGGAAAAACAAAGCAATTAGATTAGGAACAAAGCTGAGCATCTTGAAAATGAGTGTATTCACCAGCACGTGGTACAGATGCAGGACACAGGTGATAAAAAAAAGATTCAAAAGAGAAGGATATTAGAGTTCAAGAGGAGTTGTTATAGAAAGATCCTCAGAATAGGATGGAAGTAGGTCACCAGTGAGGAATTATGTAGAAAGATACAGATGAAAGAGAACCTACTGCAGAAGATTATACAATGGAAACTACAGCTATTCAGGCATATCAGCAGAATTAATGATGAGCAAAAAGTCAAGACCCTGGTATCTGACATAATGCACAGCTCGAAAAGGAGAGGCAGACCCCACAGAGAATGGGTAGATGATACAGTAGATTGGTGCAGAGCTACTCCACAGAAACTCAGCCACTCTGCAATGGACAGAGGAAGATGGAAGGAAATAGTAAGGGAGGCATTGGACACCAGTGGGTGCTGAGCCCCTGGTTGTTGTTGATGATGATGATGATGTTGGGGAGGCTGCTCCAGGCCTCACACTTTTTGGGGCCCCATGGCAGCCGCCCCAGCCATTCTCTGAACAGGAGAGGCGAGGGATGCCTGGGACTTGGGGCAGGCAGCATGGGCAGGCAACAGTAGCATGGGATTGCCTCCCCTTAAACCCACCCCCCATCACCATCTGGGTGGTACAAGCAGCAGCCTGCTGTATTCCACTGCACTGCAGCCTCCTGGATCAGCAGGCCAGGAGTATGCGAAGGAGCAGAGTGGAGTGGGATGCTGCTTGCACCACGTGGTGAGTGCCAGTGGTGGGTTCGGGGGGGCAACCCACTGCTGCTGCCCTCTACCATGCTGTGCCCCAGGCAATCCCTAGCCAGCCAGGTTGGGGAGGTTAATGAGGCAGGGTGGGAGCAGAGCAAGGAAGGGACGGGGCCTGCAGCACCTGGCAAGGGGGTTGCCCCAGGCCCTTCACCCCTCCTGCACTTGGGATGGCCATGGATGCAGGTCTACTGCATGGGAAGAGGCAAAATGCTGGTGAGGAGATCCAACGCTCAGATACTAGACATGGACGCAGTATAAAGGCCTGCACAGACAAACAGAATATTTTCACAACCCATACGTGCCCTGTTCCTGGGTGGCTTCATCTAAAATAGCTTAGAGAAGTTTGGAGCATGGCTAGGATATGTAGAGACATTGCAAGAACTTATCACTAGGCACAGCTCACCCCTACCCCCACAAAAAGCAGATGCAAGTCAAAGCAGTCTGTGGTCTGGCTCAGAGTATGGAGTTCCTTCAACCCCTGCAGAGAAGGTCTATGTAGCAGGATCCAGAAGAAGGAGAAACTAGTGATACCTTCTCAAGGTTTGCTCATCACAAGAGCTCCACCCAAAACCCAGCCTCTGACATGATATGGAAGCCTGGAAAGGTATAACATCATGATGCCATAACGTGTGCCACATCTTACAAGGCCTCAGAATTCAATAACTCACATCTTAGAGTCTTGTATTCCAAGCCTGTCCCCAATTGCTGATATTTTCTGAAACCCTGCACTTCATAATCCTCTATCCCAGGTAAAAAAAAAACAAAAGTGTTCCAAGTATTAAAAAAAGAAAGTGTCAGCTCTGGCACTCCCTACAGTATGGGCTAATCTTATCACTGCTGCATAATGCCCATTTGCTTCATCATTTTGTAGGGAAGGATGATTTAATCACATTCAGATGTGGCAGATGTTTAGAGATGTGTTTCCTATTCCAATACAAGTACGCCTAAATTAGAATTAGAATATTAGGTGGAATTTCTCTCTGCTGGTTATAAAGCAAAAGGACAGGTCTTCAGTAAGCTGATCTGTGCCCTATAGAAATACTAGAAGTGGGTCAGCTCAGAAAGCCCCATCCAGCTCCTCCACAAGTGAACATTATTGTCCAGTATATTACACATCACAACAGTCCAGCCCAGCAGATATGGACTTTCAACTGAATACCCCTGAATTCCTAGGTAACTGAGCTTCTTACACTATCTAATGGGGGCATTTTTAAATCTTCATTTCTTTGCAAGAAAGTTTTATAAAACTGATTACTGCCATATTTAAAAGAAAAAGATACACAAAAGTACATGTTGGCCTAAGTTGTTTTCAAAGGCAATTATTAGTTTAATCATAAATTACCCTACATCCAAGTCTGCGTAACAGTTGATTTTGCAACTGTGCAAGCTAATTTTGTGAAACAGCATTGTTTTAACAACTTAGTTCTCTTTGGAGTACCTTTCATGTAAGCATATTCCTGTATTTGGAACCTTCTGATGTTTAAAAATAGAGCGATTCAACATTTGCTATGCACTTGGCTCTGGCCCCTTCTTTGCTTTTCTAGTTTACATTTTGATTTTAAGCTATCTTTTGCCACCTTGTGGAGAAGATTAAGCACTGCATGACATAAATGGCAAACTAGTCTAGAACTTGTCAGAAAACAATTTTTTCCCTTGTAGAAAATTTCACCAAAAACAATTGCTTTAATTAAAAATTTCCACTTATTATTTTAACTTTTCATCAAAAAATGAAAGGTTTTGTCACCAGAAAAGCAGACTTTAGGTTCTTCAAAAAGCACCTTTCATGAAAATACTTGTTCAGAAAACTCCCAAATTTCAGTTGAAACACCATTTTGATAGAAAAGTTTTTACTAATCTTAATGGAGTTCCAAAATGGTATCACAGATGGTTATTAATAGGTCCCAAATTAACAGTAACAAAAAAGCATAATCAACCATGAAATCTGTTTTTTTGTGTGGCTATGGTTACACTACAGGGCTTTGTCAACAGAAGTCAATGTGGGAAGAAATTTCCTGACAAAACTGTCAACAGAGTGCGGCCACATACAAAGCCAGCTGGAAGAGCGCTCCATTCTGTCGACAGAGCAACTGGACTGCCCAGCTGCTGTCTTGACAAAGCAGGCACCCAGAAGTACAGCAGATAGGGCTGCCCATTGTTCAGGATGCCCTGACTGTCAAGAGAAGCCACCCCCCACCCCCCAAGCATCTACACAGCTCTTTTGTCAACAGAATCTGTCAACAGCAGTGTTATGCCTCATGGCTGAGAGGCAAAACGCTGCTGGAGAAAGTGCTGAGATTTGTCAACAAAGTGTTGACAAAATGCATTTTGTGAGTGGATGTTTCACAAGTTCTCTCAGGAAAACTTGCTAGTGTAACCAGAACCTGTGTGTTTACACTACATTATATAGATTTCAAAGGTCTTGAGCAATGTTGGAATTTAACAGCCTGAATGATGGGTCTCCACTGCCATTCAGTATAATGTCCCAGCAGCAGAAGTGTAGAGTTCCTTGAAATGCATGGCTCAGCCATAGGAGACTCTGCTACAATTCCCACACGATTCATGGACAGTCCACTATAGCAGAGTATATTGAGTTAAGTAAGATTCTTGTATACCACAAAAGGACAGAGCCCCAGGCTGGCTGTCTTCAACACCTGACAAGTGACTCATTGGAAAATCAGCCTTCAGATAATTTACTTTTTTCTCCTTTCTGAAGATGCTTTATGCATTGGGCCAACAGGACCCAACCAAACAACTACGCTACATCTACACTTGGCCAAAACTTTGAAATGACCATGCTAATGGTCAAATTGGAGAATACTACTGATGCACTGAAATGAATGTTCAGTGCCTCATTAGCATGCTGCCAGCCAAGGCACTTCAAAAGTGCCATGTTTTGCTCACACACGGCTTGTCTACATGGAGGTCCTTTTCAAAAGGACCCTGCAAACATCAAAATCCCCTTATTCCTATCACTTTTGAAGTGTCGCGGCTGGCAGCATGCTAGTGAGGCACTGAATATTCATTTCAGTGCCTCACTAGTATTCTCTGATTTGGCCATTAGTATGGCCATTCTGAAGTTTTCGCTAAGGGTAGACACGGCCTAAAGTGACCAGACCTTCAGTATGGAACACTGGGATGACATGGAAGAGGGGCAATGTTTGAAAACAGGAGGAGGAGACATTAGCAATGGTGTGATTGGCATCCAAGAAGGTGTACAAAGGACATGGAAGCCAAGAAAAAAGGTATCCCTGTGCCTTTCTCAACAGGCTGTGTCCATCCTACTTGTTCTTTAATGACTTCACCTTCCCAGAATAAAAATGGGGGCATACAATCAAGATAGGAGAGTGTTTACCATCTGTATCCTTTTTGCTATTTTTTCCCAAGTCTCAGCTTCTTGCATTTTCTAACCGGTATCTGCAAATCCAGCTCTTCCTTGGGTAAACCATCTCTTGCCCTCAAAACAAAAAAGCAGATCTGAAGAAGTGGGTCTGTCCCACGACAGCTCATCACCTAATAAATTATTTTGTTAGTCTTTAAAGTGCTACGTGACTGCTTTTTTTATTTTGATAGAATACAGACTAACACTGCTACCTCTCTGTCACATCTCTTGCCCTTAGTGACAATTATTATTTGATTACTAAACATATATATTATGGTAATGCATGTAGGCTCCAATACTGTATTAGGGGTCATGGTCCTATCCTCTGTAGAAACACAAAAGATAATATGGTCACCTATCTCAAGACATTAAAATTGCTTCTTTTGTTTCTGTGCTCTACCACATTTTTCTTCACCTTTGTCTACTTTTTCCATTTCTCTGCTCATTCTTCTTTTCCTCTACACCTTTAAATCCAGTCATCCTCTTCTCTTTCCTCCATCTCTCCTCCTCATTCTGACTCATTTGTTCACGGTTAAGTTTTATATTGACCCTCCTCGCCTTGAAACAAACAGACTTCATTTTTTGTACCTTTCCAAGCTTCCACCCTTGCCATGGTAACCTACCATGGGGAAAGTGAGGAGAAACTGGTTGAGTTAACAGCTGCCTCAATATGGTGGCAATTTGCTGAGCTGTTTAGTAGTATGGTAGTTTGAGTGAATGACTCTGTGTTGATCTAAACCTCTGGTTGTACCTGCCCTAGAGGTTTGCACATTTTTCAGCAACAGAACATCTGTGCTGTTAGACGTCATAGAACTTTTGTGTAAATAGTGCTCAGTACTTCTTACCCAACATTTTGAAATCTGTGAAAGGAAGCTATCTATTCAGGTTTTCATAACATGGTGGAAAAATGCTTGAGGCCATCTATGCAAGCATTTTTATCCTGTTGATTGTAATGCTGGAAAGCAGACTGACAAAAATAATTTTCTTGCATAAAAAAGGTGTGTGTAGAAGGACTAAGTCAAAGCCTCTAGTGGGCATGGTACATGACTTCATGATGAAGATTTTTGAAAGGCTGGAGGATAATGTGGTAATAGGTAAGAGTACCGATGATTAATATAGTGGCATAAATGTTTTATCTATCTATCTAAAATGGGTCAAATCCAAAGGTCTCTAAGTATTTTCGAAATGTGAGTTAACTTTAAGTTAAATTATGGCATACATTTTACAGTTGTTGACTATCCTCATGTTCCTTTGACTGCAAAAGTATACATTCCAGCTGTGCAGTTCTAAACAATTAGACCACTTATATACAGGTGGGCTTTAGGTGCCTAACTTTTGGAACCCGTATTTGATGATTTTGGCACACTGCATAATCTTTCTGATGTACACAGACTCTCAACTTTATATATAGGAAAGCTGAACTGACCTCCCAGGAACACAGAGGCAGCATCAGAAAATATCCATAGATATCCTGGTTTATAGACCCTTTTCTAACCACCAATTCAGCCGTTTCCCTTTTCCTCAGTGCTGGTCTCCCCCGCCATCACCACAAGAAAAGTATGTGATAATAATGAAAACAATCTTTTGGCCTGCCCCCTTTATTTGTATGTCTCCTTTTCTCAAAATGCAGTAATATAACATTATTTCATGCAGGGAAGAACAGTGCAGGTGCAACTGATGATCTCTTGGAACACCTTAAATTTTTATTTTCCCAGCATATGGCTATTTCAAAAAATTTAACTTTGACATATTTCAGTATGAAAAAACAAAAAAAACAAAAAGCCTTTTTTTGTTTCCAGAGAGAAAGCACTGGTCCTCTTTCGATAACACTTACACCTGTTTCTCAAGGGGGCACCCATCAAAATACTTGATGGGTGCATTTAGTTAAGCCTGACTGGAATAGCCAATTTCCTGACTGGAGCATGGACTGCTACTCTTTTTTGCAGTGGTTTTGGAGGAGAGGGACACTTCATCCTTTAGAAAATGCTTTTGAGAAGAAGTGCCTGAAGGCATTAGCCTTGTGTGAGCCTCCAGCTTCCAGAGGTACAAGAACCGATATGGTGCTTCTTCAACCACATTTTGGTCAATGTTGAGAAGTTTATTATTAAACCAAACTGCCACACAGAGAGTAATTTCATGCGGGCATGATAAGCGCTGGGTGCTACACCAAGCCCCGGTACCGCTTTTTAACTACAAAGTCCCCTGCGGCTTGGGCAGGTTCTGAGGCCCAGATCCGCAAGGGTATTTAAGCACCTCACTCTCCTTGATTCTGAGGGGCGACGAGAGCCTGCGCCCCTCTACGGATTACAGCCAGCCTGTCCCTACCCTCCCGCCCTTGGCAGTGACACTTCCCCAGCACACGGGTGCTAGAGCTGGCGGCGCTGCAACCCCCTGCCCTCAACTCGAAGTGGTTTCCAGCGGTCACAACATCTGCCGTTTGGTTCACGGGCCCTCCTCACTTCTGGCTTCCCGGCACCCGGGCAGGCTCCTAGTGAGCCCAACGCGCCTGCCCCAGCCCCAGCCCTTCCGCAGCGCCCGCTCCCACCGCCTGCGCGGCAGAAAACGGGGCTCTGGCTCGGTTACGGAGAGAGGCTGCGACCCTAGGCCCAGCACGGCCCTGCCGAAGCGCCCAGCTCCCGCCACTCCCAGGCCACCCCTGCCAGCCCTTCTGCCCGGGGACCGCCGAACGCAGCACGCATGTGCTCCGAACGGGGTCCTGTGACTGGCGGCGCTTTAGCCCCAGCGAGCTCCCCACATCCGCTTCCGGGTCGGGGAGGGGGCGGGAGGCGTTGGGGTCCCACCGCTGCCCTGGGCGCCAGCGAGCCGCTTCCGGAAGGGTTTTATTCCCCGCTAGGTACGTGCCGCGGCTAGGGGCGGTGTTGCGGGCTGGTTCTCTGGGGCGCAGGGGGACGTGCTGCCCCTGGAGGGATGTCAGGGAGCCGGGGCCCGCTGGGCGGGCTGGGGAGCGGCGGCTGCGGTCGTTGCTCCTCCGCCGGGCTGGGGGCGCGGGGAGAGTGAGGGCCGCGCCAGGGGCTGTGTCGGGCAGCGGCCCGGGCAGGGGCTTAGGATAGCGTCGTCCCGCGTAGGCTGAAGTAGGCTTGGGCACGGTTGGTTTGCGCTGCCCCATCTGTGCTGGGCGTCGTCTCGGGAGGACTCCTGAAGGCAGGGCTGGGCTCGGCCCGGCCGAGGAGCGGGCCTGGGATGGGCTGGCGCAGCGATGCGAAAGTTGTAACCGCAGCGTTATGCAGCACGTTAGAGGCGTGGAGTTAAACCGCCACAGGCCGAGAAGGTGTCTGCAGGGGAGATTCCCGATCGGGCTCGGCAGCGGTGCTGTGCTTTGCCGATTCGGGAGGCTTGCTGTGTTCTTGGGAGTCGGTGTGAGTGAAACTCGCAGGAATCGTCTCTCTGAAAGGGTGGAGCGTCTGGTCTGTAATGCTCTGTCACTCCGATGGGAGGTAGCAGGCAGAACCAAAGGAAATCACAAAGTAAAGTGGGGGTGGCAAAATGACATCCAGGGGCTGGATCCAGCCACTAAGCATTTTTCTCCACCCTGCCTAGTTGATCACTAGAGTGCCTGCTTTCAGCCAGCAGCATGTGTTCAGCGGCCTTGCTCTCCACTTTGTTCCATCTGCAGCCAAGCTGCTCCTAGGATTCTCCTGCCAGCTGTGCAGTGGGGAGGGGAGAGGATAACGCTGAAGTCAGGGTGTTCCACTGCTCCTGTATCCCATCTCTGCAGAGCAGGGATCAGAGGGAGGGAGACACACAGCATAACTACTTCAGTCTGAAGTATGGATGGTGACTCAGGAGGGCGGGAGGGTGGGTGGGTGAGGGAGAAAGAGAAAAACAATAGAACAGGACAGATTTCCATTAAAGAGGTAAGAGGGTGGCTTCTCTCAGAAACATATCCAGTCTGTGCCACACACACAGTCACTGTCATATATGCACTGCAGAATGCACTCAATCTGTGTCACAAAGTGTGTCTCCCACACAGTGTTTCTCTTTCATATTCACTCGCTTTGTCTTTTTCTTGTCCCGAGCCCCAAACCATCTGTCCAAGGTCCTGCCCCTTCTGGGAGGACTCAGAGCCAGCCTATGACCAGTACCAAAATTCCTGGAGTGGCCCTTCTGTGAAAATTATTGTCGTCCCCCCGTCCCCCCGCACTTCCTTCTTCCCAAAATGTAGTTGTTGAGAGTAAGGAAGAAGTTCTGGTGGTTATGCCGCAGAAGAGACTATCTTTGTTATTCTTGATCTTCCTTTTTTGTGGAAGCTGGACAAAAAATGTCTGGGTTGATTGCTAGTTTAAAATAGGATAATTAAATAGGCTGCCTCAATTTTTATAGTAACTTAGTTTCTAAATATTTAAGTGTACATACTACATTAAACTGCAGGAAGTAAAGAACTGTGTTCAATCTACAATTTGGGGAATACTGAAATTCACCAGAGCTTTCTCAAACTTCTGTTGAATATTTAAGTTCCTGCGCTCTAAACAGAAGTTGCTTAAAATCTGAAATTTATGAACTCCAGGGACCTCTTAATAGTTTCCCAATTTTTTTCAGAGACTGGTCTGATGGACCACCTTTTCATTCATGATGGCTTATTAGAGCAAGAAACGAATGCTCTCCATATGTGGAAAGCTAAAGATATCTGATTTGTTATATGGTACTGATTTCTAGTAATGGTTCAGAAGAGGTACAGTAGAATCCCTAGATAAGCACACTGAAGTTGCATGTATCTCAGGTTAACGTGTCTATGAGTGGCAGGGAGCTGGCGCCTGGTTCTGAGCTACCCACCACCTAGGGGAACTGGAAGACTGACCTGCACAGCAAAGCTGGTCAGCTTCCTGGCTCCTGTGAGTGGCGGGCAGGTCAGAGCCAGGCATCAGCTCCCTGCCACTCACAGGACTGCTGGTCATTTCCTGGGTCCTGTCGGGAGTGGCAGCCCAGAGCCTGACTCTCGGCTGCTGCCCCTGACAGGAGCGGGATCAGGAGCGGCAGCCTCCCTGCTCCTGTCAGGGCATCAAGAGTCAAGCTGCCACCCCTGACAGGAGTGATTTTTCCAGCAGCGCTGGTCAGTCTCCCCTCTCCTGTGAGCAGCAGGCAGCCCATACCCAGTCTCTCAGCTGCCCACCTCTCAAAGGTCAGTTTCATTGGTTAATTTCCTGACTCCCCTGAGTTATGAGAAATTTGACTTATGGGGGGTTGAACAAGGGTGCAACCTCCACGTTAAGTCGGGGGTCTACTGAACTTTAAAGCTATCACTACTTCCAAGTGATCCTGTGCTGATACAAACCTCAGTGTATATAGTCCTCTCCTTTGGTCTAATGCTCTTAATTTTATTTGTGACTTATCTCGAATTTCCACCATCGAACCAGTTTGCAGATTTACTGGGAGATTTCTCTTATCTGGTGCCTTGCACATTGAATAGTAACGGAGAGAAAGCCATGCTAGTCTATATACTATTAAAACAAAAAAGCAGTAAAGTAGCACTTTAAAGACTAACAAAATAGTTTATTAGGTGAGCTTTTGTGGGACAAACCCACTTCTTCAGGCTATAGCCATACCAGAAGAGACTCAATATTTAAGGCACAGAGAACCAAAAATAGTAATCAAGGGGTTGACAAATCAGACAAAAAATTAGCAAGGTGAGCAAATCACAGAGTAGAGGAGGGGTGAGTCAAGAGTTAGATTAAGCCAAGTAAGCAAAAGAGCCCCTATAATGACCTAGACAATTTGCATCCTGGTTCAAAGCACATGTTAATGTCTCAAATTTGAATATAAAAGAGAGTTCAGCAACCTCTCTTTCAAGACTGTTGTGAAAATTCCTCTTCAGTAAGATGCAGACTTTTAAGTCATTAGCAGAATGGCCCACTCCATTAAAATGTTGGCTGACCTGTTTGTGGATCAGGAGTGTTTTTATGTCTGTTTTGTGACCATTAACTCTTTGTCTAAGAGAGTTTGACGTCTGTCCAATATACAGAGCATCTGGGCATTGTTGGCACATGATGGCATATATGCTGTTAGTTGAGGAACATGGGAATGTACCCGTGATTCTGTGAGTAACCTGGTTAGGTCCAGTGATGATATCTCCAGAATAGATATGTGGACAAAGCTGGCAGTGGGCTTTGTTGCAAGGAAAAGTTCCAGGACTGGTGTTCCTGCGGTATAGACTGTGGCTGTTGGTGAGAATCCTCATAAGGTTGGGATGTTGTCTGTAGTAGAGAACAGGCCTGTCACCTAGGGCCTTCTGGAGTGTGGCATCCTGATTAAGGATAGGTTGTAGGTCTTTAATAATTCGTTGCAGTGGTTTGAGTTGGGGGCTGTAGGTAATGACCAGTGGTGTTCTGTTCTTGGCTTTTTGGGGCCTATCTTGGACTAGCTGGTCTCTGGGTATTCGTCTGGCCCTGTCGATTTTTGTTTTTTTTATTTCTCCTGGTGGGTAACTCAGGTTTATGAATATTTGGGAAAAATCTTGTAGTTTTCGGTCTCTGTCAGTAGGATCAGAGCAAATGCGATTGTACATAAGGGCTTGGCTGTAAACGATGGATCTAGTTATGTGTGCAGGATGGAAGCTAGAAGCGTGTAGGTAAGTATAGCGATCAGTGGGTTTCTGGTAGAGTGTGGTACCAATCAGGCCATCCTTGATTTGTACTGTAGTGTCCAGGAAATATATATCTCGTGTGGAATAATCGAGGCATAAGTTGATGGTGGGGTGTAGATTGTTAAAGTCTCTGTGGAATTCTTCTAGAGTCTCTGTACCATGGGTCCAAATCACGACATCTTTTTGGCTATGGTCTGAAGAAGTGGGTCTGTCCCACAAAAGCTCACCTAATAAATTATTTTGTTGGTCTTTAAAGTGCTACTTTAGTGCTTTTTTGTTTTGTTTTGTTGTCTGGTAGTTTGTAATAATAATGGATTGGTGTAATCTAGTTTACTGAGAGCTATTATCTTATAATACTTAACATCTTTTTTTAAACACTTAAGTGGTACACAGTTTCCTCCTAAGTATTAACCTCTTATTAGAAGTCTAATCAGGAGACAGCTAGCAGGCTAAATTTGATATAATGATCTTCTCAGTTACTAATATTAATGAGTCTCAATTCACGATCTCATTCTTTGGTGATGGTCACTTCAGAGCTCTCTGTCATAGAAGAATTTGCCCCGACACAATGGGTTGACAAATGTTGTGAACCTTAGCAAAGGGTGTAACTACATGGTTCAGCCTGGTAGAGCATCTCTCAGGCGGGTTTTAAGGAAATGTGTTAAACTGTTAATTTACTAAGAAGTAGCAATATCCAACATCTGGATCAGATCAAAGAAGTAATGGCAAGCAGTAGATGGTTGGAACTTTTTACAGGTGGGAACATTATGGGAGATGCTGACATGACCCTTTCACACTTGAGTTCTTGCAGAGCTTTTCTGTTTCTAGCACCTATGCTAACTTATACGAGATGCTTTATCTATGTATTGTTAGTATTTTATCTCTCTGGCTTAAATTGTGGAATGACTTTTGTCCAAATTGGACACCTGATCTGGAGTTACCATACAAAAATACTAGGAACTTAGGAAAGCTTCAGTCAGCCAATATTAATTTAAAAATATGCAGGTGATGGTTTTTGTCCCATTGAAACAATCTTTGTATTCCTGTTGTGGGTCACATAACAAGGTCAGTTAACATGGAAGAGGAGATGTAGCAATAAAGATGCCAAGAAAATGTTTGGAATCTGTCATGTTAGGAATTATTAAATCCTGACTCTAGTCTACAGTTCATGAACATAGTCATATAATAGTTATAAAGTTGTAATAAAATATGTATAAGATACATACTTCCCTCAACAAATGTCATATATAAATCACCTTTGACAAAGTCAGACATCACAAATCCTAAAAATAACGGTAATTGTGTAGTTCCTGTCTCTCCAGCAAATGAAAGGAGCTGATAAGATGAATGTGTTTTTAGTGTGGATGTCTCCTTTTCCTTTTAACTATCTATGATAAAAGTTCTTGAATACTTACTTTCTGATACCTGAAAAACTACTAGTTTTTCTTTAAGTGTGAAACCTGAATGTTCTGATCCACTTATGAAATCAGAATGACAAGAAATCCTTTGAATAGTTGTACAAGAACCCCCTGTCTTTTTAGCTAGCTCTGAGATCAGCAAGAAACAAGGATGTATATAATTTAATTTTACATTATATTTCCTTAACTGTCAGCTTGTTAACATCTGGAAAGACATGCACAGGATTAAAAATGTTGCCCTGGAATTTAGTTTAGAAACATGACAAAAATGACTGAAATTAGTATATTAATTCACTGGGCCCAAAACCTTATTTAGTGATATTTTACCTATGTCATCAGGAAACTCCAAAACATACTGTTACCAGCATTCTCAGGTATTCAAAGTAACATTTTTTCCTCAATACTCATTTTAGCAATTCATGCTCTGAATAAGTTTTATCCATAAAACTGTCAGCTCATCACTAAACTCTGAGGTCTATTTTATTTAGGGATATAAAATCCCTTTTAGTTGGTTAAGTGGTTAAACACCAGGTTTAAAGGGTTAACAAATTAAATGGGTTGGTTAGGGTGACAGCTGGGGAGCCTGCTGCTGGAGTGGCCTCTCTGCCACAGCCAGGGGCTACTCTGGCCAGATTGGAGCATTCCCACACATAGTGCGGTGGGAACTGGGGCTGCTCCTGCCAGCTGGAGCATCCCTGCCCATGGTATTGCTGTGGGCGGGCGGGCGGGGGGGGGGCGTGGTCCAGCACAGCTAGAACAGCCCCCACCTGCAGCCGGGGAGCACCGGGGGCAGGGATGCTCCTGAGCAGTCCCCATCTGCAGTAGGCAGGAGTGCTTCGGCCCAGCCGGAACAGACCTTCACCATAACCAGGGGACTGTTCCAGCGCAGCTGGGCTTGAGCAGTCTCCACAGCCACCCCTCCCAAACGAATTTCTTCCATTCTTTCCATTTCCTGTGACTCGTCTGTATGATACTTTCTTGCTTTCCTATTGTTGCTGTCAGGGTGAGGGATGACATTTATCAGAGGGGAAAAGGTGGTGAAAGTTATCTTGTAAAGTAAGATGTTGGGTTAAAACTACAAGCCTGGGCAGTAAGGGAGAAAGAAGGAACAAAAGACAAAAGGAACAAAAGACAACCTTTTTTAGTACACTGCTGAGCTAATTCCAGGAAATGACCAGCATCACAGGAGAAGATTTTGGTTTTGGTATCAGTTTTTATTTTCCTGAATAAGAACAACAGAATTCAGAAAAGTGGGCGTTGACTTATAATTAAGAAAGCTGTCTCCAGATTTCCCAGATGCTGCTAATGTCCGATATCTTCTCCAGGAGCATATGTGACCAACTGCAAGTAGCCCAGTCTTTCACATACTTCTAATTTCTTTACTCCTATAATTCTGTAGGCTAAACTCTGCTCTCCTGTCTGTGAGGAAGGCACAAGTACAGAGAGCAAGGTGTCAGGTGAGAGCTGGATTGTGGCAGTGGGAACTGAATTTTATTGTTTTTAAATACTAGGATAACTTCCAATATGTTAGGCTCTTCTGCAGAATCCCAGGAACCTGGCATGTAGCACAATGATCCTTCAGGAGGCTAATCTCTTCCTATATTTTTACAACTTGACATTAAAATTGACAGGCTAAAGTATTTAATTACGATCTGCTGATATACTCTGCACCTGTCAGGAGTGGGACATGCCATCGTGGGCAGTGACATTGAAGAGAACTAGTTGTATCTGGCAAAAGCATAATTGTCCCCTGATCAGATGTTGTGCCCCCCCGCCCCAGCTTCATATCATTCTCCTCTGGCATTTCTTCATTTAACAGCTCAAGCTTGATGCCTTCATTCTTTCTTTAGTTCTCACCAGCTTGTGCATCTGCTAGTGCCTCTTCTCCCATCTTCACCTTACAATCTTGCACTTCACGCTGTTCTCATTGGTTTCTTCATTTGCTGTAATGTTGCCCGCAATGCCAGGAACAGCTTTCTTATCACAGTGTTCAGCATTTGTTTTTAGTTAAGTGATTTCCTAAAAACTGAAGGCCCACAAAAGCTAACCTGTGATAACATCCCAATTAAAAATAATCTGATTCTCATTTGGCCTATTTAAGTATTTATAGCTTTTCCATTCCTTGCTGATTCTCTTAGGCTGGGTCTACACTAGAGAGTTTTGTCGACAGAATGGACCTTCTGTCGACATAAGTCAGGCACTGTCCACGCCCTGAAAGCATTGTGTCGACAGTCACAACAGTATTATCCCTCAAAAATTTGAGGTATAACAATCTCGCAATAGAATACTGTCCACAGAAGGGCAGTGTACACACTTCTGTTGACAGAGGGCTTGCAGAGCTGCCATTCAGCGTTCTGGCACCAGAAGACATGGAGTCTGGCAGCTGTCTGTTGACAGCTCAAGTAGTATGGGGCTGCAATCTGTCAACAAAGGGTGTCTCTGTATTTCTGTCAACATATGCTTCTAGTGTTGAGGTAGCCCCACAGTGCCATTCTGCTGGATCTTTTACTATCTTACTCTTCTAGGATATACTGTTGTTTTTTGTCAGTTGAGTGTCTCGTGTACTGTCAGTACTTAAGTGCTATTTTCTGAGGGAGGGGGATGGCAGCTCCAAATTTGAGAGAACATGGCAGTGTTACTCGTAAACATTTTAAAATTCTTGTCCATTGCTCTTCTCATCTGACCCCCAGTATTCCAAGACAGGAGGTTCTGGCTCACCAGGAGTCCATATTAGCCATTGAGGCTAGGCTAAGGATGGAAGGTGTTGAATTTAAGGAAGAGTGGCAAGATGAAGACTTTCCAAGGTGAGAGATTGTTTGTTTATCTTTGTATTTGTATAGCTTTCCCAATTATCTGTTAAACTGAAATTGTTTCTTCCCCACAAACAAAGGCTATCAACTGCAGTCTACTTGGCACTTCAATCTGGACAAGCAAGGCATTCATCTTGCCCCATATAGCATATAAATACAAATTTACACCTTGGGCAGTATAGGTCACTTGCCCCTTTACCTGATAATACCTAATGTGATCTATTTGCTACCAAATGTTTTATTTTTAAGAAGTGATATACTATGGCTTAAAAGAGTCTCAACACTTAGTGGATGTACTTGCCTGTTAGTGAGTAGAGAAGGGCCCTTATTGTTAGCAACATCTAAGCAAGGAGGGATGTTAGTCTGTGAACTTCCCAGAGTCATGCAACTAAAAGCTTTAAGGTAACTTTGCATAATTCTGAAGTGTTACATATTCTTACTACTGCTTTCAAAGATGAAGATGTGTTGTGGTCAAATGCATCAGTTGGCAATTAGCTCAAAATTGATTTTCAACATATCTACATTTTCAAGCTTTTGAAAATTCACTAAAATACTTCCAAAACATCCCAGAAAATTACAAAAATTGTGCAGGTAAGATAAAAGAAGTTTTCAGGTGTGCTTCAGAATAAGGCAGTAAATTTTTGTGAAATGTGTACCATGAATAGTTGAAGCTGTTTTTTTTTAAAAGGGAAAAGTGTATGCACTGTTCATGGAAACCTGTTATTTAAAAGTCATCCAACCTTGCTCTTTCTTCCTTTTATACCAGGCTTTTGCCCAAGACTTGAAGAATTTTTGTATTTCACTGAAAGTTCCAGTTTTGTGTTCCATATTTTTAGTAGTTGGGATTCAACTAATTAGTTAAATATTATTTTATATCTTTGTGCTGTTTTGCTTCATCTTAGTACATCTTTAAGATTGCTTATATGGAAACTAGGACATAGGGTTTCTAAAGCACCATCTACCTAAACTATTTGCCCTGAAACACTTTTTGTGCTTTATAATACTGTACAAATTAAATACTTTGGCTTAATTTCTAAAACATTACATTTTTAATTTATAAGAACATAGAACAATAGTTCTGTGGTTGCAGGGTGGGTTTTTTGTGTCTGATAAAGCTCACTTGAAATCATCAGATCACTGTTCAGCCATGGTAATGCTCTGCTGAGCTGATAGCTTAAGTTAGACCACAAAACTGTTCAATCTGATTCTAAAGCCACTGTTTTTTTTTTTTTTCAATAAAATATACCTGTATATGTATTGGTCTAAACTTTATAAAAATGGGATATATAACTAAATGATTTGCAAGTGGTTTTTTGCAACAAATGTCTTTCTTTTTCTGGACTAGGCCCCTACCAGAGGATGATAGTGTTGAAGCAGATATACTAGCTGCAACTGGACGACAAGGTCAGCCTAATAAGACTCTCAACAGAGTAGACAGTCTTGGACAAGCAGTTTTATAATTGGTATATTTGTGTTTGATGAGTACCATTCAAGTCTGTAGCAATAACAAAATGGGATTACCATAATACAGATTGGGTAAACTCAGAGTTCAGTTAATACCCATTGAAAATGAACTGTTCCATTTAGATGTTCATGATAGCCAGTCTTAAATTTGTAGCAGCCAAGCAAAGATAAAATTGACAAAATGGTTCAAATCCTAATTCGGTTCTTTTGCACAATTTAGATGTTCCGCCTCTTAGTGTCATTTCAGTATTGACTTCACTGGATGCTAAATTTGATGTATCAGAAGAAAGGCAATACAGCTACTTTAAAAACCACACATTGGTATTTATGCAGCTTATTTCTTAGTATTTTCCTGCTTGTGCCCTGGGATTCCTGGACTGTGACAGTCTACTTTAGTTTTGGTATTTCCAGTGGTGGATCATTCACTTTATTTCATTCCCTGCTTTTAGCTGATGTCAGGTATGCAGGTATCTGCCCTGACCTTTTAAGGTGTGTTAAGCGTACATCTGCCTAATCTCTAACCTTTCATCTTACTTTCAGTATGGGTTGAACCTCTCTGGTCCAGCACCCTCGGGACCTGACAGGTGCTGAATGAGAGAATTTGCTGGACCACAGGAGGTCAATATTGTCTAGCAGCATTACCAACACTTCCACTGCTTGCTAGATTGTAGAAGACAGTTAGGGGTCAATTAGAGCCAAAAAAAAGCACAGAACACAGAGAGCCAGGACTGGTGGCTGTAAATAAACTTTATGGGACCACGGGAGAGTTGGCCACATCCATGATAAGTGGACATTCAGCTAACTAAAATCATGCCAGGTTATATATGGTGCTGGATGAGAGAGTGCCACACTAAAGGTTCAACCTGTGCATGTGTGTACTTCTGTCATTTATTATGGAAACACAATTTACTGTATACATTTTCTTAAATATCCTGTGCTATCCAGCCAATTAAGTGTGTTGAGTACCATGTATTTTTGTGTTTATGCTTGTGGCTTTAGGGGAAAAACAAAGGCTGGGGAGGGGTGAGTTCCAGTGGATGTTGTAATATTTGAGAAGAATTGTGATTATATAATTAGAGAAGGTGAGGTAATGTCTCACCTCAGGCGCACCTCATTCTCAGGCACAACTCTTGTTGTTTGAAGGTACAAACTTTGAGCTGCACAGAGCTCGTTAGGTCTGCTTCCTTCCTCACATCTAAAGAAGAGCTCTGTGTAGCTCAAAAACTTGTTCCTTCTACCAACAAAAATTTAGTCCATAAACGATACTATCTCACCTACATTATCTCTGGTATCAACAGCTACAGCAACACTGCATATAATGAAAGATTATCCTTTCTGTACACAAGTGGGCACCATTAAGTGACTGTCTACAACCTTAACTTTTGAAATTGTGGACCTTCTAACACTGATTCTTGCAACCTTCAAGTTCTCTTAATTATGAGTTTTGGGGAAGATGTTTGTGAGGTGATGAACATCAATGAAAATTTTTTGTGTTCTAAGCACTGGCTATTTTTTTAGTTCACGTTGCCGTGAACATTTCTGCATACACTGTATTCTACAAATTAATAACCTGGATTTTCTTTTGCTCCCAAACTCAGTAGAAGTGAATGGAAACAAAGTTAGGAAGAAATTAATGGCTCCAGATATCAGCTTAACATTGGCTCACAGTGAGGAATCGGTGTTGTCTGAGGACTTAGATGAGAGTGGAGAGATCGATTTGGATGATTTAGATACTCCATCTGAGAACAGTAATGAGTTTGAATGGGAAGGTAAGGCTTATTGCTTCCATTTGGTATTTCAGTAAGTGTTTTCTGACTGTTATGCTCAGGTACATTGTATGTGATGTGGTGAGAAGCTGAATTAGAAGACACATGATCCTTAGAAGGATGAGAGTTAGCAGGTTTCAAGAATCAAGTTGATTTATAAAGACTATTGGCCAAAATAGCAAACTAGGGACAAAGCTTTATTTGGCATGATGTGGATAAAATTAAAACAAATACTTTTTAGGCTGAATGATAAACTACATGAAGGTAATATTATGTTACAGAATTATCAGTGGTGAAGACCTTTTATTTCTAAAACTGGACTGAATGGAACATTAGAAAATAAAACTGTAGGGCACAGTTCTGAACTGGCTAGCAGGTGTACCATTTATTTTAACAAGCATACCCTTACAAAGGATACAAATTTGTTTCATGGTAGTGTAATTGCCCTTACACGTTTTCTTGCAGTCTTCCAGTTGGCCAAAAAATCAACCGCTGGTTCACATGAGACAAAAAGTTACTTTTTCCTTTTTTGCGAGAATATAAAAGAGCTGAAAGCTGCTTTCTTCATTCTTTAGAATATTTGGGCACCATTTGAAAATTAACACGTGATCACTTGGTTTAGTCAATAGCTTTTGCTGAACTTCAGTTTGTTTTTCAGTTCCAGGGAGAAGTATGCACAATAAGTCTGTGAGCATCAAGGGACACTTAGGTCTTTACGTTTATATCTTTAAGATGGCAATAGGAAATTTTCATGTTGCACTTATACAGTTCTTTTTAACTAGGTATGATTGCTTTAAATTGGGAAGTAAATCACTGATTCTACGGTCTGATTCCTGTTGGTGAACCTTTATGCCTGTACCAGTTTTCATTAATTCAGTAGTGCTCTGCACAAGTGCAGAAATTCACATTTAAGGATCAGGGCGCAGGAACGGGACCTTATATGGATAAACTAAATGGCGTCTTTTTCAACAATCCTGACATTGGGACTTTTAACAATTAATACAAAAGTTGAAAACTATGTATATTTCAGTATTGTGCTCATGATGATATCTCTTCTTGCTTTAAGCATGTACCTGTTTAAAATTTCACTTGACATTTTAATGCATAATTCTTTAACATTGCTAAAAGCTTATTCCCATTTTAATAATCTCTATTGTACTGTAAAATATCAGTTCATTTTTACCTATGTAGATGCTACTGATTTAATGTAACAGGGCAGAGAAGAGACTCCTTTGGAAGGGAAAGGAAGGCTAATGTGAATTAGGAAACAAGAAAAACTCTTAGGCTACGGTTACACTTCAGCGCTCTGCCAAGAGAAGTCACTGTCGGAAGAGATTTCCCGACAAAACTTCTGTCAACGTAGTGCAACCATACGCAAAAGCCAGTTGGAAGAGGGCTAGGCTCTGTCAACAGAGCAGCCAGCTGCTCTCTCAATAAAACAGGTACTCAGGCACAGTAGGCAGGGCTGCCCATCAATCCAGATGCCCTGTCTCTCGAGAGAAGGCCCCCCCCCAAAGCATCCACACAGCTTTTTGGTTGACAGAATCAGGTGACAGCAGCATTCTGCCTCATGGCTGAGAGGCAGAACGCTGCCAGCAAAAGTGATGAGTTTTGTCAACAAACTATTGACAAAATGCATTTTGTGTGTGGATGTTCCACCAATTTTATCAATAAAACCGGGGCTTTGTCAGCAAAAGTCACTAGTGTAACCATAGCCTTAGGTTAAGTTCAGTGTTGGAAGTTATATTCAGCAAAATACGGGTTTAAGTGTATGGTGGGTTTGCCATATTTTATGGCTTTGGGAAATATGGTTTGGTTTTTGTGGATAACTTTATAACATGATTCAGGATATATTCCAGCTAATTTGTTACAAAAGAATGCTGAAAAGGGTTTCTGTCTTTTCTTTCTTTAATGCTGCTGTCTTCATTTTCCTGGAAGGATAGTTTCCATTAACAGCTTTGTCTTGGAAACAGACAACTAACATGCAGTAGGTTTTTCTCACTTTTGGTAAGCTCTGTGCAAGTGAAAAAATCAAAGAATAATGATTTTATTAGAGAAATCTTTTCTGAAGATTGCCCTTTAGTATAAATGTCAATTATTTTTGAACATATGCATAAGTTTAGCTTTAATTTCTACCAAATTTATCTGCATGCCTGCTTACCAGCTATTATCTATGTATTAAATTATGCTTCACCATGTAAACCTCTGATCAAACAAAACATAATCATTGAAGTTAACCACTTCATATCTAATTTAGCAGCATTAATGATAATGGATGTTTAAAAGCATATGTATTTCCCTAAATTAATTGGTCGGACACCTTTGTATAAAATATAGCCAAGGGAACAGATTTCTTCATGTAAATGCTAAATGCAGTATTTAGCAGCATACTGTATAGATTGACTTGACTTTTAACACAGTGTCTTCTAGTGATAGAACTAAGTCAGGTATTTCTGGCTGGCCACATAGAAAAGTACAATCCAAACAGAGTGAAGTGGTTAACTTGCAGTTTGATTGGGACTGTCATAATGAAGAGTAGCATGCATTATAGGTATGTCTTAATGTTGGCAGATGATCTTCCAAAACCAAAAACTACAGAAGTAATTAGAAAAGGTTCGCTCCCTGAATACACTGCTACAGAAGAAAAAGATGACGGGCGACGCTGGCGCATGTTCAGGGTTGGGGAACAGGATCACAGGGTGGACATGAAGGCAATTGAACCCTATAAAAAAGTTATAAGTCATGGAGGTAAGGATGGAGCACTCAAGGATGATAAGGCCATTGCAGAGAAACTAAATGATTTCTTTGCATCACTCTTCATGCCTGAGGATGTGAAGGAGGTTCCCAAACCTGAGTAATTCTTTTCAGGCAACAAATCTGATGAACTTTCTCAAATTGAGGTGTCATTACGGCTATGTCTACACTAGAAGCATCTGTCGACAGAAGTTGCTGTCGACAGGGAAACCCCAACAGTATTCTGACAATGGATTGCATCTACACGCAGCTTGCTCTGTCGACAGAGAACCGCCAGGCTGCACTGCCCTCTGGTGCCAGAAAACGGAATGGCAGCTCTGCAAAGTGGGCTGCCCAGGAACCTGATGCCCTCTGTCGACAGAAGTGTCTACACTGCGCTTTAGTCCACAGTATTCTGTCCCGAGATTGAATAGTAACAGAGAGGAAGCGGTGCTAGTCTATACACTATCAAAACAAAAAGCAGTCAAGTAGCACTTTAAAGACTAGCAAAATAGTTTATTAGGTGAGCTTTCGTGGGACCCACTTCTTCAGACCATAGCCAGACCAGAGATTTTTCTCTGATTTGTCCTCCTTGCTTACTGTTTTTGGTTCTCTGTGCCTTAAATATTGAGTCTGGTCTGGTCTGGCTATGGTCTGAAGAAGTGGGTCTGTCCCACGAAAGCTCACCTAATAAACTATTTTGCTAGTCCTTAAAGTGCTACTTGACTGCTTTTTGTTTTGTCCTGAGATTGTTATGCCTCAAATTTTTGAGGGATAATACTGTTGAGGGAAATGCAGAGTTCTGTCGAGAGAATGCTTTAAGTGTATGGACATTCCCTGAGTTATGTCAACAGAAGGTCCTTTCTGTCGACAAAACTCAGTAGTGTAGACCCAGCCTAGAAGAGGTTTTAGAGCAAATTGATAAACTAAATAGTAATAAGTCATGAGGACCAGATGGCACTCACCCAAGAGTGCTGAAGGAACTCAAATGTGAAATTGCAGAACTACCAAGGTAACCTTTCATTTAAATCAGCTTCTGTTCCAGATGACTGGAGGATAGCTAATGTGATGCCAATCTTTAAAAAGGGCTCCAGAGGTGATCCTGTCAACTACAGGCCAGTCAGTCTGACTTCAGTATCAGGCAAACTGGTTGAAACTCTAGTAAAAGAACAGAATTGTCAGACACGTTGATGAACATAATTTGTTGGGGAAGAGTCAACACGGCTTTTGGTAAAGGGAAGTCATGCCTCTCCAATCTATTAGACTTTTTTGAAAGGGTCAACAACCATGTGGACAAGGGGGATCCTGTGGATATAGTGTACTTAGATTTTCAGAAAACCTAGGACGCGGTCCCTCACCAAAGGCTCTTAAGCAAAGTTAACTGTCATGGAATAAGAGGAAAGGTCCTCTCTTGGATTGGTAACTGGTTAAAAGATCGGAAACAAAGGGTAGGAATAAACTGCATGTCAGTTTTCAGAATGGAGAGAAGTAAATAGTGGTGTCCCCCAGGGGTCTGTACTGGGAGCAGTCCTATTCAACATATTTATAAATGATCTGGAAAAAGGGATAAACAGTGAGGTGGCAAAATTTGCAGATGACACAAAACTACTCAAAATAGTTAAGTCCCAAGCAGACTGTGAAGAGCTACAAAAGGATCTCAATAAATCTATTGATTGGGCAACAAAATGGCAGATGAAGTTCAATGTTGATAAATGCAAAGTAATGTATATTGGAAAATATAATTTTAACTATACATATAAAATGATGGTGTCTGACTTAGCTGTTACCACTCAAGAAAGAGATCTTGGAGTCATTGTGAATAGTTCTCTGAAAACATCCATTCAATGTGCAGTGGCAGTCAAAAAAGCTAGCAAAATTTTGGGGATCATTAAGAAAGGAATAGATAATAAGACAGAAAATATCATATTACCTCTATATAAATCCATGGTACGTCCACATCTGGAATACTGTGTGCAAATGTAGTTACCCCATCTCAAAAAAGATATATTGAATTGGAAAAGGTTCAGAAAAGGTCCATAAAAATGATTAAAGGTACGGAACGTTTGCCATGTGAGGAGAGATTAATAAGACGGACTTCTTAGCTTGGAAAAAAGATGATTAAGTGGGGGTTGTTAACAGAGAGGTGGCTGTGTTAGTCTCTACTCCAACAAAACAAAACAGCAGAAATGTAGCACTTTAAAGACTCACAAAATGATAGAGGTATATAAAATCATGACTGGTGTGGAGAAAGTAAATCAGGAAATGTTATTTACTCCTCCTCGCAACACACGAACTAGGGGTCACCAAATGAAATTAATAGGCAGCAAGTTTAAAACAAACAACAGGAAATATTTTTTTCACACAAAACTGTGGAACACCTTGCCAGAGGATGTTGTGAAGGTCAAGACTATAGCAGAGTTTAAAAAAGAAGTAGATAAATTCATGGAGGAGAAGTCCATCAATGACTGTTAGGCAGGATAGGTATGGAGATTGTTCCTCGCCTCTGTTTGCCAGAGGCTGGAAATGGGCAACAGGGAATTGATCACTTGCTGATTACCTGCACTGTTCATTCCCTCTGGGGCACCTGGCATTGGCCACTATCGGAAAACAGGATACTGGGCTTGATGGACCTATGGTCTGACCCAGTATGGCTGTTCTTATGTTCTTGTGGATTAATGATGATGAGCAAAGGAGTAGGCTCTATAAATTGACACTTAACAGAAGTGGGGGGCAGGGGAGGATGTAAGTTGGAAGGAATAAGTATTGCGGACTCTCCACATCTTCCAAGTCATGAACTATTGTTGTATTTGGGATATTGGGTTAAAAGACAGCTACTCCAGTCTTGATGAAGATAATATTGTACCTTTTTAACTGCTGAAAACCAAAATGGTAGAAAAATGAGTGATGAATGATAAAATGAATTAAAAGAACATCAGAACTTGTTTAACTGTTCTGTCACTACAGAATACGTTCAGTCCAGACTAGTTACTACCATTTAAGTGGGTGGATTGCCAGTTTAATTATCCTAAAATTAAATATTGGTTTTGGGGCTATTACAGCCTCTGTAAACCCCCAAACAACTTGTTGTTTATAGTCACTGTCCAGCTGTCTGTCTTCCCCTGTAGTGTGTAAAATCCATTCAGAAGGGAAACTAACTACGTACAAAAAGTTGTCAAATACATACATTTAACATGTATCTTTCATTTATAGCAATCTTTAGCTATCTGAGTAATCATAAGTTAAAAAATCAAATTTTTTTAAAATTTGTGTTGTCTTTTTAGGCTTTCTGAGCCTACCTTATTTCACCTGCAAAGATTTTGAAAAAGCTGATGGAGAAAGCACAATAAGTGCAGTGTACACTTCTACAGAATTTGATCAGGGTGATCAGACTTCTCCATTACGTTTTTACTTTAGTGCTGTTAATCCTTTTGTTTTTCCTTCTAGGTTATTATGGCGATGGATTAAATGCTATTGTTGTTTTTGCTGTTTGCTTTATGCCTGAAAGCAGTCAGCCAAACTACCGATATCTAATGGATAATCTATTTAAGTAAGTAAACTTTTGCCATTTCGAACTGTACACAAATGAAATAAATGATCTCGTAGAACCCTATTAATGTGAAAAGGTCAACCAGCCTCTTCTACTTTTTATGTGAAATTTTACATTCAGGAAATACCAGAGTACTCTGAAACATTTAATTCAGTGAATTTTTTTCTTTAGCTTCTGAGCCTTTATGAAAATAAAAATTCTTTCATTTGCACATTAATCATCACTCGCACTTTTTATTGGAAGGTTTTCTCCTTCTTGTTACAGATATGTTATTGGCACTTTAGAACTGTTAGTAGCAGAGAACTACATGATAGTTTACTTAAATGGTGCTACAACACGGAGAAAAATGCCAAGTTTAGGCTGGCTCAGGAAATGTTACCAGCAAATTGATAGAAGGTAAGATTAAATTCTACTACAATATCTAGATATCCCTTTACATCCTCTTTCTTTCATTATCTGTAGTTTGTGAAAATTGCTAATTATTATATTGTGAATTTCAGTCTGTGAGGCTTTGGCTAATACTGAACCCTGTAACAACAATTGTTCTGTTTCACGCTTGTGTGATTTAGGCACTGAAGCCCCAAGGCAGAAATAGTGCTGAAGAATTTCATTTAATTTCAAATGACAATGATTTTCAACATGGTGGAAAGAAAATCATACAATTGCCCTGTGAAATACCACTGAAAAAAGATTGCACAGTGTACTGTATGATGTTATTTAAGGTTACCTTCCTTCACAGTCTTGTAGGAAAGTTGTTACACAATTGAACTGGTCAGTGTCAACTGTAAAAAAACAGGTTAGTTGGAATGAAAAGGTACTTGTAATTTCTTGTACAGCTTTAATAAGCAGTAAAAAAGCCACTTCTTTCCAGGTGGACTGCTTACTGTAAAAGTCTGAGCAGGGTCCCCCCATTTTCGAAGCCTGCCATTAACTTACATTTATCTTGTGAGGGTTGCACAAGTGGGATGGGAAAGAATTTTATATGCCAAATCTGGATTTGAACCTTCTTATTAGCTGATGAGCCTACTTTAAATTTAAACTTATCTCACAGGAGAATATACATCATTAGGTGGGATATAAAATGCCAGAATATTGAGAGAGCTTCTGTTAGCAGTTCGTTTTTTCTGCTCCACTTCCGCACACCACAAAAACATATTGGCATTGCTCTTGCAAATCATTAAAGCAGCCCTCTTCCACTTCCCCTTATTTTCCTTCATCTTATTCTTAACTTAACTCTTTCCTCTCTTGAGGAAAGGTTGTTAAAATGTGTGGAAGCATGACTTAATTATATTGGTCCTTGAGACATTTCTGTAACATTTGATCAAAATCTCTTCACTGGATAAATTTTTCTTACTTCTGGCTCATCACAGTGTGATAGTCAGTCATACTGTCTGTTCATGACAAATTCAGTGTAACCTGGTTTTACTGCTTTAGTCAACTCTGGTAGAAAAGGCAATGATGATAGAGTCTCTATTAGGAGTTTTCTCATTAGCATGTTCATGACATAGAGAACGTAGCATTTATACAATAACTGAACCCTTGTACTTTTATATTAAAAATGTATTTTTAATTCATTTTGTTCCTTAACACTGGTGTTCAATACTTGAATTCTTTAGGTTAAGGAAAAACCTGAAATCGTTAATAATAGTTCATCCTTCTTGGTTTATCAGAACACTTCTGGCCATCACAAAACCTTTTATTAGGTAATATTCTGGAAATTACTTCATTTAAAGCAAGTAACAATGTATTTGTAATTACATTTAAGAAAGAAATACTAAATATTCAAAGATGTGCTCAACATTTTAGTAAACTGTTCTTTACATTTGTTCTTCTGCAGCTCAAAATTCAGCCAAAAAATTAGATATGTCTTTACTCTGGCAGAGCTTGCTGAACTCATCCCCATGGAATACGTTGGCATACCTGAATGCATAAAACAGTATGTTTTATTATTTTTATGCACTAAAGTGTGTTTGGTGTAGAGCACAAATGAGAATTTAATTTATGTAATTTTTTTAAAAAAGGTCTATAAATCAACAGTAATCTAGAACAGTGGTACTCTTTCTTTCTTCCCCCTAGTGTTGTGATGGTACTAAATTTTTACTTTGCATGCAGCAGCATTACAGTGAAATAATAGTTAGTTCTGTGTTTATATAATTGCTAAATTATATGGTATATGAACTAATCTTGTGGAATCATAAGATCTTAATGCACAAAAGATCTTTGTAAAACTATTCTTTTCCTTTGGTATTTAAATTGACTTGCTAGTACGAGAAATGCTCTTCTTGATGGTATTGAGTCCTATATAGCACTTGTGCCAAAAGCATTTGAGGTGTTGTGCAACAGAACAAAAGCAAAATGGGTTAAGCTATCAAATATACCACAAACAAGGAATTCACTTGACAATAAGAGAGGAGATTGAAAAAGCTATAAACATTAGCCTAGCAACAGTGGTTCTAAAAATCCTTAAAGAGGAGTGTCTCGAAGGGCTTTTTTTTTTTTAACGTGGGGACAGATGAAATAATAGATGTCAAAGTGGACACATTCAAAACAACATTCTGCCTTCTAGCTTCAGATTTGATGGTAGATTTTTTTTAAACACTAAGCTATGTGTCATTTCATGAGCCTCAACTGTATAAGGCTCACAAAGTAGAGCTGATGCATCCAGAACAACAGATAAGTAATCAAAGAACCTATAGTGAGCATTTGAAGTTGATGTCCTGCTTAATAGGCAATTGGCTTACAGAATTAGTGAGGATGTGACTTTGCTTTGAGCTCACCCAAGTGCAGTGGCAGTGTTATGTATTACTTTGAACTGAAAGCCACCTAAAGCAGGTGAATGGTCACAAGGCATTCCAAACAGTGTGTGTTGGTGTGGAAAGGCTGATATGGGGATAAATGCCCAGCTGATACAAATTGCAGAGCATCTTAGAAAACATGAAGAATGTGGTTTTTTTTTATGGAATAGACACAATCAGTTAGCACAAGCCTGTAAATCTGACATTCTGCACAGGACAAATTCCCTTCAAAAGCATGGGATTTGAAGGAAGTAGGTAGGTAGGGATTGTTTATGATGTGAACAGACGTATGCCATCCCAGGATTGACAAGGCAGCCTTGATGCAACCAGCTGCAATATTGATCAAGCATTAATCTTCTGCAAAAACCAAGTTTGCTGGTCTGCAGGGCAAAGTGTATACCAGAACATTTTGTCATACTGCTGCGTTGGAGACTTGACACTTCGGGTGTGTCTACACTAGGAACTAACTTTGAAGTGATGCACTCAGTCAGAGTAGCCAGCAGAGAGTCTACACACATTTTCCCTTTCTTTGAAGTTAACTTCAAAGTAGGGAGCCCAACTTTGAAGTCCTTACTCCATTCCCAGGAATGGAGTAGTGCCCTACTTCAAATGAGTGTGTAGAAATGCTCTCCTTCAAAGTTGTACTTCAAAGTTATTCTGGTAGTGTAGCCATAGCCTTTGAGTTGTACTTCAAAATTAGGTCACAAGGGCTCTGGATTTTGAGGTAGATGTTGAGATGAGTGGACTAAATAATGTACATTATGGTTACCCCACAGCAATTAAATCTCTGACAGGTCTTCATTTTATTTAAAGCTGGTGTTATAAGGTATTGTATTCATGATTTTCATGCTCTAAATATCTATGCTAGTTTCAAAACTTAATATTCTGTTTCCACAAAGAACATTTAAAACGTATTGTTTTAAGTTTGGTTGTCCTTCATATCTTGTACTTACTGAAATCAAACTTTTCCCCCACTAAGGTATGAAGAAGAAAAGTTTAGAAAGAAACACAGAAGGTATATATGCAAACCTTATTTAGGGGATGTATCTAGACAAGTCCATTTGCACTGCACATACTAACTCTTTCCCAGTTGGCTTGCAGACCTGAACAAGCATTTGTAAATATAAACATGCACTAATGATTAATTTTGGAGTTTTGGTGTAGTTATGATAACTATAATTTGTAAGAGAACTTTCCACAGAAATGTAAACCATGGATGGAATTTGAAATCTGCTTTTACTAAGGGAATGTTTTGACTTCGAGCTGCATAATCACAAAAGACAAAAAGTCATATACATATTTGAACATGCTTGAACAAATTAAGGTTGTCATTACTAATAATACATAACTGTTTGAATGCTTAATTAATTTCTAGCTGCCAAAGTTAGACAGTTGTTGTAGAAGTTACTTACAAATTTCAGGATTTAGAATTTCTATTTTGCTTTGAGTATTCACTAATTTCAATTATTTTCAAGATATCTAACTTTCACAAGCCCTAGATTAGTTTATATTTTGCTCAGTGCTGTTTGTATTTGCAGTGTTTACATTCCTTGCTAATAAACACTAGATTTTCTCTATGCTGAGATTTAATGGCTTGTTAACTATTCAAGCAATTCCTTCCTCTGGTAAAATACTTAAAACTTATCAATAATCTCTTTCAGTTTTTCTATCAACAACCTCACTAAAACATTCTGGTTCCAACTTTAAAGGTTATTCTGAGCACTCCTCCTGCTGTGTGCATAACAAACTCTTTAGGGACAAGTCACTGTCTATAAAACATGTCACTGTAAGTAGGAAGATGGAAAAGAGAAAAGGTATTAAGAATTAACCTGTCAGAAATAATTTTTCTCTATGTATTTTACTAGCTTCCATTAAAAAAGGCACAAAGCTAGTGGAGAAGCATAAAACTGTTAGCTTACATAAATAAAATTTAATGTGCAATAGAGTAGCTGAGATTAAAAAGGTACCAACTACAGAAAATTCAATACAGTTCTCACAGCAACCCTAACTTGTTCCACTTTGTTAATGCCTAATATTTTGACTTTGTCTATCGTCTCCACGGCTGCATCTACACTACAGCAATCCTTTGAATTATGTTCTTCCGGAAGAGATCTTCGTAAAATACTTCTTTCAAAAGATCTCATTCACACAAAAAAAATCGGATTGAAAGATCAATTCGCTCTCTCAAAAGAGAGCATCTGCACAGCCCCTGCTCTTTCAAAAGAAAGGGCCAGGGAATCAAAAAATCTGGTGCCATGATGACTGCTCTTTTGAAAGAAGGGCCCATGGAGCATCTACACACGCTTTTTTTCCAAAAGAATCTTTCAGAAAAAGGAGCTCTTCCTCATCTGGGAGAGGAAGTGGGCTGCTGGAAAAAGGGCCATGTTCTTCCAATTTTAGATCAAAAGAACGCAGTTTGCGTGTAGACACTCCAAGGGTTTTTTGAAAAAGGCCCGGCTTTCCTGAAAAACCTTGCTAGTGTAGATGCAGCCTGTGAGAAAGTTTGCAATGGACTGCAGTGAGTATAGAACTGAGCCTTGAAAAAGGACTTTGGTTTTAAATTTCAAGTCTCGTGAACAACATTGAGTCAACTTTTCCATTTTTTTTTCCCCTGTGTAAAAATCTGATTATAGTGAAGAATAAATGTAACTAACTAGATAGTGTTTTCTTTGCATATTTGACATCACAAGTGATTTCCCATAGTCTCTTCTAACACTCGTAGGAGTTAGCTGTAATAAGAGTAATTAAATTCTTCAGACATCATTGTAGATTATTTTGGTTTAAAGTTGTCATATCCCTTGAACCATGATTTTTCCTTTGTGAATTACTTAACTATTTTAGAAAATCAGATCATATAAATTCATGCCTTACTGTGCTATTGTCTTGAAGTGTTGCAGAGTAAAATATTGTGCATGTATACGTACATTTTCAGATACTGCCATGCAATTTCTAAATCCTATTGACTAGGTGAGAGAGGACTGTCTTCCTCTTTTATCACATTATGCTATAAGTATGGTACGCATGCACAATAAAGGCCCTTGTGAAAAAGTAATTGTGTTGTCTAAAACTTTGAAGCAGTTGAGCCATTAAGTTAAGCCAAGAGTGGTGTTCATCTTGAAGTCACTGGGCATTTTAGGTAATGCATACATTCACCGTTTCTTTCATGTTGGTTTATTTGTGGAATCTCTACCCTTATTGCATGGATTTTAGAATACAGTTTAGAATACAACTAAATACACGTAGACAAACTCTGGAGAGGCGTTGCAGTGAAAGCTTCATAAAGTTTGATACTGTGTAACTAGTAGTCTGCAGAGATGAAAAACACAAGTCTCTCAGAAGCATTAAGTAACTATATTTAGGTGCACACATTTTACTTTTGGTTAGCATCTATGAAACACAGATTTGGCTTTAGCCTATTCCCTGTTTGTCATTTGTCAATATCCTGTCAATATCCAATTTTTGCCTAGCTGACAAATCTAAGTCCCAGAATTGGCCACAAACAAGATTGGAGTCCAAGCCTGCAAATCATTTTATGCACAGCAGTAGTCCCACTGACGAGTTGACTGCTGATGTGGAAAGTTAAGCATGTTAGTGTTTGCAGTACAGTATTTGGGTCTAGAATTCTAAAGCTGTTGGTAGGTTCTTCTTCAAACTAGCTGGAAATGTTGGTAAAATGCCCTCATACTGTCACACACCTCATATATCCAAAAACTAAGCTGAAAGGAATAATAATTGTTCATAATATGGGATTGTAATTTTGCCTATAATTGTAATTAAAGCATTTAGTGCTTATATGGTATTATTCCATAAATCTCAAAGGGAAGCTCTGCCTGGGCTTGAAAAACTTACTAGGTATATATTAGCCAGTGGACTAAGTATACTAGGCTTAGGCAGCAAGAAGGATGAATGCCTCCACATTTCAGATGTGTCAGTGGAGTATAGCCTGGTGAGAAGCCAGTAACTCTGCCCTGTTTTTGGGAACAGAAAGAAAGTTGGGATTCATAAGCAAGGACACACCATGGTTTTATTGTGAGTTTCTGGCTGATGGATTTAAAAACTGTTGTCCTTTCTAGCTGCTTGGAAGGAGCTTTTTCTCATCCTCCAACTTCAGAGCCTCTTGGCTGATGCAGAGTAAGAAGGGTGTTTGCTACTCTACCCTTTCACAAGCCTTTTTTTAGTCATTTTCCTGTAAGTACTCTCATCATTGTTCTTATCTTTCCCTGGCTGCAACTTAGTGAAACTGACACCTTTTCTTGTCAGTTTCACAATTGCTGTTCAGAATCCAATAGGCAGAAACTTACCCAAGTCTTGTTAACTTAATTCCATTTTTTGGGAATGTCATGAGAAACAGTAGACTGAAGTTGTCAGCATGCTTATCAGGACAGCATGAGTATCAGTTAACACTTCTGAGATTCTTCTAGCAGCCACAAAAGCCAGAAACTTCACTTAAAAATAAATATTAAATTGGGCAGAATTTGTTGATGTAGATTGCTACTCTCACCAGTTGATTTAAGTAACGGGTTGCATAGTAGATCTGGAGTCTTCCCTACGTCACCCCCATGAAACACAACAAACAAACAACCCCTTAGCTAGTCTTCGTCCTCGTTTTGCAGAGGGAAGACTAAGAGGAATGGAGATTAAACTATTTACCCAAAGAGCCAGTACCCAGAGTCAGGACTAGAACCCAGAGATGCACAGAACTATGTTCCACATACTACACCATACAGCATCCTAGCTGAATAACACACATTTTTACTTTAGTGACTCTAAAGTTGACATCTGATATCCTACATATGCATAGACTAGATGCAAACACTGCGTTTCATTTTTAATAAAGCTATCTATAGTAACACTCATTGCAAAAATCGCAGGGATCAGTAAAATGCAACTTATACTAATTGTTTAGAAAATAAATCTGTGAAACTTTAAAAATGTGGTAATGGAAACAATGACTTACGTTGGTAAACCCACACTGTTCTTTTAGCTTACTATTTAATACAGTTATTTAGATAAAAATCCCCATTGTTTATGGTTCTGATAGACTCATGTTTTCCAATAAAAACTGCATTCTATTCTTAAAACTTTCTTTTTATTCCATGTCTTATAGTCTTACATCCTAGTTACACTTCATTAGTACGTGAAAGAACAACCTGCTTTTCTTGCAATATGGCCAAATTTTGAATTTAATTTTCCTAATGTTTCTTCCAAATACCATATATTTTGTTACTTAAACACTTTTTGATCATCACTAAAATCTTTAACTTTAGGGGGCAATAACGAGGTGGATCTTAACGTTTTGCTGTGACTGAACCCGCTTCACTGATTGTTTTTAACAGCTGAATGATATTTACTAAAAACCCTTTCTGTATGAAAATTTTAATTCTCCTTTAAGAACAGCTTTTTTAACCTAATATAGAAAGTAATAGGCTACTGAATTTCTGTTTTAAGCTCTAACATTTTCTTATTAAACAGAATTGACCAAGAGCTTAATGGGAAACAAGAACAGAAAAGTGAACAGTAAGTGTGGAGTCCAGACAACAATGAAGACTGTGCAGGTGGAATGATGCATTTTTTCATTACAATGCAGTCATTAGTTTTTATTATGTAATCGGTTACAAAAGGTGCATTGATATATTTCTGGACTCGGACACAGGGGACTGTTGTCTACTGTATGAAGTATTGGATTTAATTCTTGACTTTAATAGCTACTTTACCATGTAATCATTTTATACTGCTAAATGTCAAAGAACCATATGTTTATAGGAGGCATTCTCGCAATTATCTAAATGATGCATGTTCTCAGTAAAATATTTATATGCCTAAATGTTAAAGGAAAGAGATAATATATTTTTATGACTTTGAGCAATGTTTTATAATGTGTGCCTGTAGACTGAATTCTTTTGCAGGTAGACAAGGCCATAAATGACTGTTGTCATTATTTTGTAAAGTGCATGATGAATGTTGGTTTTTTTCTGTAAATAGTTAAATACATTTCCTGAATTACTTCAAAACCTAATATTTTTAGATGCCAGTGTTCACTTTCTGCAGTTGTCTCATAAATGTGAAGATAATCATTTTTTGTTCATGTATCTAATACGAGCAGAACACATTCTCATTGCTAGAATGAGCTTGAGTTTTGCTTTGTTTTTTCTTTAAAATATTGAATTCTAGCTCTGAATTTCAATTTTAGTCACCACTTTTTAGCTGAGTTAAGCCACATTAAGTATTAAATAATTCCAGTGACCAGTAATGTAATGAACTTTTCACCATTAGATCATTAATTTAAATTCTGCGTAGGTGTTTAGCAGATAAAAGCAGTCTAGTCAGAGATCAGTATGGAAATGACCTCAGTCCTGCTACTCTTGGAGGAGTGTCAGTTGGCACTCATTGTAACTCTGTTCAGTCTCAGCGGACACACAAGAATTACATGGGCATGGAGCTTTCAACCATAAAAAGTGTTCATTCAGGTTAAGATTGAAGTACCCTGGAAATGAGGTGTGGTAATCTTGCACTGCCTTTACTATGGAGATGGAGATGTTCCATCTCCAGTGGCTTTGGGCACTTCTCACATGCACTAAATTCACTTTAAAGAATGTAACGAGTCTGGTGGGGTTTTTTTTCTTCTTTTTGCTGTGGTTATTCAAGATGTATCTACAAATTTCCATTGGTTGTTCTTGGGCACATAAATTGACTTTCCTAGACACTATTAGCACAGCTAAATTACACTATGTTCTGGGTGAATAATGTAACGAAAATGACTTTTTAAAAATCCACTGTTTGGTGATCATGCCTGTTTTGCCTGTTGGTGTGTGCAAATAAATCCAATCAGAAGTTAAACATTTCAGTGACCTTGAGACAAGCATTAAATATTTTCTTTTCCGTTTTTTTACTGCTGATCACTACTTTTACCCTAATCAGAAGGCCCTATCTGATATTCTTCCAGACTTCTAAATAGTATAGTCTTGGAAATAGTAGTAGTATCACAGTTCTTACAGTCAAAATAAAGCCAATATATTTACAAAATGAGGTTTAAAGATGGTTTCTCCTCTGTTAGGTATAGTGCTCTTAGGCTAATCATACAACTGGAACTTGATAACCTTTTGGACTTGGCTAACCTTTTGGACTTGCAGAATCCTCACCATCTCTAATTAACTATGCATAGGTGTAGTACCTGCTAATGCTGATGTCAAGATCAAGGCAGTAGTCTGCCTCTAAATATAAGAGATCTGGATTTTTTCTCAAGGCATACATATTTTGTTTAGGACAGCATCTGTCTCTGCCAGCATCTTATTCAAATTAATATGCTGTGTCTTCTGCCTAAATAGGCAGCCTTATTTCGAAGTTGTCCTGTATAAATTTTCATCATACTTCTGTCTTGGTCTGAAAACAAAGAATTTAAATGTGAAGGTTACTTTTTTCTGAAGCTAGGGCCTGATGGGTGACCTGGAGGAAATCACTTCACCAATTCATACCTCCATTTTCTCACTTTTTAAAGTACTTTGATATCTACAAAAAATGCTACGTAAGTGATAGCACTTATCATTTCTGTTCCTCATGCTATGTATTTAGTTATGTTAACTTCAGTTTATTGGCTGAAATCTGTATACTTTCCCAGCCTACCAAAACAAATGTGAGTAAAATTTCAATACTGGCCATGTTCAGCTTCTGTGCATACAAAGCTGGAAATCTTTTGATTTAATTTTTCTAGACTTTTAAAGATGAATAGATTTTAATTCCAAAAGCCTGAAGAATTAGCAGTCAGCAGCTGATTTCAAGTTTTTGTTCAGATAAAGATGATTTGCACTAAAAGTGGTTGTTTATAGAAGTGAGGTCTGACAGTTGACTTGCTTTGATATAAAATTGTGATGACACAGTTAAAATCAGTCTCTGATTATTGAAATATATCATTTGTTTCTAAATAGTGGAGAACATAAGTAAAGAT